>NC_064414.1:47317500-47917500 GCF_023375975.1 Astyanax mexicanus | reverse complement strand
TGAAAGGTGATTGGTTCTCCTCTATTAGGCAGGTACAGACTTTTAGATGAATGTTCACTGTTTAGTGTTGTGCATCACTTGCTCTACTGCTCAGCTGTCTATGAAGCCTATATGTATATACTGTGTATTCGAGCTGTACATTGCTAAAACATATATGCAAATGCACACACAGAGTTTATCTAATCCCTGCAGAGAAGTATTGCCAATAAAATAATAAGTTCTATCTAGAGTATTGGCAGCATGACTAATGGCAGATGTGTGCAGGCTAGAGGGGTTTAAAGCCCCCCCAGTATTGAGCTGTGGAGCAGTGGAAGAACTGTGCTCACTGGAATGATGGAGCTCCATCCAGTTCTTTTGAGTGTGATGGGTTGGGGAGTTGGAGATGGGGTGGGGTGCTAAATGCAATCAAATCCTCACAGCAAAAGTCCAAAATGTAATAGAAAGCTCCCCTGGACAGGAGAGATAGTTACCCCAAAAGAAGCAGAATAAATCCTTGTGTAAATAGTCTTTAATTTAAGAATAAATAAGCGTCAATAAATAAACAAGTATTCAAATACTGCAGTTAAGATAGTGTATATACACTTAGTTATATTGGAGTCATATTGATATTTCAAGGATTCAAGGAGATTTTATTGTCATTCGCATCACATGTGGTACATGAGGTGGAACGAAATTGTGATCTCACGATCCAGTTTTACACCCAAAGAGCTGTTATTAATAGATATATAGATAAAAAAAGAATACAATAAAAGAAATAGAATATACAAAATAGATAGATAAATATCCCAAAGAATAAAATAAATAAATAGAGAGTAGAAAGGTTCAGCAACATGAAGTCCAGAGTGCAAGTGTGCTATAGCAGCATGATAATGTGAATTAGAGCAGTGGAGATAAAGTGTCTCAGTGCAAGTAAAGTGACCATGTTGGTAAACAGTAAGCAGTAATTTGTCCTTGGTGTCAGCGCAGTGTGTTTGTTAAGTGGAGTTTAGAGTCTTACAGCTTCCGGAATGAAGCTGTTTCTGAGTCTTGTTGTTTTGCACTTAATGCTCCGCAGCCTCCGGCCTGAGGGGAGTGGGACAAAAAGTGCGTGTGCTGGGTGGGTGGGATCCTTCCTGATGCAGGTGGCCCTTTTCCTGCACCTGGAGGTGTAAATGTCTGTGGTGCTGGGGAAGCTAACTCCAACAATCCTCTGTGCAGCCTTCACCACCCTCTGCAGTGCTTTCCTGTCTGCAGCAGAGCAGCTTCCATGCCACACATTGATGCTGGAGCACACGATGCTCTCCACCACACATCTGTAGAAGGAGGTGAGGACTGCGCTCCCGAGTCCAGCTCGTCTCAGCCTCCTGAGGAAGTAGAGCCGCTGATGTGCCTTCCTGACCAGAGTGGAAGTGTTGTTGCTCCAGGTGAGGTTGCTGGTCAGGTGCACCCCCAAGTACCTGTAGCTGTCAACCACTTCCACCGCAGATCCTCCAATGTGCAGGGGGAGGTGGGCATGCTTGCCCCTTCTGAAGTCCACAATCATCTCCTTTGTCTTTTTTACATTGATGCAGAGGTTGTTTTCACTGCACCAATCCTCCAGGTGTTCCACCTCCTGCCTGTAGCTGGACTCATCTCTGTTCGTGATGCATCCAACCACTGCCGTGTCGTCCGCAAACTTCACAATATGACAGCCTGGATGGAGAGGTGAGCAGTCATATGTGAGCAGTGTGAACAGGTTGAGGGGCTCCTCTCCTGGTGAGTGTGGGAGTCTGGTGCTGGGGGGTGTGTCAGGGTTCTCAAAACGGGCGTAGAACGTGTTGAGAGCCTCAGGCAGGGATGGGTCTTTGGAGCTTTGTGCAACGTTAGATTTGTAGTCCGTGATGCACTTGATGCCCCTCCACATGCTCTGTGGATCCTGGGAGGAAAAGTGTCCCTGGATTTTCTGAGCATATGCAGCTTTTGCCCTCTTAACTCCAGCAGTCAGCTCTCTTCTAGCCCTCCTGAGTTCATCCGAGTCTCCAGATCTGAAGGCAGCATCCCTGGCTTTCAGCGGGGAACGCACCTCTGCGTTCAGCCAGGGCTTCTGGTTCGGGTAGCAAGTCACAGTCTTGGTAGTAGTGACATCCTCCACACACTTGCTGATGTACCTGAGAACAGCAGATGTGTATTCCTCCAGATCCAGCTCCCCCTCACACTCAGCAGCCTCCCTGAAGACCTGCCAGTCTGTGCAGCCGATGCAGTCCTGCAGCACAGCGGCGCCGTCACTGGGCCACACCGTGATGGTTTTCTGTGTGGGTTTTGAGCGTCGCAGTGGGGGGTGGTATGCGGGGACCAGCATGATGGAGATGTGGTCCGATAGCCCGAGGTGGGGGCGGGGGAAGGCTTTGTAAGCGTCTTTCACAGAGGAGTAAACACGGTCCAGCGTGTTATTACCTCGCGTTGGAATGTTCACGTGTTGGTAAAACCTCGGCAGCGTGTTCTTCAGTTCTACGTGGTTAAAATCCCCCGCTACCGCGTAGAACGCGTCCGCTCTGCTAACATCTTGTGAAAAGTCCTGTATTTTTCATGGATGTATCTTCCAGAGACTGTTTATATCACCCTGGTATTGTTAATTTTAGGCAAAATAAACAATTAAAAAAATTATTTAAAAAAAACAATAGTTTCAGTTCCTTGTGGAATAAGCCATTTAAGGGCTCTGTCACTTTCATGCAAATAAGCTGTTGCTGGCTACACCATGTTTATGCTGAGCGTTTACCACACACAAGCTAGTTCATGCTTAACTGTGATAGAAGCACAAAACTCATTATTACTCATAGTACTTGCATCCCCCTTATCTGCTGACTTTCCAAGGACAGTGGGTACAGATCCCTCCCTCAGACGAAGTCCAAAGTTCTCAATCCAAAATGACCAAAATGGCATTTATTTAACTGATCTAGTGGATGGGGGTCTGGTGGGGGTTAAAGGAAGAGGAATGTTTCCAGGGTGGTTCTATGCAGGTTTCCTTATTGTGACATCATACTAACGGAGCCATCTATCCATATCCATCCCCTTTAACTTCCTTCCATTTTGATGCAACAATATTTGCAACTTTGTCTTAGGCTTGGATGAGTGTACGTTAGGGGTGAGAACGATACTCTTGGTGATATGTCAAAACACTAAATAAAAATATATATTTCAAGAATACACTACTGCAACTAAATTTAAATTATTTTTTATTATTGCATACAATATTATAGGAACACCCCTAACTGAGAGATTACAAAATACAAAAAAAATATATCAGATTTGTAACAGAAGTCAATGATCCTATTAATGAATGTCATGATACTAATAATAATGCTCTCCAAATATCTCCGTATATCCAGGATTAAAGTAAAATAAATGATACTGGACAGATATAATCTGTCTCTAGTAGATATATAATAGGAAATAAGAACAGTATTTCTTTTAAAAAGAAAAATTTTCTTTTACTTAATACAGCAAAAATGTAGTGATGTGATGATTAGTGGTGGGTGATATGGCATGATAGTTCAGGGTAATTATATCGTTCACAATATTCCCCTAGTATACGTTGTGCAGCTGTAGTGTGTGGAGAGATGTTTGCGGTTCAGGTGAGGTGTGAGGACAAGCCTCCATTAGAGTATAACTGGTACAGCGATGCATTGCTGTTACCAGGATAAGACTCTCAGCAGCGCTCCATCCTTGTGCCTGCGAGGAGAGGATTTTTCAGTCTGGTGGGTCTCCAGGGCTTTGTTGTGCTAGAGGTTGATGGCAAAAGTCACAGACGAATTGCCTGATAGTAAGCAGTTCTCTCTGAATCCTCAGATTTGACAGGAGATATAGACAGCACAGGGTGAGTCACATCATTAACAAAAAGAAGAATCAATGCATCTGCAGCGGTTTGTACATGTAAATAGCATCAGCGCCGTAATGCAGTACAATATGTGCTGATTTTACCTTTGTTTACCATAAATGATTAACAATATGTGTATCATTAGCTGTTATTCGACTGTTACTTTTGGTGCATCGTGTTTTCGGTGCTTAGTAAGTCTCATTGTTTCCACATTCCTTTGCCTTTTTTTTATTAGCTCCGTCGAGCCTATAAGAGCATTTTTTTTAATGATCAGGACCCCACAGGATCCACTTGTACCAGCACACTCTAACACCTCATGCACCACCACCATGCTAATCAGTGTTAGTCGTTGCAGTGCTGAGAATAATGACCCACCACCCAAATCACTCTAAGTATTGAAGAACAAGGTAATAATATCAGGATAATAATAAAGTATGCAGAAAAACAGATACAGGACTACAGTCTGTAACTATAGAACTAGAAAGTGCCCCTATACAATAAGTGTATAGTTACAGTTAAGCCCATCATGATAACTGTTTTTTTATCAGACAACATATTGTCATAATATAATGATAATTAAATTATAATTAAATAATTATTAAATAGCTAAATAAAGCGGTCGCACCGTTTTAAAATACACTGAACATTTAATAAATCATAGTGTGGAATTTGTATGATTTCTTTCCTCATCTACTCCACACCAAAGCCTCGTCTGTATGTTTGGGGCGTGTTTTTTTTGTATTGGTCATTGCATAACTGGCTAAAATATTAGTCATGTTGATTTGTATGTGAACAAACACATTTAAAAAATGCATAATGGTCAATATTGAGGACAGAAAAAAATGGACAATTTATGACAATTTATTGAACAATAAGTCGATAATGTAGTTATCATGACAGGCCTAGTTACATTACATTACACTTGGCAGACACTTTTGTCCAAAGCGACTTACAATAGTGAAGTACAAAAGTAATAGAAGTTAAAGGTAAAAACATCTTTAGATAGGGCCTAAAGGGGGTCAAAGGGAAAAATGGGATAGAGGATTGAAGGAAGGTAAGAAGGAAATGAGGTTAGAAGTATTTAGTGTGTTAGACAGGTTAGGAGAGTAGGTGCTCTTTGAAGAGCTCAGTCTTCAGGAGTTTATTAAAGATAGTGAGAGATTCTCCTGATCTGGTAGTAGAAGGTAGTTAGTTAGAGGTGTTAGGAGAGTAAGTGCTGTTTGAGGAGCTCTGTCTTCAGGAGTTTATTAAAGATAGTGAGAGATTCTCCTAATCTGGTAGTAGAAGGTAGTTTGTTAGAGGTGTTAGGAAAGTAAGTGGTCTTTGAAGAGCTCAGTCTTCAGGAGTTTATTAAAGATAGTGAGAGATTCTCCTGATCTGGCAGTAGAAGGTAGTTAGTTAGAGGTGTTAGGAGAGTAAGTGCTCTTTGAAGAGCTCTGTCTTCAGGAGTTTCTTATAGATAACGAGAAATTCTCCTGATCTGGTAGTGGAAGTTACAGTTATAACATTAATTTAAAGGGTAACTAAAACCCCTGATTTTTTGTTGACTTCAACCTTAGGTCAAACTTGAAATATGCTAAAAAAATGGGAGGAGTAGTTTGGGAAGGGCACTGGGTGATGTATGGGTTTAGGGGCGGGTCAGAAGGGAGAGCTTTTTAAATAGGACTGGTAGTTCATTACTTCAAAGGAACACATTTCAGTTACTAATGGAAAAAAATATGGTTTAGGGATTAATGGCTCTTAAAAGAAAGCCACTTTCTTTTAAGGCATTTAAGGTAGATTCAAAATGCTAGAGACCTGACTTCACAACATGGGTTTGATTTAATGCTGTGTATCAGTTTGGATAAAAACGTGCAGTGTCTACAGTAGAGCGCAGATTATGCTCAATCTTTACCATTCCTGCAGTTATGAGCTGAGCTGCTAGCATGTCTTCACTGCTCTAATTAGGGCCTTTCCAAGTGTCTCCCTGCTGTTCAGCATTGTTGCTTTACTTGACCTATTTCTTCTCTTTCACTCTTCTGCCTCGACATGCCACAGCCTGTACTGTGGCTTGATCAATAACCGGTGTGCCTCTGTAGTACTAATTGGTCTATATATATGTGGGTGTGTGTCAAAGTGATGGCACTGGATACAGTATGTGATGAATATGTGTTTAAACTGAGGTTATTTAGTCAGTAATACACAAGAGAGGGTGCTGGAATGTGAGATACTGGCACAGAGCTACTGCAGCCTTGTGCTGAGCATCAGTACACCAGTACTAGAGCTCACGTTACAGTACGAAACTCCAGGGCATTGTTGCAGTTATACTGCAGTTCTGATATTCTGTTTCCTTTATCATTAGATTTTAAGATGAAGAGAACAGTCAATACGTGAGGAACAGTTCATAATCCACCAATCATCAAGGTTTCAATTTCATTAGAAGATGTTACAGGCTATATTAAGCCTATGGCATGCTCCAAAAACTCTGGCTTTTTGGCTCCGAGTTACATTTCTGACCCTTGTGTTTAAATATTGTGTTTAAAATTCAAAGGTGATTGGGCCTTTGCTGTAGCTGCTCCAAAAAACTTTGGAATAATCTTCCACTTTTTATAAAGGAATCAGCCACAGTGGATATTTTTAAGTCCAGTAACGGGTCCAGTGGCGTGCAGTGAATAAAGTGGGTACTGTCAGGTGCGGGTGCAGGGAGGACGCGGAGGCGGACGCAAATGCAAACAAAATGGGATTTATTAATGAAAACAGGACTGAGGAAACAGGGGAAAACATGGAGCACTGACAGACGATAAACGTACAAGGATCGACACCGGGGAAATGGAACACGGACCTTAAATAGAGGTGCACACACACAGGGAACAGGAAACACCTGGGACGAAGGGGCGGAGCTACGAATGAACACAGGTGAGTGGAAAAACACTGGGAAAGAAACACAGACCTGAGAATAACACAGACATAAGCAGCAGACAGACTAAATACCTGACAGAACCCCCCCTTTAACGCGCAACTCCCGGGGCGCGTAAAAACAGATCCCCAGGAGCCGGGCAAGAGGGGGTGGAAAACACAACAGGATACCAAACAAGACTAAGACTGAGCACAGACGAGAGGAGACTGGCCAAAGGACGGGACAGGAAACTGAAACACAGACTGGACCCTAGACAACAAAGGGGACTGGACTGGAGATCGAACAGGGGACTGGACTAAGGATGTGAACGGACATTGGACGTTAGACTGGACACTTGACACAAATGGAGACTGGATATTGGGCAGGACAGGGGACGGGAAATGAGACTGAACAGGGGACTGGACAGTGGGCATAAACGGAGACTGGACATTGGGCTGGACAGGGGATACAGACTGGGACTGGATTGGAGACTGGGGAGGTGGGAAAAGCAGAGACCGGACAGGGGACGAGAACTGAGAATGGACAGAGGGCTGTACATCGGGCAGGGATGCAGACAGGGCAGGGGACATGAACAAAGACTGGACAGGGGACGGAGACTGGACGAAAGACTGGACTGGGTGTTGGACATTAGACTGGGACAGAGACTGGACTGTGGACGAGAGAACCGGGACAAATACACTTACAGGGACAGAAACTAGCACATTGACGGGGACAGGAACAGAAAAACCTAAGGGGACAGGAACATGAACGAACACAGATACGGGGACCAGGACAGGGAGAGACAGGGGGACCAAAAACATAGGAGGGTGCCCAGGACCAGCAAAAGTCTGTGGGGACAGCCTGGGGGCAAAGTCAGGAGGCCTTGCTGGCCTAGGGACACAGGGCCTAGGGCCAAACATTGTTCTTGGAGCAGGTACAGGAACAGGAGCGGCGGGCACCGCTGGCACTGGAGCTGAAGCAGTGGGTACCACGTGGGTGGCAGGCACTGCAGACACAGGAGCGGTGGGCACCGCTGGCAGTGGAGCTGAAGCAGTGGGTACCACGTGGGTGGCAGGCACTGCAGACACAGGAGCGGCGGGCACCGCTTGGGCAGGCGCGGCGGGTGCCGCGGGCACAGAGTCAGAGGCGGCCGGAGCCTCGGGCACAGAGTCAGAGGCGGCCGGAGCCGCGGGCACAGAGTCAGAGGCGGCCGGAGCCTCGGGCACAGAGTCAGAGGCGGCCGGAGCCGCGGGCAGCGCTGATACAGCTGGCGAAGACGCCGATTCAGCGGGAGCTGAGAGTCCGGCTGCCGCTAAGATCCGGCCTGGAACCGCAGATTCAGCAGTGGGCGAGGCTGTAGAAACCGGACCGGAGCTTGCTTCTGGAGCAGGAGTCGCAGACCTGGAATCCGGCCGGGCTGGAGAGCTGGAAGCTGGTGGGGCTTGAGAGCTGGAAGCCGGTGGGGCTTGAGAGCTGGAAGCAGGTGGGGCTTGAGAGCGCGGTGGAGCTAGCAGGCTAGCTAGCTTAGCCGGAGCTTCAGAGAGCGGCGCTGCCGCCGGCGCTTTCTCGGGGGGCGGCGCGGCCACTGCTGAAGTCTTGGGGAGCGGATGAGCCGCGGGGGTCTCGGAGCGCGGCATCTCGGCCGCGGGATTCTCGAAGCGCGGATGAGCCACGGGAGTCACAGAGCGTGGCGTCCCATCCGCTGGCTTCACGGAGCGTGGCGTCTCGGTCGCGGGATTCTCGGAGCGCGGCGTCTCGGCCACGGGATTCTTGGAGCGCGGATGAGCCACGGGAGTCACAGAGCGTGGCGTCCCATCCGCTGGCTTCACGGAGCGCGGCATCTCGGCCGCGAAAGTCACTGAGCGCGGGTAGAGTACAGCCCCTGGGGGAAACGGCAATGGAGTACGGCCTCCTGCTCGGAGCTACTGGGCGCACATCCCAGGTAGTCCCACGGGCTGCGCGCCACTTGCCTCGGGTACTCATGGCTACTGCCAAACACGGGATGAGACCCGAGGCTCAACGCACCAGCCCTTAGCGCCCCCCCAAGAAAATCCTCCCCCGTAAAGGGATCCTCTTCATGCTGGCGGGACCCCTTAGAACGTCTACCCCGAGGCCTGTGGCGTCCTTTAGGCCTCGGGGATTCCAACGCCGGGGTCCCACATGGTGCATGGCGGATCGCCAACCTGGAGCCGGTCCACTTGTTTGCTGCCTCCATGTTTAGGTCGATCCTTCTGTCAGGTGCGGGTGCAGGGAGGACGCGGAGGCGGACGCAAATGCAAACAAAATGGGATTTATTAACGAAAACAGGACTGAGGAAACAGGGGAAAACATGGAGCACTGACAGACGATAAACGTACAAGGATCGACACCGGGGAAATGGAACACGGACCTTAAATAGAGGTGCACACACACAGGGAACAGGAAACACCTGGGACGAAGGGGCGGAGCTACGAATGAACACAGGTGAGTGGAAAAACACTGGGAAAGAAACACAGACCTGAGAATAACACAGACATAAGAAGCAGACAGACTAAAGACCTGACAGGTACCCCTTCGGTAATCCAGCATGAGCTCCGATTATTACCAAGCAACGCGTAGCCCCTTCACCACAGAGCTGAGAAGGGGTTAGACAGCCATGGCCCCGCCCCCATAGTGAAAATCATGAATCTGATTGGTCCGACTTTCAACTTTGCTAATAGATTCATTACCTCACCCTTCTTAAAATCAGGAGAAGGGTCATGCAGTCACGTGGGGGCAGAAGCCATTTTAAAAAGCTTTGATTTCCTGTAGCAACTAAAAACGCAGACTAATGCTTTCTCTGAAGGGTTAGAAGGGCCTCACTACACACCACTGGGTCCTACAGGTACTTTAACTGTATGTATAAATAAAGTACAACTAGGAACAAGAATGTCCTACATCTAGGTAACTTTCCCAACACTTATGGTGTACCTGTTCTCTATAAATCAGTAAATACAAAATACTTATGGGGTCTTCTCGTACTAAAATGTAGGCACAAATCCTGCAATTTCCCTGAACTTGTGGTGCAAATTTCATCTAAAATAATATAGAATTATTTCGCCCTTTGTTCATGGCAGTTATGAAGGCTTCATTCCACTCACACTCCAGGGAATTATTATTATTCTAATAATTTTATGAGTTTGAAAAAGAAGATGAGAATTTGATTTATGCTTTTAAAACTGCCAAGGTTGGAGCAGCTAAATCAGGGAGGAGTAGGAAAAAAAGTTTGTAATGTCAAGACTAAATATTAAATAAATAAATAAATATATATATAAAAATACATAAATATTGTATATTAATGGTTAATAAACCCACACCTCACCTGATTTTTACTGTTCGTATTCCCACAGTACTTACTCAGTGAGTATTATGTAGTGTACAGTGTTTTACAAGGCGGGCTGTATTACAAAGCGTTACTTTAAGTCTAATTTAAAAATCTGTTCTCTCAGGCATTTGAGTTCTTAACGGATTATGCTGTTAGCTTTGTCTTGGTTTATTGTCTCATCATCAGGTTCTTTCATACAATAGTTTTTTTTTTCTTTTCTATTATGTTTTTTTTGTGTTATTTTAAATAAGGGTTGTCTTATTGAAATAAATTTATAAATACATTTTATTGCACAGTATTTTGGTCTGTGGCACTCTGTTGTTTAAATGTTCTATATAAATAATGATAACTTGACTTGATGTGACCTTTCATATCAAGTTTTCTATTTGCAAGCTCCAACTATTCCAATTATCCGTTCCACCTTAAATGGTGCAGCAAATCATGATTCCTCTGATCCCTATGTGTCTCACACAACATACTCTACTAATGAGTATTGTTCTCTTATACACTCACAGTGTCTGTATGTATTGTATTTCATGCACTTACAGTATGTGCTGTTTAATAACAGAATAAAAAATCCAGCATTTATCTTTCGTTTTGTTTTAGGTTAAATACCGACACACAGTTTGCCGCACATGTTTGTTATTTTTCCATATTTTTTTTTACCATTACATAGATTAAGCAGCATAAATGTATTTACACTAAATGTACAAAACTACAATTTAAACTGTTACCAACAAATCACAATATGACTTAAAATAAATTAATTATTCACTATTTTCACTTATTGTGCAGAACACCAAATATTTGAACCTAATACTTTAGTTTGCTAAATATTTGATGGATCCCTATTTATCCCTGTTTACTGTAGAAATGAATGAAATATCTTAAAAGCCCCAACATCAAATAACATTAATTTTATTCCTCTTTTACTTTGTTATGAAAGGTGTTTTTGTCTTGTATCCGTGTGCATTGTTGCTAGCATATATTGTATATGTGGCAGTGTAACTTTACCTTAGAGTCTTGGAATCTGCGAGTTTTGGCTAGAGTGCCATTACCGTGCAATACTGGAATTCCTAGAGACTTCTCTCAGCCAATTATTATACTGAGTGGACAGAACTAACTGTGTTATATATAAAAAAACAAAATGTACAAGTTCAAGTCAGAGTAATGGATTAGATTGTTAGGAGTGGTTGCTGCTTTATTGATCTGTTCCGTTTTTATCTGTTTCCTTTTCTTCTAAATGTCTTTTTTCTAAGCACTGATTTTTTAACTGTACTCTTCTCATTTATCATTCTCTTACAGATAGATGTCTTGTCCAAATGTTGTAATCAGATTTTGAAAAGTTGCCTCAAGCATTTAGTTGAAAGTGAAATACTGCATCTCAGTCCTGGCTCCTGTTTTTTATGTCTTCCAGAGATTCCTATACACATTTGTCACAGATAAATGTGTAAATTAAAGTAAAAAATATTTTTATATTTACTGTTCTAAACGTGTCTTAACATATTTCTGTTTCTGTGTCGTAGGAAAACTTTGGAAGGACAGTAAGTCTTCCAGGACACCACCACTGATTTTGGAATATTTCGATTGAATTGATACAGTTGGACTCAGAATGGGGTCTGTCCCAAACCCCAAACGGACTGTTACTGTTCAGATGGTCCCACAACTGACTAGCACGGATACCTTGGGTAACAAAGAGACAAACGCCAACTGGGACCAGGAATCAAATTTGAATACGAGCCGGGGGCACTCCTCTGCTCAGAAAAAGAAACCAGATCAGGATAATATGAATCTGAAGTCCTCCTGTAAAGGTCCTGCACATCAGGGAGACATAATCTTGGAAGGAACATCCAACTCTCCTTGTTCTGGCAGTGGAGGTCATGGAAACCCTGAGGCCCAGGAACATGCAAACACCAAGCTGGGTCAATGTGTCAACAATGCTGAGGAAGGCCACAAGGATGGCAATGCTAATTCAAGACCATTATCAGCCCTTTCTGCCAAAAGGGACGATGTTTCTGTGTCTAGCCCGTCATCTGTTGTTACATCACCTCAAGCTGACAAGGAGACGAATGGCAATGGTGCAAAAATGGCAGCTGCCAAGGATGGGTGTGAAGATAAAATACAAAATAGAGTATCAGCAACTGAGGAAACCATATCCTCTACCGGTTCAGGGCATAATCAGAAACTAAGCGACACCAACAACCCAAAGCTGACCCAAACAGACTGCACTATGCTTTTACCCCAACAGAATACACCTGCCAGCCCTGGTAACTTAAAACAGGATGTTAAAAAGGACGTAAACAAGGATGCTTCCTCTTGCACTATGAGATCTGACCAAGACCTGGCCACCAGAGTGGATCAGATGAAGAAACCACCACCTGAATCAACTGCGAAACCTGCAGCGGAAGTTTCCTCAAGAGGAATTACAACAGATGTTTCTAAACCAGCAGAAATCTCTCAGCCAAAACAGAGCAACGAGAACGCAGTCCAACCAGAGAAAGCACAGCCAATACCTGGTAAACAGAAAGATCATGAATCTGGATGCTTAGCAAGCAATTCCAAACCCGACCAGTCCCCTTCTGTCCAGCCCCCAGTCCCAAAAGACAGTATTCCCAATCGCCCTGAGACCTCCCCAAATCAATCCTCCCATACACAAGCGATCAATGAAGCAATTCAAACACAAAACTCTGCTTCAGAGGACAGTAAAAAGCACTGTAAGCTCTACTGCGAGGCTTCCACCATGACCTCTGCTACCGATTGCAGCCCCTTGCCCAACAAACATCGCCAGGATGTGGAAGTACAGGCCGTAGCTACAGTCTGCAGTCGAGCTGTAGCGACAAGTCCCAGTCTCTTTAAGCCCCAGCCCAATCAAACATGCTTCCCTGCTCAGACAGACGAAGCCGAGGACCTGACAGTAGTCTACAAACTGGACAATTCAGAGGTTCCTTCACTTGTACCCTCCCAAATTCTGATGGGCACTTCCATTAGTTCAACTTCCCAGACCATCATGACCATATCAGACAAGGTTTCCCAAGCTGGCAGCGTTCTGGTGCACACAGATTCCGCCCAACAACAGGAATCCAGACTTGGAGCCAAGCCTAAAGAGCCTGGGCCTCCTCTGTACAACACCCAGAAAGGATATCCTCCACTTCAACCAGTTTATCAGATCAATATTGAGTCGGTCAGCCAAAACAAGCCTTCAGCTGAGGCTAGCTGCCACAGTCAGGGTAACAAAGCCTCCCCTGCGCCTTCCGCTTCAGACACGTCGAATCAAGACTCTGTAGGGAAGGGACTTTGTGAGGTGCCTACCACAGCATCTGATCAGGCCTGTCGAGTTCTGTCTGACACAAGTGCTCAGTCAGAGCAAGCAGCCAAGCCTCCTGCTGCTAAATCCCCGCTTTCACAGCCCGCGCCCCCTCCGCAGGAAGCCGTTCCATGCGTAAAAGCTAACAAAGCCAAAACAGAGGCTAAGAAAGCAGCTCCTGTGCAGTTGTCAAGTTCCGCATCAAAGGACAAAGGCAAATCCAAGGTGGCTTCTTCCAAGTTGGAGCCGGAGAGGGACAAGAAGAACGAGGACAAGGCGGCCAAGCAGAACAAGAAGAGCGTACACGATGTGGTTTGGGACGAGCAAGGCATGACTTGGGAAGTTTACGGTGCGTCGCTGGATCCCGAGTCGCTCGGCTTTGCCATCCAGAGTCACCTCCAGTGCAAGATCAAGGAGCACGAGAAAAAGATCGTAGCTCACACGTCGCTCAGGAAATCCATGTCCGGTGGACCCACTGACTCACCGTCGGGGAGGAAGGGCAAACGGAGGCAGGCTAACGTGTTCAGGTCCATGTTCCAAAATGTCCGACGCCCCAACTGTTGCGTACGCCCACCCCCGTCGTCCGTCCTGGAGTGAGAACTGCTAAGTAAAGGCGGTCCCACGGTTGCTTGTTGCAGGATATTACCTATATTCCCCGAGATTGTTCTAGTGCAAAGCATGACAGAACTAATACCCCACCGCCCCTTGTTCCTGATGAAGAAAATTTTTGTGGCATTTAAAACCTGTTGGTGATATGAAGTCGGTGTTAGAAGGTGGAAAACTGTCTTATTAGAGGAAATATTTTTAGAGATTTAAAGAAGATTTACACATTTGCAGTCGACACCATAAGTATTTGGACAGTGACACAATGGTTGTAATTTTGCCTTGGTTTGCCATGGATTTGAAGCAGTCTGCCATTTATTTTAAAGCAAAAAGTTCCTTTTTTCCTTTCTATTCCTTGTTACCACATGGTTCCTACATTTCCACAGGCTTAAAAGTAATTGGACGAACTAACATGCTCGTTAACGTCATCCTTGGGTTCCAGACTTCAGGCAATCACCTAATGCTGAGTTTCTTCTCTTGAGATGCTATATGCTTTATCGGGGTGTTATTGCAGGCGTATTCAGTTGCTGCTGGGTTTTGTCTTTCTGCTTCAGCTTAGTCTTCAGTTAGTGAAAATCATGCTCGGTTAGTTTGAGGTCAGGTAACTGTATCTGACATTTAGGATAATTTCAGAGCTGTGTCCAAAACCAGTGTGTAAAAATACTATAGAATAGGGCTGAACGAATAATCGTTTTTAAATTAAAATCACGATTTGAATGGATGTGATTTTTTAATCGCAGGAGCTACGATTTGAATTATCCAATAATTTAAAAATAAGCCAATAATTAAAAAATAAAACTGACAACTGCATTTAATCTGAAAACCCTGGGAATATTTTATGTGAAAATAAGTTTATAATTATATTTGATAGATATGTTACCACTAATACAGGTTTAGGGTTTAATGGATTAAAAATAATCACAATATAAATCGCAATATTCTGTGGTAAAATCACAATTAATTTTTTTTTGCCCAAATCGTGCAACCCTAGTATAGAGCATTATTAACAAGTTAAATAGGAATTATTTGGTACACTTTGTTACATGTGAATTCATTGCTGAACATTCTAAATGTCATTCTTCCTCAAAGAAGCTGCACACAAATCTTTAAATCAAACATCACAGTAAATGACAGTATATATAGTGTATTGTGGGATTTATAGTATTGCGCTGTGTTTTTTTTAGAAACTGAAAGTAATTTCTACAGTCTAGTTTTGAAACTGCTTATGTATCTTGGCCTGAAAGCAGTCGGGATTAGTTTCTCGGGGGGACGTCTGTGAGAAATATTTCACACTTCTACTCAGTGATAAAACTCCTGCATCTGGACTGCACCTGAAAAAACAGGAGGACCAGTGAGTTTTTGGTATTCTCTGCGGTCACATGACATTGCGCTCAGTAGCTCCTCCATTTCCTTTAAATGTTATGTTAATATGGATCTCCAAGGAAACGTTTGCCCAAAGTGTAATTACGGTGCATAGCCGTTGACAAATATCTATTTTATTAAACGCGAGGTGATAAAACTCAGATATGAAAATAAAGACTGAAATAAAAATTACCAGAGCTCAGCGAAAAACAGTAGATAATTCAGGCTGTAACTTTTTTTAGAGGACATCTAAGAAAAACACATACATGGTTGTTTCAGACTTGAATAAAATCATAGAGGACCCCCATAAAAGAGAAAATTAACCCAGGACCCCTTAAGAAACTAATCCTGTCTGGATAGGGCTTAATTTTACACCACTGGCCAAGTAAAAAAATGTGATTTGAACCCCAACCCCTATTTTAAGGTATGTTTTGGTCATTATCCACTATCTAGTTGAATCTGAGCAGAGAGTATATCTCTTTTTTTTTTAGCTGTCTGGTCCTAAATAAACAGCAGTTACCAAGCACTAACAGTGCCTCCACCATGTTTAACAGATAATGGAATGCTTTGGATCAATGAATCCCTTTTATCCCTTTTATCCTCCATACCCAAAGTTCTTGATCTTGCTTTTTCTGTTCAGAGCTTCTGAATCTTGTTCTAGATCTTGGCAGGCTTTACTGAGGTTTTCTAGCAAAGTCAGCGGTTTGCCTTTTAAAGTAAACCCTACCTTCTTGTTAATGTTATTAAATTGATTCAATTTTGTCAAGAGGTTTTTCATCACTAAGAAAAGAAGTCAGTTATCTTTCACTATTTTATCTTCATGTTCTTCCAGGCGTTTTGATGTTGATCTTGCTGGTGCATTGCATTCTGTTGGTAGATTGCTATTTTAAGAATCTACAAAATTGACAATTTTTTAAGTTTCTGCTCTTTTTTATTTATTTTATTGTGGTTTAATGAGAGCTTGTAGGACTTTTTTAATCTTAGCTCTTTAAATTATCATGTAATAATGAGGAAACTGATGAAAACTGCTTTACTATTAAGCCTGTAAAAATGGAAAATGAAAATAATTCCTAACATTTTTTTTTGTTTTAGTTTTTCACTTCAAATGCAAATGCAAGTTGCATACAGAGGCAAAATGATTAAAATTGTGTCACTGTCCTGATACTGTACCTGACTATGCATTGCACTGATTATCAGATGTAAGCATACTAATTATACTTTTTTCAAACTCTGTGCAGATGGATTGAAACCCTTATTGTACTCCTATTACAGTAAACGTGTTTGGTAAATATTTGTTTTGCATTTTTAGGGGTGAATTGGCCTGAGTTTATAACATCCATCAGTTTGTTTCACAGACTCATTAAATTAGATCGGTAGTCTTGATAAAGAGTAAAAAAAGAAATCCACACTCTGTGCTTGTTGTCATATAGTAAGCCTATGTGTATCTAGGTGCCATATCCAAACACAATGTTACCTTGATTTTATATTAAAATCATGCAGAGATTACTGTAAACTCTTGCTTTATTCAGTCTTTTCATAAGAAATGTCTTTTTCTGTGTTGAGTTTGAGATGTTTTATTTAACAGCTAGTTGCCCTCGTTTTTTTTTTTTTTTTTAACACTTGATTACGGGTCACTTTACCTTAATTACAGTGTGTAAATTACCTTAATTACAGTATAGTGCTGTCAGGTAAAGATAATTCGATGTTTTAATTGTATGTTTAGTGTAGGGCTGCACGATATATCGTTTAATCATCGTCCAACACGAGTTCTGTGCAGATATTTCCAGCTACAGCTGAAAGCATGCTTTTAATCCCAGAAAAACATTCATATTCACCTTTTAAAAAGCAATTTAAGTGCCTGATTAAAGGGCCAATTACTGTTGTTTTGCTGTTTTCCTCAGGATTTGAGTGCTCGGGATTGGCCCTGCATTGTTTAATATTTTGATATATATTGTCAAAAATAGAACATTTGCAATGTATATTTTTTTCCAATATCGTGCAGCCCTAGTTTAGTCTACTTGTCTGTTTTAGTCCACTGTTAAGTTAGTTTGTTTGGCTTATTTTATCATTTCACCTCATTCATTTTTGGATTGAGGTCTGAGGGTTTTGCTGGTCAGTCCAAGTGCCACAAGTGTTCCATCATGTCTGTTGAATTGATCACACTCAGAACAAACACACCTGTGCACCATACATCCATTCTCCTAGAATTATCATTTTAATGAATGATGGATCTTTGGCACAAGCTGCTGGAGTTGCTCATTTGGCTCAGTGTTTAAGTTCCCCATGTTGCTTCCATGTCATACAGGGTTGAATTGTTTGACTGTGCATGGTGTAGTATGTTTTTAAGGACAGAGTGAATGAACACACAGGGCCCTGTATTAAACCCTGCACAAGGCACGTTCAGACATCCCAAGTTGCAAAAAATAATTTCAGGGACATTTTGGTTTATCTAGGACAGTACACAGCAGGGTTAGCCAGTAGACTTTGTCTGAAGGAGGGATCTATATACATTGCTTGCTTATCTTATGTTACGTTTTAGCACCTTTCCACTACCCCATCTCCTTTCTTGAACTCTATCACTCCTACCAGACCCTATATATCAGACAGGATGGAGGGGCTGGTGTCCTACAACAAGCAGAAACCACCAATCTCTTCCAGAATAATCAGAAGCTTATGGCATGTTCCCAACTTTTAAACTACCCATTGCAATGCTGGCTGAGTGCAATGTGTACTGACTTTCCAATAAGGGTATGTTGCTTCATGTACAGCTTAAGAGCTAAATATTGTACTTTGGCTTTAATAAATGCTCATCTGTCATTTCAGCTGAAGATATGAAGAATCCATATCATCATAATGCACATCACGTATCTATATTTTTGGAGGTCCTGACCTCTGCAAAAGATTTCAGACACAGATTTTGATTTTGGCAGGAGGGTTTTTCCCACTTCCTGCCCCTGCCATGCAGTTCTCCCTCTCCTTCGCCTCCATCCCTCCATCCCAGCCTCGCTCCAGCTTCATTTTCCTTCATTTCCCTTCATCTCGTCTCTTAATTAGCCCTTGTTTCAATATTTAATGTCCTCCCTCTTGCTGGCACTGTGTCTTGCGCCCGTTTGAAAGCTTTGATTAGATCTTCACCATAGGCCGTGTTTAAATCTGGAAGAGATTAATGCCAGCAACAGAGCGCGCCAACCACTGAGCCGCTCACAAATTCCATCTGGCCCTTTCCCCTGCTTTACTGATCTCCGTTACACTGCTCCGCCGCACAGGTTTTGAAGATTGCAGATATTGGAAACTGTCTGACGATGCATTTTCTGATAGTTTTAATAGAGATAGAGAATATTCATTAAGCAGAATGTAGTAGTTATGTCAATGTTATGTATTGGAAATTGGTTGTTTTGTTTCTTTTATGCATTAATTAACTCATTTGCTACAATATCTCATCAACCCTATCTATTAAGTTTGTTATTACCCAGTCTAGGTCAGGCCATAACACATACAAATATAAGTATAAACAAGTAGTGCATAGTGGAAAAAAGGACTTTAAAAGAATTTATAAAGTTCTCAATGGTGTACTGTTGCTTATACTAGTGTGTCTCAAAAAATGACAGTATAATGAAAATGTTATTTTATTTCAGTAATTCAGTTCAAAATGTGAAACTCAAATATTATATATGTGTATTAAAGACACAGAGTGATCTATTTTAAGTGTTTATTTCTTTTATTGTTGATGATTATGGCTTACAGCTAATGAAAACCCGAAAATCAGTGTCTCAGAAAAATAGAACAATATATGAGACCAATTGGTACTTTTGGCAGTGTGGGCAGTGTGCCAAGTCCTGCTGGAAAATGAAATCCACATCTCCATAAAAGTTGTCAGTAGCAGAGGGAAGCATGAAGTGCTGTAAGATTTTCCGGGAAAACAAAACTGCACTGACTTTAGACTTGATAAAACACAGTGGATCAACACCAGCAGATTGCATGACTCCCCAAACCATCACTGATTGTGGAAACTTTACACTAGACCTGCAGATTTCATTTTCCAGCAGGACTTGGAACACTGCCAACACTGACAAAAGTACCAATTGGTCTTATGTTATATTCTAATTTTCTGAGACACTGGTTTTGGGAATTTCATTGGCATCAACAATATAGAACACGCTTTTCCAGTCCTGCTGGAAAATGAAATCCACATCTCCATTACAGTTGAACCAGATAGTGAGTTCAGAGATTATAGAACAAGCACAATATTACAATGTCAAAAAATTTCCAGTATTGTGCAGTCCTAGTTGGCTTGCAAAAGTGGAAATGCAAAAACATTAGTATTTATTGGAACAAACTGAGTAAAAATTAGGTTTTTAATCCAGTTTCTGAGCCCTGGTTTGAGTCGTAGTTGCACATGTGTGTGTGTGAGTATATAAAGAGATTGTTACCACAGCATGTGTTTAAGGCTGGGTTTGAAGTGAGGGCGTTTCTGTGCGGACCCCAGGGGGCTGTTTCTAAACGTGGGTTTGATGTAGAGTGTAATAATGTAGGTTGGTTAGTGGGAGGCAGGACAGCATGGTGGTGGTGGTGGTGCAGTGTGAGCGTGCTGATACAGAGTGTACCCCTCCCTGAACCTCTACAGAGATTTTATAGATTGCAGCATCAAGCCGACCAAAAAAAAAAAACCCTCCTCAGAGATCTGGCAGAGAGGCTCGCTTCTCCTTAAGAAAAACAGGATTGAAATTCAAAAGCAGGAAAAAGGAGTGCAGACATTGATTGGACTCATTCTTCTCGCTCTGTGATTTATTTCATCTAATTCACTTAGAGGAGGAGGAGGAGGATTACATCACTGCAGAGAGGGGTTTTTCCTGCTGTTGTGTTTTGAGAGACTGCTGTGGAAGTGGAAACCCTGTCGAACAGGAGCGATTCCTTTACACGCTTAGAAATACAAGTGCTGCAAAGGGTTTTCTGAACAATTCCAGCAGAAGAATCACATTTTTTCCCATAAAGAACCATTTTTGTAAAGGATTTGTGAGTAGAAAATACGTATATTGACTAAAGCCTATGGGATTAGTTTCTTCAAAAATATTTGACATTTCTACTCAGTGATAAAACTCTTGCATCCAGACTGCAATTGAAAAAACAGGAGGACCGGAGTTTTTAGGCTTTCTCGGTCACATGACATTATGTTCAGTAGCTCCTCCATTTCCACGCGCTGTTGTGTTTTTGTGTGGATCTCCATGGAACACATGTCCAAAGTGTAGTTACGGTGCGCGGCAGTGGACAAATATCTATTTTTTTAAATGCGAGGAGACAAAAGTCACAAAATAGATGTGAGTGCGGACGGGACTAAAATTACTGGAGGACCAAGAAGTTCAGTGAAAAAACAATAGGTAATTCAGCCTGTAATTTTTTCAGAGGAGACAGAGAAAATTACCCCAGGACCCCCTGAGAAACTCATCCCATCCGTATAGGGCTTTATTTGTACATTTACTAATTTTTAAACCTATACGTTCTCACATAAAAGTTTGGACACCTTAAATACAGTGTTTTTTCATTAATTTAAACTCCTCTGCATTGTAGAATACTAAAGTCATCCAAATAATGGAGAAAAATTAATAAAAAAAAAGTGTTAAAAAAACAGAATGCATTTTATATTTTAGATTCTTCAAAGTAGCACCTCTTGCCTATATTAGACAGTTTTGCACATCTTGGCTGGATTTTCTCAGTCAGCTTTATGAGGTAGCAGGTCACCTGGAATTCAAGCTTTCAGTTAACAGCTGTGCTGAACTCATCAAGAGTTAATTACTTGAATTTCTTGTCTCTTAATAAAGTGTTTGAAAGCATCAGTTGTAAAGTAGTGAAGAGGTAGAGTTACAGGTATACAGTGAATAGCCACATTTCAGTATGTTCTATATATATATATATATATATATATATTTCTTATTACAGCAAAAACTATGAAGAACTTTTAAAGTATCCTCACGTGCAGTCACAAAGACCAACAAAAACGCTATGATGAAACTGGCTCTCATCAGGACCACTCCAGGAAAGGAAGAACAAGAGTTTCCTCTGTTGTACAGGATGAGTTCATCAGAGTTACCAGCCTCAAAAACCACAAGTTAACAGCCCCCCTTATAAGAGAATCTAAATACTTTACAGAGTAAGTTACTACATGATTCCTTATGTGTCCCTTCAGAGCCTGGATTTAAACATTTCACTTACAGTGTAATATGTATTTGTTATATAAAGGAATCTACTATACTGATTAGTATAATTCAGCTATTCATTCCTTAGACTTTTAGAGCTTTTTACTGGAAAAAGACGCATTTTCTTCATTTTACCTCAGATGGATGCAATAAACAGTGCCATCTTAATTATGTTGCTTCCGTTAGCTGTGCCTGTGACCGTGGCCAGACAAAGCCTTGACCTAAATTTCCTGATAAGGGAAGCAGGCTGCTCTGAAATCATTTTTCCAAGGAGACACATGGAGCCCTATTTTAGCGATCTTTATGCAGGTCGTCATCCTGGCAGAGTCTGTGTGTCTTTGCTATCATAACGACGGGAAAAGTACACCTTCCGTGGCTCACAAAACACAAAAGGCACAAAGTAATTTCCTTAAAATGATTGTGTTTTGGGCGTAACAGGAAATAAACCAATCAGTGTGTCACCTGCCAGGTGCACTCTGAGTTTGGTGGATTCCTATTTCAATTGCGCAGCTACCTGGACATGTGTTGACAATTCACTTCCAAGATAGCAATGAACGTCTGACTGTTGACATCTGCCTAGGTTGTTTTCAGTCAGTGGCGCACCTGTGTTTTCTGTTGCCAAGATAGCAATACACCAAAAATTTACCTGAACACACCTCACTTCCAAACCACCACGCCACCACACAGCCTAGATATATTCATAAGCTCTGTTGCTATTTAAACAACACAGCTGGAAGGCATGAAAACAGACTGGTCACGCAGTGTAAGATTGCAACTCACCTCAGGCAGGGTGTAAGATAGGGCCCATTATTTTACTACATAGATAAAAGTATTTGGACACATGAACATTTTGCTCAGTTTTTTACAGAAATCAAGGGTACTGAAAACAGTTTATCCTGCTTTTGTTAGAGTAACTGTCTCAAGAGAAGATTGCTGTGGGAATTTGATTGCATTCAGCGACAAGACCTTTAGTGACCCCATCCCCAACTACCCAACTTATCCTAGTAGAATTAGATGGAGCACCATCTTTTGAGAGAATACAGGTATACATGAATACAGTTTTACTGGTAAACAGCTCAGTCCTGCATACTTTATACTTCTGAATTTAGAATATTGCCAATATTGTAGGTCAATATTCATGCATCTGCTTCATGGAGTACTATTATATTGGTAATACTTCTGTATATGGACTATACAAGCTGTGTGGGTGCTTCTGGATATCTGTGTCAGCTATGGGTAATACAGACCTCAAATAATGCAAAGAAATCAATATTTGGTGGAATGTTTTTTGATTACAGTTTTCATGCATCTTGGTATGTTCTCCTCCACCAGTCTTACACACTGATTTTGGGTAACTGTATGCCTTTACTCCTGGTGCAAAAATTCAAGCAGTTCAGTTTGGTTTGATGGCTTGTGATCGTCCATCGAACTCCTGATTATATTCCAGAAGTTTTCAATTTGGTAAAATCAAAGAAACTCATAATTTTTAAGTCGTCTCTTATTTTTTCCCAGAGCTGTATATCCAATTCACAGCAATGTGACTTAGTCTGAACAGCCAGATTGGAATTTCACAACTTTTACAGCCTCTGTCAACATTTTTTCTGATTCATTTTACTATTACATTACATTACATTTGGCAGACGCTTTTGTCCAAAGCGACTTACAATAGTGAAGTACAAAAATAATAGAAGTTAAAGGTAAAAAAGTCTTTAGATAGGGTCTAAAGGGGGTCAAAGGGAAATAATAGGATAGAGGAGTGAAGGAGGGGAAGAAGGAAATGAGGTTAGAAGTAGTTAGTGTGTTAGAGGTGTATTAGACCTAATATAATCAGTTAATTATAGTTTTTAAACAGTCTAGAAAAGCATTGGATATGGGAAGAAATATGAATTTGGCCCAATTTTTTCCTGCTGTTTTAGCTATTTAAGTACCAGCTCTGTTGCATCAGCTAACAAGCTAAAAAGACATCTACAGTGACGAGCCCTGTACAGTATATGATGGCGGGGGGAGAGGGAGGGCTATCCTACTCTTCTACAGAGAGACTGAGGCCAATTATTCTCTCTGGGACATTTTGACCGCTAATAGCCATGGCAGTATCAGTGATCGAACTGGCGAGGTTAGATTTGTTTACCTGCCACTGAGTTAAATTAGTGGAGCTTTGCCAGTTTCTTTGATGGCGCTGTTCCCCCTGGAATACTTGCCCTACATACATTAGCAGTGGTGCAGTGAAGCAGAGTGTTGCAATGTGGACACTCACATTCTCATGTTCACACGTGCACTCTTTCATACAGTACACACCCATTTATTACTATAACTCGTACACTTCAATTAGTCTCGTTTGGTTTCTCCAGCCTTGTCAATAACCCTGGCGTACGGCGGTACACTCGCAGGGTGAAGTCACTCTGCAGCGCAAGGTCACCTTCCTCTGCCTTCATTAGACTCTGCTTTATTACAGCTGACAGATGCAGTCATAAATCACCGCTCCCCCGGTGAAGAGAGAGAGCTCCCAAACAAACCTCTCTCTCTCTCTCTCTCTCTCTCTCTCTCTCTCATACACATACACACAGATACTCTCTCGCCCTACCACCACCACCACCACCACCACGTAACAAGCTAATTAACTCCATAGTGCAAGCTCTCAGTCCTGCTCAAACTCTGAATCACCTTACTTACCTGAACACTATAGATAACCTACAGTCTTCTGTTAGAAATGCTTTATTAATGCTCCAAAAGTTTGCTCAGTTTGTGTTCGTTTAACTAGAAAATTATTATAACTCATTTTTTTTAATAACACAGTGTAATGATTGTAGTATAATGTTGGTGTCCAATGAAGAAAAGCAAGAAAAGCAATCTCCATCTCCTTTTTTTTAAGTTTACTAAATATTTTTGAACACAAAACCTCTGCATTGTACTGTGTCTAAATTTCTTGATAAATGGACCAATAGAAATGGTCCAAAATTACCTGAACTTCTTAAACTTTTACATTGAATTGCATTGAAAGTTTTATTTCTAAAGTTGCTGTTTTAGAGATACAATATATTAAAAAGTGAATATCTTTAAAAAGGTATTTTGTTTCAGTAATTCAGTTCAAAATGTAAAACTCATATATTACATTGATGTATTAAACACAGAGTGATCTATTTTAAGCGTGTATTTATTTATTTTATTGCTAGTGATTATGGGTTGCAGCCAATGCAAACCCAAAAATCAGTGTCTCTGGAAATTATAATATTATATGAGACCAACTGGTACTTTTGGCAGTGTGGGCAGTGTGCCAAGTCCTGCTGGAAAATGAAATCTGCAGATCTAGTGTAAAGTGCATACATAAACCAAATTACACTGATGTGCCACAGGAGCTATTATCATGTGCTGTGCCACTATTAAACTCCTCTCAACCTTCGATAATTCACGCTGCCTTGCCATGAGCACACTGGCCAGTGTTCATACTGCTATATTATGACTTTATTTATATATTTTTTGTTGATGATTATGGCTTACAGCCAATAAAAAAAAAAATCAGTGTCTCAGAAATTTAGAATATTATATAAGACCAATTGGTACTTTTGGCAGTGTGGGCAGTGTGCCAAGTCCTGCTGGAAAATGAAATCTGCAGACCTAGTGTGAAGTTTTCACAATCAGTGATGGTTTTAAGAGCTGTGTCATCTGCTGGTGTTGGTCCACTGTGATTTATATATTATTTATATATATGAATCTATTACGTCCAAAATCTGTGCAGTGTTTTCGTGAAAAATATTACAGCACTTTATGCTTCCCCCTCGACCTCCAATAATCCACGCTGCCTTGCCATGAACACACTGGCCAGTGTTCATAATGTTATATTATGACTTTTGGAATATTACCGTAATATTATGAGTAGAATAAATAAAAAGAAAAACTAAAAATTTAAAATATACTGACTAGTATCTGTAATACAGGCTCCACAGTGTTCAGTAGTCCACCCACAGTGTGTCTTCAGTCTTCAGCTGCAGGACAGCGTACAGTTATGAACAGTGCTGCTGATGCAATAGCAGCTGAAGTATGAAGCAATCACAGGCTCTGCTACATGTAGAGGATTATGAAGTCTCCTGCTGTAAATTTAAAGCTCTTAGCCTTTGTAAGCTGGCGACTAGGCCTCAACTCTTCAGACTTCAGAGTCTGGAAGTTCTGGGCGATTTGGGTTCGACGGTGGAGAGATTTCAATTTCATAATAGCTCATTCCATTATGAGTCTGAAAGCAGCCTGAAACCTAGTTATCTCCCTATGTGGGAGTTGTGCTTACTGAGGAACTCTGCATCATTGTCTAGCAGCGCCAGGAGGACAACAGACAGGATTCAGCCCAGATAAAGCCCATCTAATTTATGGCTGGCCTTCAGATTCCTCTCAGTTATTCTCTCATAACTCTTATTAGAGACGCCCTCTGCCCCGCTTCTAACCAACGTCTGTATCTACAAATCACATCTATTAAAAAAAAGTAAGAGGAGAGGGGCCTTTTATCTTAGCAGTGAGTGTGCTTTTGTGTGATAAATCTATACTGTAAGTAACATTAGAATATATGCAAATAAACTATGGCAACAGATTGATTAAAAAATTAGTGAATTAATCTCACAATTTGCTGTCATTAATCACGATCACGATTAATCACATTTTCCTACCGAACACTGAAACTTTTTTACCATGGATATTTAAATGTACAATAAAAGAATCAGTGGAAAAATCACCACAATAGGGTTTTATTTATTTATAATATTAATCAAACAATTAATAATTAATAATGATTTTGATATTTATAGGTTTATGTTTGAGTAAAATTAACATTGTTGTTTTATTCTATAAACTACAGACAACATTTCTCCTAAATTCTAAATAAAATATTTTCATTCAGAGCATTTATTTGCAGAAAATGAGAAAAGGCTGAAATAACAAAAAAGATGCAGAGCTTTCAGAGCTCAATTAATGCAAAGAAAACAAGTTCATATTCATAAACTTCAGAAATCAATATTTGGTGAAATAACCCTGGTTTTTAATTACAGTTTTCATTTCATCTTGGCACTTTCTCCTCCACCAGTCTTACACACTGCTTTTGGATAACTTTAAGCCTTTACTCCTGGTGCACAAATTCAAGCAGTTCAGTTTGGTTTGATGGCTTGTGATCATCCATATTTCTATTGATTGTATTCCAGATGTTTCCCATTTGGTAAAATCAAAGAAACTCATCATTTTATGTGGTCTCTTATTTTTTTCCAGAGCTGTATATAAAAATAACAAACATAGAAATAAATAAATAAATAAAATAATAATACCAAATTAAATGTTATCTAGTATATATTAATAATGTGATAGAACAGAACACAGTAAGTAAAATAAAAATAGGAAAAACAGTATTGGTAAAAAACAAATAAGTTTATATAAAATATAGCATAAAGGAATAACAGTAAAAGATAAAAAGATAATCATAAGAATACTACTTAAAGACTATAAATCAATGTAAGGCATATGTATTTATTCATATTTGTATTAAATAATTTAAACAATGAATTAAGCTACATTAAACATTTTTTGTTATTTTTATTTCAAGGTAATGTTTGCCACTTTATAGCAAATAGATAATAATGGCCAAGACTAAGCATGTATATAATGTGAGTGCTTTCTATTTATTAGCCAAGTGGTAGAGTGAAGAAATACATGTTATTTTTTTACTTTTCTCTGTTTTCTAGTGGCAAAGTGGATCAGACACAGCAGTGCTGCTGGGGTTTTTAAACACATGAGTGTCAATACTGAACTTAGAATAGTCCAACCTGAAATATCCAGCTAACAGTATCCTGTTACCACTGGTGAAGGACTAGAGGATGACCAACACTAGGGGTGTGCCATATCGTATCGGACGCTAATAATATTGCCAATATTTTTGAATATCGTGAACGATATTTTACCCTGAAATATCGAGACATATCACCGAGCCCAATTATCACACCAGGGCACTACTTTTTTGCTGTTTTTAGCAAAAGAAAAAGTCATACTGTTCTCATTTCCCATTATATATCTACTATATAAATTAGATTTTACTTTAATCCTGGATATTTGGAGATATTTGGAGTGTATTTTTAGTATCATGACATTTTGGATCATTGACTTGTGTTACAACTGTATTTTTTAATATCTCAGTTAGGGGGTGCCATATCGTATCCTATGCAATAATAACATTTAATTTTAATTTTGTTGCAGTAGTGTATTCTTTAAATATTTTTTATGTAATTCAGTGTTTTGTCATATCGCCAAGAGTATCGTTATGGCAAAAATACCATAAAATATTGTGATATTATTTCAGGGCCATATCGCCCACCCCTAACCAACACTGTAAACTGTGCAGCAACAGATTCAGAGCTTCTATCTGTCACTGTACTCCATTTATCTACAGGGTGAAACAGCTACTGTAGGTAGGAGTCTGTAATAGAAAGTGGAGGACAGTGAGAGATTAAACACAGTGTTTAAAAACTCCAGCAGCCCTGCTGTATCTGATCCACTATCTGTACCAGTACAACACAGTGCTAATCACTGCAGTGCTAAGAATAATAACGACTCATCACCCAAATAATAATAATAATAATAATAATAATAATAATAATAATAATAATAATATTAATAGCTGCTCTGTGGTGTTTTATTTTCCTGTGTGGTCCTGATAATTAAAGAACACGGTAAAAGGAGAATAATAATAAAGTATGCTGAGAATTCTGAATTATCCACACCCCCTATAATTGCGTAGCACTATTTTTTCTTTAATACTGGTCAAATAAAGTGCAGGAGGCGGAGCCTGTAGGAATATAGTAGGTAGTAAAAAAAAGAAGATCCTGTCATATTAAGTGTGACAGTCATGAACATGCTCGTCTCGTTTCAGAAACAGATGGGTTTAAAACGTTACAGCGAGGAAACCAGTCGCAGAGCTGTCGCGTCTCATTAGCCCACTGGTTTGAGACGGGAGGTTTTGCGGTGACTCTAACTCCTGGTCAGCTCTTATTAAAAGTCAAATTAAAAATGTGCAGATTGCTGCGGTGTGACAGACTGTCGTCTTCTGCTCACACCTGATTTCATGCTGAGTCTCTCTGCCTGTACTTCTCTTAATTAAATCCTGACAGTATGGCTCGCTCTCCTCGCACTGCTAGCAGTAGCCCTGAGCAAAGACAAGCTAAATCAGGTGGCAGTGCTGTGCACTAATCTGCGTGGCACAGCGAGGAGCGCTGATCTTCTCACCATCAGGAAAGGAAATTTCAGTTTATCTCTGTACGTAGAAGAAGGAGTGACCTGCCAAAAGTGTTACCTGTTAAATTATATAACTGCTGGTACTAGCCTATGATCGTGAACATAGACTAGTTCTCAATTTAAATTAAAGAAGAATTCAATTAAATGTATTGACATTGTATACACATAAATGTGTAAAGAAAACAGAACAAAATGTTTACAAGTACATTTAACTGGGAATATTTTATTATAGAACACATCAAGTCAGACCAGTAGCAGGTGAGTCCAAATCAAAACTAAGACCAAGATCAGGCAAACCAAGTCAAGACCACGTCATGAAAAAACCCAGAGAAGGATATTTCATGCCAAGACCAAAACCAGAAGATGGCAAATTAAAGTGAAGACCTAGTCCTTGTCAAGATTAAGACCAGAAGTAGGCAACTCAAGAGAAGCCCAAGTCCTGGGGTAAGCAAATACCAGTCAAGACTGAGAACAGGAGTTGGCATCTCCATGCTAAGACATGGTCTAAGGCAAATACAAGTCAAGACCAGAAGTAAGCAAATAATGTGAAGACCAAGTCCTGGCATATACAAATCTAAGACAAGACTAAGAGCAGAAGTAGGCAAATTAAAGCAAAGATCAAGTCCGGAAGTAGACAAATCCAAGTCAAGTCTAAGTCCTGGAATAGACGAATACCTGTAAGGACCAAGACCAGAAGTAGGCAAATCAAAGTCAAGACCAAATACTGAAGTAGACAAATCCAAGTCAAGAGCAAGACCAGAAGTAGGCAAGGCTAAATGAACACCAAGTTCCAGAATAAGCAAATCCAAGTCAAGACTGAAAACAGGAGTAGACAATCCAAGTCAAAACCAAGTCATGAAGTAGACAGCTCCAAGTCAAGGCCAAAACCAGAAGTAGGCAAATCTAAGTCAAGAGATAGGCAAATCTAAATGAAAACCAATTCCTTGGGTAAGCAAATCCAAATCAAGACTGAGAACAGAAATGTGTAAGTCAAAGGTAAGACCAAGACCAAAAGTAGGGAAGTCCAACGTAAGGCTGAGACCAAAAATCTGGAATCAGAATATAGACAAATTTATTCTAAGTCAAGCCTGATATCAGGGATCCAATCATAATTTGATCACAGTTCATCCTGGGTATGTTTACACCTTGGATTCCAAACCTGATTTGTTTACCAAAAAACAGAGCATTGTTAAATGATAAATGGTAATCGATACACAATATAACTATTTACCTACTCAAACACAAGCTACAGCAGAGCCAAATTACTATAGTATTTATAGTGACATAATTAAACGAATGATATTGGATTCCGATATTAGACCATGTTCTCTTGAATTAAGCATGATCTACAGCTCCAAACGTTAAATCACTCAGTGAACAGCTGTAACATCAGAAGGCTAATTTCCTCTGCTTTGTCAGTGTGACCAGCTAACAACGCACGTATAACGTGATCGATTGACAATCTCAAATGAAGCATGCAGACCTGCTGCTTAACATAATCACAACAGGGAGCCGTAGATAATGATGTGGTCAAGGCTTCGGGCGGAACGAGCTTACGGATACTATAATCTTATTGATAGCGGTTAATACCATGATCCGTGTGTTTATAGGTGCTGCATTTTCAGTGTTTCCTTTTAACCAGAGGACATGCTTTGAAGAATCTTTATAATTATTCTTCAGTGACTTCCATGAAATAATTGGCACCTTCTATTAAATCATATTAATGTAGCTTATAATGCTCAGGAGAAAAGGTGGCACCCAGGCTTGTTAAAGCTTGGATATACACCAATCAAAAAATCCAGCTTCACTGAGCATATAGTATGTCCTATACCAGGGGTCAGCAATTTAGTTTGGCCGCAGGCCAGATATTTTCCAAGCCATTACGTGGCTGGTCACAAAAAAAATCTGTTTTGGAACATGAAGTGTAATGGAATGGAGTGCTACAGAGTAGTAGGCCTTCAGCCCAGAGGGTTATTGAACCCAATTGCAAAACAGTTGATCTCAAAGCAGGTTAACCCAAAAAGAAAGGAAAAAAAAATAAATAAACACTGTGTCATCAGGATCACAATCCAATACACTACTGCTGAATTGAGACACAGCCAGGAAAAAAAGCCCTTATAAGGAGATAAGGAGCCCAAGACCGGGCAGAAAAACGAGAACGGGCGGAAACTTAAGTCTCGCAGAGTACTCGACAGTACTGCAGTGAGTAACACTGATTAGCATAGTGGTGGTGTATGAGGTGTTAGTAGTGTGTGTTGTGATGGTACGAATGGATCAGATACAGCAGGGCTGCTGGAGTTTTTAAACACTGTGTTTAATCATCTCTCTCTGTCCTCCACTCTCATTGTCAAGTTCTTCATCAGGTCACTTTTGGATGGATATTTCTGGTTGGTAGACTATTCTCCATTCAGCAGTGACACTGAGGTGTTTAAAACCTCCAGGAGCAATGCTGTGTCACGATACACAACACACTTACGCAACCTCACTGATGCTCTTGTTGCTGAATGTGATCAAATCCTCACAACATGGTCCAAAATTCACTGGAAACCCTTTTTTTCTTGATAGTAGAGACTGTACATTCAACAATAGCATTATAAATGATCTTTTTTAATATCATCGATTCCAAAAAAAAAACAAAGAATAAGCAGCTGTCTCAGTACTTTTGTCCATATATTATACATAGACCTCTCCGAGCCACTGCCTTACTTGCCCCTTTAAATCAAATCACTGCTTAAAAAAGCAGCACTGCTTTCTGCTCTGGTAAATCTGTCAGTTTGTTGGCCGCCCCCTCGTGAACATATTTTAGGTTTGAAGGTAATAATAGGTAAGTCAAGGTATCAGATATAATTAATGGCTCACAGATTATTTTGCTTCACAGCACCGTGTTTTTAAGTTTGAAGCTCTTGGTTTTTTTGCCACGTCTCTGATTTTTTAACCTTATTGTTATTATTATTTTATTTTAGACTAAATAAATCCAGAAAGAGACTTACAGAGGCATATCAGACTCCAGGCTCTAGGTAGGTAGAAAAGTTCCACTGCAGCTCTGTTCACATTATATGTGCATAAACATACCCTAAAAGTGCCAAAAGTAATAGGATAACAGTATGGGGCATGGGGCAGCTTAGGAACACCCACACATCTATAGGTCTATAGGTTGTGATGTGTTACCTTGTGAGTAATGATGAACACTGACCAGTGTGCTTATGGCAAGGTGACATGTCCTTGCAAAAAGTGAGGTTTGCATAATATGTCCTCTATAACTGGTTCCTGTTCTGACTTTTGACATATCTATGTACTTTTACTCCTCAAACATTGGTTGATTATACTTGATGCATTCCTGGTTATTAGAAGTACTACTGCATATGTCTGCCCATGGTACTGTACCAGCAGCTGACTGGTAGCAATTATATTTTATATGAACAAATCTGATAACAAAGGCGCTCCATGAAACGTGATATAGAGACTGTTGTAATAAAGAATGAGATTGTTATTAATCAAAATGGCTGTTTTTTGTAGGATCTTTCAAACATGGTTAAATGCTTGAAAACAGTCTTCATTTCTAAGAATGTGAGGAACTCACCTGTTGTGTCCTGTTTTTTTTAGAACATGGTTTAAGCTTATTACCGATGGTAATAACTGTATTACCAGTGATGACTGATCACTGGAAATTTGTTTAATCTTGTTTGGTCTGGAGCTTCCGACCTTTCAGTTTGGTCATTGTGAAAGGTGCCACGAACCATGATCCAGACCAAAGGACTAAAATTAGCTTTTTATGACCCTCTGTTTGGAGTGTGGCTCTGAAAAATCTCCATTTGAAGGGTCATGCAGCCCTAACACTTCCCCTTACCCCTCCAACCTAACAAGAATTGGGACACCCTACCTTTAGGCATGCACTCCTAAAACAGAGGTGCAGGGTTAAGTGGTAGGGCCAAGGGTTGAAATGGGATTGTGCCTTAATATAGACATGGGACATTGGCCCCCATTTACCTGTAATTATTTGCACACCGTGCAATTTTTTGAAAAATTAAAAATAAAATAAAAATAACAATAATAAAAACAGATTGCATGCACCAGTAAACCATGATGTTTTAGAGTGTACATCCCTGAAGCACCGGTGAGGAATCTTCACATATGTTTACCATCACCACTCACACCTAAACTGACATTTAACACATTAGCAATAGTGATAGTAAGTTATAAAAATCCAGATTGCATCACGACTGATTAGAGACAGTTCACTGCAGTGCTTGTAATCATAAACTTATCAATAGAACACGTCTGGCTGATAATAAGAGATTGATAATGACAGAGATTAGTGTTGGGTACCTGAGCCGAGCAGAGTGCTGCAGGTGCATCTTACTCGGCTGCCAGAGAACAAAGTACAGACTTACATTACAAAGGTCAGCAGTGAACGGCTGATATAAACATGGAGCAGTTATCTGAGAAAAGAGCATTGCAGAGTGCTCTTCATCAGCGTGAGGACAGGTGGGGACTGCTTGGACGAAGAAACCCAGAAGAAAAAGAAGATGGCGTCTGGGAAAGGCTTGACGACTCTGGAGAAGTGTCTGACGGTTCTGTTCGTGTGCTTGAGTTTGGTCTGCATTGGCCTGATTACAGTATACGCCCTTGAGATGAACAAAAATTCCAAAGACAAGAATGATGGAGGTGAGTTCCTCTTGCTTTTGGTTCACCCGGAATGTTCTGAGCAGTGAGGGAGGGGTTGGGGGTGTTGGATACCATTGCTGAGAGCCCATAGTGTGTTTAATCAGTGTTAAGTCCAGAGCATCAGCTGTGGGAGACTCATCCAGAGATTGTTTTGGATTGAAAGACTGGGTTATTAAAAATGCATGAGAAATTGGAAGTGTGGCGTGAAACTGTGAGGTTAGAGCCAACTGTGTGAGTCTCATGCCGGTGTGTGCAAACTGGCAGAGTTGTTTTTTAAGCCTGTGTCAGGCTGCAGCAAACTTCAGGGTTCTGCCATGCTAGCTACACCTGATTTGACTTGACAGCCATTGTCATAGTAACTGAGGGTGCCCTCTTTTCGAATCTGATCCTTGAAGCCCGTGTTCAGTCATGAATTGTGTTCTTGCTGGGATTTAGTGAACAGTTAATGTAACTGATTAGCCACAACGTGGCTAATAGAGTTCCAAAGGATAGGCTGAAGTCAAGCAATCGGCTTTTGATTGCACATATGGAACAGTTTAATGAAGCTGCGTGGTAATGGAACACTCAATATGGTGATATTGTGGCATGAAATGTGTACATTTTTTACATTTCTTTACAGAAATAAATAATAATTTTAAAACAGAATGTTTTAAAACAAACCCTGTGCCCAATTTATTTATGCAGTTTTTCCTTTTTTTCTTTGAACTGAACTTTGAAAGAGTGGGTAATTGTGGGCTGTTAAGGATGCATCAGTTGTGTCCCCCAAATTGAATCTAATTTCAGCAGCATTTCTAGGCTGTAGACTAAGGGTCTTTTAGAGCCTTCGATGATGGGATTTATTTAAATCCAGGACAAGTTTCTGGATGCCTAGATATAAGATACCAACATACATCATTGAAAGCCTTCTTCCGCCAAGGGAACCATATCCCTGATAGCATGAACAATCAACCCATGCTTGGCTAATGTATGGCAGCAACGACTGAGACATGGCATTGATCATGCAGATTTTACACTTGACTACCGGGATGTTGGCATAAGTGGCTTGGGCCTATTTCCATATTTTCAAACTATGCTACTGAAGAGTTGCCATGTATGGCTCCACCAGATTCATATATTATACTCAGCAACTGGGGTGTTGGCTCATGCAGCTTGGGCCGTTTCCCATATTACACTCTGCAACTGAAGAGTTGCCATGTGTGACTTTGCCAGATTCCCATATTATACTCAGCAATCAGGGTGTTGGCACATGCAGCTTTGGCTGATTTCCATATTACACTCTACAAACTGAAGAGTTGCATTGTGTTGCTCCACCAGAATACTATATTATACTCAGCAATCAGGGTGTTGGCACATGAGGCCTGGGCCAACTTCCGTATTACACTCTGCAGCTAAAGACTTGCTATGTGTGGCTCCACCAGATTCCCTTATTATACTCAGCAACCGGGGTGTTGGCTCATGTGGCTTGGGCCAATTTTCAAATTAAACTCTGCAACTGAAGACTTGCTATGTGTAGCTCTGCCAGATTCCTTTATTATACTCAGCAACCGGGGTGTTGGCACATGCAGCTTGGACCGTTTCCCATATTATACTCAGCAACTGAAGAATTGCCATGTGTTGCTCGGCCAGATTCCCATATTATACTCAGCAACCGGGGTGTTGGCGCATGCAGCTTTGGCTGATTCCCATATTACACTCCACAACTGAAGAGTTGCCTTGTGTTGCTCCACCAGAATTCTATATTATACTCAGCAATCACGGTGTTGGCACATGAGGCTTGGGCCAATTCCCATATAATGCTCAGCAACTGAATAGTGTTGGCACATGTGGCTTGGGCCAATTTCCATATTACACTCTCCAATCGGGGTGTTGGTGCATTTGGCACTTGATCTGGATGTGAGCTGAGGTTTTGGGCCAGAATCAGGCCAAGTTTCTAACTGGGCCTGGAAATGGTTGAAGTCATTTTTGCTATGTTTGGTTTAACTTGCTATGAGTTTGCATGATTTTGGTACAATTGTGAAAAAAAAGGTTTTAAAAAACTTTTCTTGGGTTTGTGGCCTGAAAAGCCCTAAAATGTACATGCCTGGAAGCTGATAGTTACTACTATATATGTCCTGCATCTCGTTAGCATGTTCTTGTGTAAGAATTGTGATCCAGTGTGTCGAACACTGCTGGACTTTAGTAACTGATCTCAGTCTCATTTAGGCAAAAAGTAAATGAGCAGAGATGAGCTATTACTGTAGCACTCAGCGTCTGTAACCTTCATCAGGGCATAATTGAGAATTATGATGGCCTGATGTCAAGTCAATGGCCCTGAGTGATGCCAGAGCCGAGATGAGTTTCATGGCTGGATGAGCAGCTATCGGCTCAGTGGTTTGTGATGTTGAATTTTATGTAAAACCTGACATTCAGCGAATATTATAACACTGAAAACTGTGTTAGATGTTTAAACATCCCAGTCGGGTCACCGCGATCAATTGCCATAAACACAGCGGGTTGTGTTAATGTATACGTTCTAAAGGCCACAGAACACACCTGCCATTCTAATGTGGGAGAAGGAGCCCAGCTGTGAGAATACAGTGTGAACGGGGAGACTGCAGCAGTGTGACTAGAGGAATCTGAACAATATTGTCAGGGTAAAATAGTGTTAAAACAGTGATAATGAGATGAAATTCTAATATGGGAATGTGTGAATGGAGGGGGGATTCTAGAACACTGTGAGAGTTAAACAATTCTAGAACAGTGTTAATATGAGATCATTCTAAAAAATATGTGAATGGGGAAAATTCTAGAACACTTTATAGATTAAAGAAATACTCAAGTATATATGACTACATTTCTAGAACCGTGTAAATATAAGAACATTCTAGAACAGTGTGAATGGGGAAATTTTTAATACACTGAAAATGTTAGAATTCTAGAACAGTGGAAGTGTGAGAGCATTTTACAACAATGTGTTTAGGGAAAATTCTAGAACATCGTAAAAAATTAAAGAATTAGATTTGGTCCATTTTAAACCAAACTTCTATTAAATGTGCCCTATCAGTTTAATACAAATTCTAGAACAGTATGGTTACGACTAGCATTCTAGAACAGTGTATCTAAGACTAAAATTCTAGAACAGTGTCACTAAGACAAAAATACTAGAACAGTGTATATATGAGAACATTCTAAAAAATGTGATTCTAGAAAAAATCTAGAACACTTTGAAGATTAAAGAAATACTCAAACAGAGTATATATGACTAAATTTCTAGAACATTGTAAATATAAGAACATTCTAGAACAGTGTGAATGGGGAAATTTTTAAAACACTGAAAATGTAAGAATTCTAGAACAGTGGAAGTGTGAGAGGATTCTACAACAATGTGTTTAGGGAAAATTCTAGAACGTCGTGAAAATTAAAGAATTAGATTTGGTCCATTTTAAACCAAACTTCTATAAATGTGCCGTATCGGTTTGATACAAATTCTAGAACAGTATGGTTATAACTAGCATTCTAGAACAGTGTATCTATAACTAAAATTCTAGAACAGTGTCACTAAGATAAATATACTAGAACAGTTTATATATGACTACATTTCTAGAACAGTGTAAATATAAGGACATTCTAGAACAGTGTGTCTAAGACAAAAATACTAGAACAGTGTAGATATATATATGACTAAATTTCTAGAACAGTGTAAATATAAGAACATTCTAGAACAACATGAATAGGGGAAATTCTAAAACACTGAAAAATAAAGAATTCTAGGACAGAGGAAATATGAGAATGTTCTAGAACAGTGTGAATGGGAAAATCCTAGAACATAGTGAAAATTAAAGAGTTCTAGAACAGAGGAAATATGAGAACATTCTAGAACACTGTGAATAAGCAGAAAAAAACATATAAAACATTTTCACATAATTTTCAAAAAATGTTAGAACAGTGTGACTAAAATAACATTCTAGAAGAGTGTAAAAGGGGGAGTGGGGTTCTAGAACAGTGTGAATTTGAAAGACAGTTAATAATAGAAGATATAAAGTCTGTATCAGCTTTAGTTGGAACAGTCCTGCTGTAGATTTCAGTGGCTGTATTCTTTCTGTCACTGCAGTTTGTACTGTAGCCTCTGCCTGGCCATCACTGTTCCTGACTGTAGCATTAAATCACTTTTGGGAGCTTAGTTTGGGCTTTGTTCTGACCTTCGAGCAGAAGATACCGTCCCGCCACTCTGTGATAGATTTATTATTACGTTTCTCCGCTGGATCTGCTCTGGAGATCTGTGATCATGAGTGTGTTTATCTGAACTCATAACATACAGGCAGTACTCCACACTCATTACACTTCAGACTGTCTGAAGATCAAAACTTTCAGTCTTCCTTTTCTTCTTCCTCGCCAAACCGTGTCCTCAGATCCTTGAGGCCGAGAGGCGTGGGGAACGTTCTGTAGGCCTTAAACTCACATCGCATATCCATCAGGTGCTGTGGTTTTGGGCCTGGACGCTCCGCGATTTAAGAGAGTTTTGAAGGCTGACAAGAGCTGCAGTGATGTGTTCCGCCGCTGGCCAGACTCCAGCCTGACAGACCGAGAGACACAGATGTGTGTGAGCGAGCCGCACTATGTAGGTTAGCTTTTTCTGGGAAGGACAGGGAGGCTGCTCTTAAGAGACCCGTTTCAATTCCGTTATTTATTTATTTTATTCAGCGGCTACAGACGCCTCCGCCTCGCCCATCCTGGTGATTTACACATCAATATGACCCTCCTCAAGGTCAACAAGGTCAAACTCTTACAGTAAACCACTGACTGATCAACAACTGTGGCATCAAGAGATTTTCCTACTGGCCATTCGTTAGATTTGGTCCAGTTTAAGCCAAACTTTTATAAATCTGCATAAACTGTCTGCTTAAATAAAAACTCTAATTCTAGAACAGTAACTTGTACATTTATGAAAGTAAACATGTAAAGTTGAGAAAAAAATTGAACAGTGTTACTATGACTACAATTCTACAACAGTGTGAATGTGACACATTCTAGACCAAGGCAAACATAAGAAAATTCTAGAATGATGAAACTATGGCTTGAACAGTACAAATATGATTCACATAAGGACCATGTGAATATGAGAAAATTCTAGAACAGTGTATATATGACTACCATTCTAGAACAGTGTACCTATCACTAACATTCAAGAACAGTGTGTATATGACAAACATCTTCTAGAGCAATGTGAAAGTGCACGTGACTAACATTCCATTACATTGTGAATATCACTAATATTCTACAATAGTGTGCCTATCATGAATATTCTAGAACAGTGTGCCTATCATTATTATTCTAGAACAGTGTAACTATCATTAAATCACTAAAATAAATGTGTAAATGTGACTAAAATTCTAAAACAACGTGAAGATAACAGAAATCTAGAAAAGTGTCAATAGTCTCGAATAGTCTGTGAATATAAGAAAACTCTAGAACAGTATGACTATGACCAACATTCCAGGGGTGATAGCGTTCCGGCGCCGCGCCGGAAATCCGGCGTAGCGTGGCTCTATAAAAAAAAAATATATATATATATAAATAAAATAAATAAATAAATAAATAGAGCCGGTTCAGGTATTAAGTCCCGCCTCTCAGTAGAAACTGCGGAGGAGCGGGGGAAGCCCCTCCCTTGCTGTGAGATTTAGCAGCGGGATCGGACGCAGCAGCTTCAGCTGATTTAAAAACAGATCTGGATATACGGAGATTTTTCTCAAAAAAAGATAACGGTAGGCTAAACACGTAAACTGTGATGATATGTTTCTGATAGCTGGTTAAAAATACACTTCTTGTATCAGCACACAGATTAAACCCACTGTGATTAATAAACTGCAGCTGTGTTAGTGAGTTAGCTTGATAGGGAGTCAAGGTTTTAGAAAATAAATAAACTATATATGTAATGTTCAACTTGCCCTGTACCTGATCAGCTAATCACTATTTCACATATTTCACTGTCGTTATTAGTTTAGGATTACAGGAGAAAATGAATATAGCTAATTAGCTAGAAGCCAGATGTAGTGGATAGTCAGAATTTAGTACAGTACTTTATGTTTGTAGTTTAAAGCAGTTTCTTAACCCTGATCACTGAACTAAAATTGTGTTTTCCACAATTCCACAATCATTTCACCTAGATTTTCACCTGATCTTGATTTTCACCTAGAGTGAGAGCTGTCACAGTGAAAATGAAGCGGAGTTATGAAAGTGGTTCTGCTAAACGAAAGAAACGGGCAGAGAGCAAAAGAATCGCAGATGCACTGCCAAAATTCACCTCCTTTTTTACACCTCCTGAACCGATCAGTGTTTTTGGGGCCGATTCTGATCGCCGGTCGTCTTTCACCACGATGGGCCGATCGCCGATACCGATCTTGGGCGGGGCCAAATGCCACATTAATGCCACACAGGTGCCTGGCAAACCTGGCTGGTACAGATTCCCCTAATTACATCCACACCAAAGCAAACACTGGTAATTTACGCTGCTAGTAAATAAACACGAGTGTTACTGACCAAAATAAACGCTTTTTATGAGAGATATAAGTTCTGTGTAAATATTTATAAGACAATACCTGACAAAATCAGTTTTAATGACGTTAAATAAACATCACTGTGACAGCGCTAGTCGCAGTTTCACCGCAGTAAAGGACGAGGAGGTGAATCACTTATCTAACCAGCCTTTACTGATTTCTGCTCCAATAACCCTTTCAATAACCTCCAATAGCCTTTAATAGTCTTCAGTAGCCTTCAACAGTCTAACCTTGCAGCCGTGGTGTGTCCACTAAACTCCGTAGTTATAAACATCATGAGGTTAGCAGCGCACTAACTGACCTGTTTATAATGTAATCCGAGCAGTGACTCCGTGACAACTGCTGCTGTTAGCTGCTTTGGCTGAAAGGTGAACTGTAGAGAGCTGTATTATCCGTTTTTAAAACCTTTTCCTACACAGATGAACTTAAAAAAAAAACGTGTAAAAAAAAACGCTCCAGACTGGCTGAGCTGAGCTCTGTAGCCCGTGGCTGGGCTGTAGCTGTGACTGAGTGAAGAGAGCGGGGGCTTGTGCTGCTGCAGCTCCGACTAGTGGTTGGATGAGGAACTGCAGCTTCTTGTAAGTGAGCAGTTTCACCGGTTTCACCAGTTTCATCCACACACAGCTCTGATAAACTGCTTAACCCTAAACTCCTGAATCAGATCGGCTAAAATCATAAGAATATCTGCAGAACAGTGTTAATATGCAGAAGAATATACAGAACAGTGTTAATATGCAGTAGAATATGCAGGATCAGGGTTGAGAAACACTGCTGTAATGTGACTTCTGTTCATTTGTAGTTCACAGTAAGACCACATGTCCTGACGTTTATAAAAATCTCTATGAAACATAAAGTTACATTATTTTACACAAGGACACCATCTTAAGAAGAGCTCTCAGTAGAAAAAAAGAGTGGAGAAAATGTAAATATGAAAATGAAAACGTTATCTAAAATGTGTCACTTGACAATAAGGTTATACACAGACTATTAAATGTTTGAATAATGTGTCAACATTTATGCCTATGTTACGTCACATATGCAGTCTGTTGTCCCTCCCCAACAACACCCCCCCCCCCCCCCCTTCCTCACCCTGTTGGAACAGGAAAAAAAAGTTCAGGCTCAGGATTTTTTTTCACTATCACCCCTGACATTCTAGAACAGTGTATATAGGACTAACATTCTAGAACAGTGTATATAGGACTAACATTCTAGAACAGTGTATATAGGACTAACATTCTAGAACAGCGTGACTTTCACTGATATCTAGAACAATGTTGCATAAACTAAAATTTTAGAACAGTGTCACTAAGACAAATATTTTAGAACACTGTGAATGTAAAAGAAATCTAGAAGTGTGAACATGACTAACATTCTATAGCAGTGTGAATATCGCTAAAATTCTAGAACAGCGTAAATGTGACTAAAATAAAACAAAATTCACTCCATAGTTGATCGCAATAAAAAAAAAAAAACAAGGTTAAACTTTCCTAATTTCTTAATTTAGCCCAACAAATCCTTCAAGTTACACACTAATCACCTCCAACCCCACAGGAGCGATCCAGGCCCGGGAGGAGCGCTCAGTGTGCCATTTATACCGTGTATGAGATTTATTTTTGATCTACTGCACTCTTGAGTCCACAGCCATGATCATGATTCTTCTTTTTTTCCTGGCATCGCTCCAGTGTCCCATAATTCCCCCTCTAATAGCTCGCATGACACAGCATTTAATCTGCCACAGTTCTCTCAGGGACTTCAGACATGTGTCATCAGTGATCTTCCTAAATGGCCTCACGCAGCCTGAACACTTACAGTTGCTGTCACTTATTTCACCAGGCTTTAACGTTCTGTGATAGATCACACTCTGGACTGATGTTTAGCAACAGGGCGGCTCCAGAACGGTGGGTTATTGGGAAGCAGCATCAGGAGCATAATTAAATGAATATCTCCACATCGCACCATTACACAGACATCACACCATAACATACACATCACTGCCGTACTGGGTAAAATATAAACATTTACATTTAAATTTTACTTACATACCCAACGTCTTGGGACAGGACCTAGAATCATGTCCCATGACTTTTGCCATGTCCCATAACAGCTAAATAATGCAGCTCAATATGACCTTTGGGATATATATGTGGGGCCTCCTATATAGCTTTAGCTTTCTCAGCTGCTATTGTAAGTTAAGTGTTGGTTAAATGTGGTCTGAATCTGCTGTTACCTGTGGTAAGAGCTGCTAGCTCTGCTGTGATGCTGTGCTAATAAATACTCACTTTATAGGATGCAATAAGTAATCTCAAGTGTTGTTCATTTAGTGGGGTTAAAGTCTTTACTTTGCTTTCTCCACACAATGTGTTATACATTCTACAAAAATACGAGACACATAAATGACAGAGTGCTGAGAGGATTGCTAAATTAGAGAGATATTGTCGATACAGAGCCAATGTATCTTTCCAACTCTAGTGTCCACAAATAGCGCTGCCACAATCTAACCCTGATCACTAATATTCTAGAATACTGTGACTATCACTATTATTCTATAACAGTGTGACCATCACTAATATTCAGAACGGTGGGTTATTGGGAAGCTGCATCAGGAGCAAAGCTAAATGAATATTTCCACATTGCACCATAACACACACATCACTGCTGTACTGGGTAAAATATAAACGTTAACACTGGTACAGATTAATTCCATGTTTAAATTTTACTTACATACCCAATGTCTTGGGACAGGACTTAGGATCATGTCCCATGACTTTTGCCATGTTCCATAAAAGCTAAATAATGCAGCTAAATATGACCTTTTGGGGTATACAGTGCATCCGGATAGTATTCACAGCGCTTCACTTTTTCCACATTTTGTTATGTTACAGCCTTATTCCAAATTGTATTAAATTAATCTCTTTCCTCAAAATTCTACACAAAATACCCCATTATGACCATGTGAAAAAAAGTTTTCTTGAGAGTTTTGAAAATTTATAAAAAAAAAAAAAAAGAAATCATATTTACATAAGTATTCACAGCCTTTGCTTAATACTTTGTAGATCCACCCTTGGCAGCAATTACAGCCTGAAGTCTTTTTGAATATGATGCCACAAGCTAGGCGCACCTCTCTTTAGGCAGTTTTGCCCATTCTTTATTGCAGTACCTCTGAAGCTCCATCAGGTTGGATGGGAGACGTCTGTGCACAGCCATTTTCAGATCTCTTCAGAGATGTTCAATCGGATTCAAGTCTGGGCTCTGGCTGGGCCACTCCAGGACATTCACAGAGTGGTCCTGAAGCCACTCCTTTAAGATCTTGGCTGTGTGCTTCGGATCGTTGTCCTGCTGAAAAATGAACCGTCGCCCCAGTCTGAGGTCAAGAGCGCTCTGGAGCAGGTTTTCATCCAGGATGTCTCTGTACATTGCTGCATTCATCTTTCCTCTATATCCTGACTAGTCTGTCAGTTCCTGCTGCTGAAAAACATCACAATAGCATGATGCTGCCACCACCATGCTTGACTGTAGGGATGGTATTGGCCTCGTGATGAGCAGTGCCTGGTTTCCTCCAAACATGACGCCTGGCATTCACACCACAGAGTTCAATCTTTGTCTCATCAGACCAGAGAATTTGGTTTCTCATCGTCTGAGAGTCCTTCAGGTGCCTTTTGGCAAATTCCAGATGGGCTGCCTTGTGCCTTTGACTAAGGAGTGGCTTTCGCCTGGTCACTCTGCCATACAGGCCTGATTGGTGGATTGCTCCAGAGATGGTTGTCCTTCTGCAAGGTTCTCCTCTCTCCACGGAGGAACGCTGGAGCTCTGACAGAGTGACCATCGGGTTCTTGGTCACCTCCCTGACCAAGGCCCTTCTACCCCGATCGCTCAATTTAGACGGCCGGCCAGCTCTAGGAAGAGTCCTGGTGGTTCCAAACTTCTTCCATTTACTGTACTCATTGGGACCTTCAAAGCAGCAGAAATGTTTCTGTATCCTTCCCCAGATTTGTGCCTCGAGACAATTTTGTCTCTGAGGTCTACAGACAATTCCTTTGACTTCATGCTTGGTGTTTGCGCTCTGACATACAACCCAGACCAGCTTGAATCTCCCTGCCCACAACATTCTAATCATAGCAAATTTCCTTGTTACTCCCCAAAATATGGTCACAACAGCCCAGGGCATCTAAACAATACAAAATATACTGTATAAGTTAATGCATTTTCAGTAATGTCACCTTAGCTGCACCCCCGCTCATGGTTGTAATGGACTATTCCATGTTGTTCCATGTTGTTTCATGTTCATGGGTTGTTTCTCAGAGGCTGCATTTCAGAAACTGGGCCTAAAACCTTAAACTGCTTATAGGTCTCACACTGATTTTAACCAGACTGGAGCATATCTAGGAGAACACCCCCAACATCCACATCCAATTCAGATTCATTTCACACCCCAGCGCTGCCCCAGTGCATTTGGAAAGCACACTCTCCACCAACACACTCGTCTGTGTCCGGAGACTCAGTGCCACCCCACTAGTTTAAGAAAATGCCTTATCCTTCAAAAAGACAGCGAGCGTTCTGAACAATATCCATCGCTGCCCTTGCCTTCTTTAGCCAAATGTCACATCGTACTTTATAGTAATGTATGTCATCAATCTCGGTGAGTGAGAGGCCTAATCGAGTAGGAGACGGCGATCGCCGCCTGTGCTGCATTTAAAGTGATACGACCCTCGTCTTCATCGTTGGAGCCTGAGCTAAGGAGGAAGATGCAGGACCTGCATATTATTCCACCACTATATTATATAGATGTATTACACACAGAGTGATCTATTTTCTGTTTATGCAGGTCCTTCTCCTGTACAACATCCGAAGAATTCGACCGTTTCTGTCTCAGGATGCCACTCAGGTGCTTGTGCAGTCTCTTGTCATCTCAAGACTTGACTACTGCAACTCTCTACTGGCTGGTCTTCCACTGCGAGCCACCAAACCACTACAGTTAATTCAGAATGCGGCAGCACGACTCGTCTTCAATCTTCCGAAGTTCAGTCATGTGACTCCTTTGCTGCGTTCCCTCCACTGGCTTCCTGTTGCCGCCCGCATCCGATTCAAAACCCTGACGCTGGCCTACAAGGCAAAAAACGGACCAGCACCTTCATACCTGATGGCGATGGTCAAAGCCAGATCTGCACCAAGAGCTCTTAGAGCTTCCAGTACGGCTCGGCTCGAACCTCCATCACTCAAAACACACAGAAAACAGACATCCAGACTCTTCTCTGTGCTGGCAGCAAGGTGGTGGAATGAACTTCCACTGGATGTCAGAACAGCAGAGTCACTCACGGTCTTCAAACGTCGACTGAAGACACATCTTTTCAAAGAGTTCCTAAACTAATAAAATAAAAAAATAAAAATAAAAAAAAAGGTTCCTAGGGTTCTTAACATGATTAAGCTCTATGTATCTCTTGATCCTAGTCTACAAACTAGCTTTGGATATCTTAAGTAACTTTGAAGCACTGTTGTAAGTCGCTCTGGATAAGGGCGTCTGCTAAATACCATAAATGTAAATGTTTACTGCTCTTATTGTTGATGATTATGGCTTACAGCCAATGAAAACCCAAAAATCAGTATCTCAGAATTTTAGAGTATTATATAAGACCAATTGGTACTTTTAGCAGTGTGGACAGTGTGCCAAATCCTGCTGGAAAATGAAATCCACATCTCCATAAAAGTTGTCAGCAGCACATGTGAAGTTATGCACTTAACAAAAAATGGTGAAATAACAAACAAAAATTATATTCTTGTTTCTTCAAAATAGCCACCCTTTGCTCTGATTACTGCTTTGCACACTCTTGACATCATTCTTTCAATGAGCTTCAAGAGGTGGTCACCTGAAATGGTTTTCCTACAGTCTTGAAGGAGTTCCCAGAGGTGTTTAGCACTTGTTGGCTCTTTGCCTTCACTCTGCGCTCCAGCTCACCCCAAACCATCTGGATTGGGTTCAGGTCCGGTGACTGTGGAGGACAGCTCATTTTTTATTAAGTACATAAAACTCCACTTGTGTTCATTCATAGTTTTGATGCCTTTAGTGAGAATCTACAATGTAAATAATCATGAAAATAAAGAAAACGCATTGAATGAGAAGGTGTGTCCAAACTTTTGGCCTGTACTGTATGTAATAATGAGCAGCTATGTCATATTGATTATCTTTAGATACATTTTAAATATGTATAGAAACTATATAGACTAAGCAGATTATTTTGAATTTGGAAAGTGTTTAGTTTGATTTGATAGGTATACTAGCTCAAAGAATCTTATTGGACATTAACAGATCACACTGTTGATTTCAGTTAAAAATGTCTTCCTGTAATTTTCTCAAGGGAGGAGGGAGAAAAACACAGACATAGCCAATCTGACAGAGCAGCAACTGTGAAGTAAAATATGTGAAATGAATCCTATGTAAATGGTGCTATTGTCCAAAGATTAATTTACAGTTTAATAAACACAGGAGCTACATACTGTAATTAGCTGATAAGGTTTGGTTTAGCGCTCTAACAAGGCTTCCTCTTCAGGGGTCTGTAAGAGCGTAATTGGTTGACTGTGGCTCCGCTGTGATAGTCTGATGTTTCTCGTTTGTCGTCTACAGAGGAGGTGCTGAGTTCCGGCTGTGGGAGCCCAGGACAGCTGAGCGGAGACTCGGGGGAGTTCAGCAGTAGGAATTATCCGAACCACTACAAAGACGACATGAGCTGCAGGTGGAACATCACTGTGGAACGCAGAAAGGTACTGAACTGGAGAAGAGATAAGCCTGGAAACAATGAAATTGAACGTTTAAAAGGCATTTTTAAAGTAGAAGTACAACTACTAGCTGTGAAGATACACCAGCAGCTCATTTAAGAGAACAACAATGTTATTTTAATTCTTTATTCTGTTTAATTTTAAAATAAGACCGGCCAGCCGGTTAACTTTTGTAAGGGTTTTAATCAGTCAGTGGTGCACCTGTAGTTGCACCTAAAAGGAAGTGTTGGAATGCTATACATTCTTGGTGGGATTTGGGCGTAACGTGAAATAAACCAATCAGTGTGCCAGTTATTAGTCCCTTTAAGAAGCAGGTGCGCTCTGACTTTGGCTCATTCGTATCTAAAATGTAAAGGTATACCAGCAGCTCGTTTAAGAGAACAACAATGTTATTTTATTCTGTATTCTGTTTAATGTTGAAGTAAAACCTCGATTTGCCGGCTGAGTCTTGACTGTTGACTGTCAGGGTTTTAATCAGACAGTGGTGCACCTGTAGTTGCACCTAAAACGAAGTGTTGGAATGCTTTGTAAGCTCTGACTTTGGCGCGCTGGGATCTTAACAGCGTGGCGCTTTTGTGCATCTCAGCAGAGGATAATGACCTGACCTAGCAGCTCATTAAAGGGAACAGCAATGTTATTTTATTCTTTATTCTGTTAATTGTTGAAGGAAAACCTGGATTTACATGGTTAAGATATGATTGCGTGGCTGACTGTTGACTGTTGTGAGGGTTTTAATCAGTCAGTGGCGCACCAGGGTTTTCCTGCTGCCAAAATAGAAAAATAACAGATATATACCTGAACACCAATATTTTACTAAAATCCGACGTTATTTAAAGGCTCGGGCGCAAGGCATGTAAATAAACTGTTGACAGGGTGTAAGATAGCAATGAGTGCTGCGATCCACCATGCACAGGGAGTACGATAGGGTTACTACATCTGGAACCCATTATCAGACCTTGCTCAGAAGGTAAAATAATATTTTTGTGAACTTGCCCTGAGCATGCTGACCAGTGTTCAACACTGTTCACAGGATTATTCGAGATTTAAAGCCATCAGTAGAAGATTCTCCCATTGTTCTCATGTATCCCCAATAGTTCATCCCCTATTATTCTTAATTGAGCGCTGAGTACTTTAGGCATCCCTTCCTCTCGAATCCCAAAAGACTCATTACTGAAGTACAAGTGCTCCTAAATAAAGAGCAGCAGAATTACACAGCGTTTCACAGCCAGATAATAATAATGGCCTAATATTAACTCAGTGGAGGATCATTAAACTGTAGTGCTGTTTTATATCAGTCTGTTGAAAACCCAGCTACGCAGATCGAGCATAAGATTATGACCATCTCCTTGTTTCTAAACTTGATTAGTAAACTACTTAAACAAGAACCCAAAAAAATAATGTTTCTGCTCTTCAAAACCAAAACCCTTAAATAAGCTTTATTTAATACCATTTATTTCCATTCAGGAAATGTTTGAACATCATCACAGTCATGCAAAAACAGTTTTTCATTATCTTTAATCAATACGGAAAATAAATGCTTGAAATGACTTTGGTGTAAAATTATTTTTCCCTGACTTAACATGACATTAAATGATCCATTGACAATCTTTTCCGAGGTCAATGATAATATATGGACCTCAATTAATGTCAACATATTTTCATATAATTCATAGTTTGCTGTGTTTCTTCTATAAAATAAAACATTGGAGCGCAGTAACCCATCTGCTGTGCAGAAATCATGTGTTGGGGGGGGTGAATGGAGAGTGAGCGTGTGAGAAAAGGGAACATCCTGTGATCTTTTGTTTCTCCAGGTGATCCATTTATGGTTCGAGGACTTTTCCCTGGAGTATTCCACCTCGTGCAGTGCAGACGCTCTCACACTGCGGGACAACGTGGGGCTCATCGGTGAGTGTATTGAAATAACCTACATTGAGAACCATGAATGTTAAATTAACTCCCACAGAGCAAATGTGGACAAAAGTATTAGGACACTTGTTTCTTTTCACGTCAGTGGTTTTAAAAAATATAGCATATCAGGGCTGCACGATATTGGCAAGCACTGACATATATTGTTGTTCTGGGATATACAGTTGTGGTCAAAAGTTTACATACACTTGTAAAAAAACATAATGTTATGGCTGTCTTGAGTTTTCAATAAGTTCTACAACTCTTATTTTTCTGTGATAGAGTGATCGGAACACATACATGTTTGTCACAAAAAACAGTCATAAAATTTGGTTCTTTCATAAATTTATTATGGGTCTGCTGAAAATGTCACCAAATCTGCTGGGTCAAAAATATACATACAGCAACATTAGTATTTGGTTACATGTCCCTTAGCCATTTTCACGGCAACTAGGCGCTTTTGGTAGCCATCCACAAGCTCCTGGCAAGCTTCAGGTCGAATGTTTGACCACTCTTCTTGACAGAATTGGTGCAGTTCAGCTAAATGTGATGGTTTTCTTGCATGAACCCGTTTCTTTAGCACTGTCCACATGTTCTCAATGGGGTTTAAGTCAGGACTTTGGGAAGGCCATTCTAAAACCTTAATTCTAGCCTGGTTTAGCCATTCCTTTACCACTTTTGATGTGTGTTTTGGGTCATTGTCTTGTTGGAACACCCAACTGCGCCCAAGACCCAACCTTCGGGCTGATGGTTTTAAGTTTTCCTGCAGAATTTGGAGGTAATCCTCCTTCTTCATTATCCCATTTACTTTCTGCAAAGAACCAGTTCCACTGGCAGCAAAACATCCCCAGAGCATAATACTACCACCACCATGCTTGACAGTAGGCATGGTGTTCCTGGGATTAAAGGCCTCACCTTTTCTCCTCCAAACATATTGCTGGGTGTTGTGGCCAAACAGCTCAATTTTTGTTTCGTCTGACCAGAGAACTTTCCTCCAGAAGGTTTTATCTTTGTCCATGTGATCAGCAGCAAACTTCAGCCGAGTCTTAAGGTGCCTTTTCTGGAGCAAGGGCTTCTTTCTTGCACGGCAGCCTCTCAGTCCATGGCGATGTAAAACACGCTTGACTGTGGAGACTGACACCTGTGTTCCATCAGCTTCCAAATCCTTGCAGACCTGCTTCTTGGTGATTCTTGGTTGACTCTTGACCATCCTGACCAATCTCCTCTCGGCAGCATGTGATAGCTTGCGTTTTCTTCCTGATCGTGGCAGTGACACAACTGTTCCATGCACTTTATACTTGCGTATAATTGTCTGCACAGTTGCTCTTGGGACCTGTAGCTGCTTTGAAATGGCTCCAAGTGACTTCCCTGACTTGTTCAAGTCAATAATTCGCTTTTTCAGATCCACACTGAGTTCCTTTGACTTTCCCATTGTAGCTTTTGTAGCTGAGTCTAATCACTGGGTCAAATGAGCCCTATTTAAATGGGCTCATGAGAAGTCAACAGCTGTAGTCAATCAGAATCACTTACAAGAAGTGAAGAGGCCATGACATGAAGCTAATTTGATTGACACAACTCGCTACATCACCAAAATTGACAAATTTTGTTGCTGTATGTATATTTTTGACCCAGCAGATTTGGTGACATTTTCAGCAGACCCATAATAAATTTATGAAAGAACCAAATTTTATGACTGTTTTTTGTGACAAACATGTATGTGTTCCGATCACTCTATCACAGAAAAATAAGAGTTGTAGAACTTATTGAAAACTCAAGACAGCCATAACATTATGTTTTTTTACAAGTGTATGTAAACTTTTGACCACAACTGTATATTGTGATATTTAAATATACAGGTGTTATCACCAGATCTCTCCAAAATTATTTTGACTCTAATTAAGAGTAGAGTCAATTCAATCATATTAGACAAATGCAATCTCCTTGATGTTACTGAAAATGAGAACAATGTGAACATTTTTCTTGGGTATGAAGCAATGATGTAATTACTGTGTGTGCATACATTGTAAATATATACATTGACTTTATTTCCATTTAATAAGCTCTTGTGCATTTGCACATCTGTGTCATCAATGGGTGCAACTTATAGTAGCTGAATGCATTCACTAGAAGGTGTGTACACAGACATTTGGACATTCCAGAGCCGTCTTACAGTGTTTTTCATTAAAGCAAGGGTTTTGATTAGTAAAGTATGGAATATTATTGATAGATGAAAATTTAGTATACCGTATTTTTTGCACTATAAGTTAACTTTCACAATCTTTTAATTTTCCCAAAAATCGTCAGTGCGCCTTATAATCCGATACACCTTATGTATGAATTTCATACATAAGGGGTATCATCAGTTGTAAGGAGTGTAGGCTGGAGTAGCAAAGGCTGGAGTAGCATTAGCATTAGCCGCTAACCACTAATTCCCCATTCAGAGGTGAGTATACAGGCCTGTAGCCTGCCGCTAACCCTGGCTAGCACTGCTGGAGCAGCATTAGCAGAAATTTGTGAATCTAAGTTCTAAATCTAAACGGAAGCGCTTTACTCACCAAAAAAAAAGTTTTCAGGAGAATCATTTGTGTAGATTAACATCCAGCGCTAGTTTGACTAGCGCTGGATGTTGACTAGATGAGATGTGCTAAATTTAGCTTAGCTTTACCCAGGGGCGTAGCAGCAAATTCGGGGCCCTGTACACTCTCAGTGACAGTGGGCCCCTATCCATGCCAGTACACAAGGAACGTGAGCAAAAATTTTCATGGGCCCCTCTCTCTACTTGGGCCCTGGGTGGTCAGGTCCACTTTTCCCCCCACTACCACGCCCATGTCTTTACCACCCAGCGATGAGATCTGCTAAATTAGAAGTTCCCTATAGTGTCCCTTAATGTGCGCCTTGTGTATAAAAATAGACCCAAAAATAGACGTTCATTGATAGTGCGCCATATAATTTGGTGCACCTTATAGTGCAAAAAATATGTTGTTTTGTTATTTTCCTGCTTTAGAGTTCAGAGTGATAGGCAGCTGCTTAGAGGAGCCCATGGCTGCTGATGTTTCGAGCCGTGCTTGAGGGGTCAAATTATTTATAAAGCTTTTTATTTATTAAGCTTTTGATTATGATCAAACCATAGTCCTCACAAGCTAATAAAGATCTGATGAGTATGTAAAAAAACTCTTGGGTCATTCAAACTTTTAACTCTTTGTAGTTACTTTCCTTTTTACTGTATACTATTCTATAAAATAATAATAAAAATATTACTCTAAACCTGTTAAAAGTATTTTTTTTACACCTTTTGTGGATTAGTTCTTTTTTCTACTTACCCACATATTTCATGCTAGCACTTTTTCTTCTTCTATTTTTTCTATCTCGCTGCTGTTTTCGAAGAGTAGATGGGAGTTGTTGTTACATCTGATCTGATTTCATGTGTATTTTCTCTGTTAAATCCATGACCTTTTCACATGTAGCCTGTAGGAGTTCATTCAACACTGGAGGAGTTGATCTGACAGTGCTGGAAATAATGATCCAGGGCAGGCTCAGCGCGGCGCAGTCAGAGTGTTTTCCGATGGATCTCGGCAGTGAGGGGAAATAAGTGGGCAGTGGAGAATACCTGCCCACATGTATTGATCACCTGCAGCCTCAGCTTTTACACACACTGTTTAGTGCTGAGGAAAGCCTGTGTAGTGAATCAGTGTTCAGTATTCCAGGGGAAGGTAATGAATTGGGCTGTGTCAGGCCTGGGAGCTTTCTCTGAGAAAGCACATTTTTATATATTCTTCCTAAAAGTTTATGCTGCCTTTATTACTTTAGAGATGTTTTTTTTTTTTTTTTTTGAATTCATACCCCCACCTTCATCTTCTGCTGAATAAAACTGCATGGTCAGATTATGCCGGTCAAGATGGTTAAACTTGTTATACCAGAATAATGTGTGTTTTTGTCTGTGTTCGATGGTTTAGCTTGAATACAAGCTTGAATGACCAAACTTGACCAACCTGAACAAGGTAAAAATTTGCTTAAATAATTTAAGATCATTTGTTTTTTTAAATGTTTTAAGTAATATTTACTGACAACTTTAGTTAATTAGACATAAAACCTTTAGTATGTAAGTTAATTTAGCTAATATATTTGTGTTTTTGTCATGCCTGACGCTGTTAGTCTGCCTGCTCTAGTCCCTGTTTGCCCCAAAGACTCTGTTTGTTGTTGATGTAAAAGCTGGATTTGTGCTCTAACAGGGGTGTATGCACTGTGCTCCTGAATGGCTAATATAGGATTGGGTGGCTGACTGTTGACTGTTGTCAGGGTTTTAATCAGTCAGTCGCGCAGCTGTGTCTCCTGCCGTCCATCTGCATGAATATTTTCCTAAACTCCGATGCTATTTGAACATAGGAGGCACAAGGCGTGAAAATAGACTATTGGTAGAGTGTAAGATAGAAAGGAGCATCAGGACGTGCATTGTGCAGGGTGTATGATAGGGCCAAAATATTTTTCTTATAAAGTTATATTGTTATTCCAGATGCTTTCTATCCAACTGCTACAGTATATCACATACTAAAAGACTGTACTTTAGAGATAATTGGCGATATATTAAAGATAGATTTGAACCGAGCAGAGCAGAGTGGAAGTTGGCTGCACTAAGCAGTGTACGTGATGTGGTTTATTGGGAATTGGCTTGGATATTTTGTACAAGGTTAAATGTACTGTACTGCACAAATGAGTTCCAGTGAATTTAAGTCAGTGGCAGTTGATTTATGTGTGTGTGTGTGTGTGTGTGTGTATGTGTTTGGTTGGTTGGTGAGGGATTTAGCCCACTTCAGGCCTCATTTTTGTGTACTGATAAGAGATAACAGCGAATAATATGCGGTTATATAATATACATCACTGAACAAAGGTCTTAAAGGTTTTTTACTGCCAGTTTCTTCAGTGATAAGTGTTTTTTTAAGGTTCCACAGATGTTTAGTTCTTATCCATTGAGTTTCTTTCACGTTGTGCATGTGGAAATGCTCTTACTTTCACTATTAAACATATCCCTTAGTTCTAGTGCTGTTTTAGCACTAGTGCTGTTTTTCTACCATTTGATTTTAGCAAACATTTAAAGGATCATAGAAAAAATAGACTGTTGACGAGCTGTAAGATAGCAAAGACCATTGTGGAATGTGCGGAATTCTATTGGAGGCTTTATTAACACTGAACATCTACTGCAAAATCTTTAGAAACTGCATGAAAAGATTGGAGCTGTATGGGATGGATTATCGCCAGACACCATTAGGAACCTCTACAAACCCATGCCGGGATGATTGAAATGTTACATTAGACATATGTTACACTGCAAAAATCCATTAGCAAAAACTAGACAAATTAGAAAAATCAATGTAATTTAATATCAATTTATATGACGTATATATTAAGCAAAAACTGGGCTAATGGGGTAAGCTATTTTTTCTTAGTAGGATTCCTTAAAATAACCAATCGTGAAGTGTCAAAATGAGTCAAATAAATATTAGATCAAGCTAAATTGCAATTTTTATGAAATCAGATTATCTTGGCCAGTGACTTTTCGTGCTTATTTTAAATGTAAAATATATATGATTAAACTACTTGAAATAAGGTGAAAAATCTAAGTAAAACTGATCCTTCTCCCTAAAATAAGCAAAATAACCTTACTCTACGATCTTACACAATGATTAGTACGAAAAAAGAAAATAAGATTAATTGACTTAAAATTAGACTATGTCATTTTTTTTGCAGTGTTAAAAATACTTCTAAATGTGTAACTTAATAAATATGAATATAAATGAAGAAATGCCCATATCCAGTATTGTTCCTGGAACCTTCCTTTTTTCTTCCTTCTGAATAGCATTACAATAAGTTGATATGACATATGTGTTTATATTAAGGGAAAAATCTGCTAATGGTACAGGTACGTTTGTGTCAAAATGAGTGAAATAAAATTTAAATCAAGCAAAATCACAAATTTTTGGCTTAGATTTGGACACAGAATATCAGAAATTAGAATACATTGACCAGTAAATCTAAGTAATATAGATCCTTATTCCTAAAATAAGCAAAATAATCTTACACTTTTACTTTTACTTACTTCTGTAAAAATTCATATTAGAGAAGAAAACAAGATTTATTGGCCTAAAATTAGACAATTTGAATTGTTTACTTTTTGCAGTGTTCACAATACTTCTGAATGTGTAGCTTTTTTCTTACTTCTGAATAGCATTGCAATCGGACACTTTTTCAACTACTTTTGCATCAACTACTTTGATGATGATTTATGATGTAATTTATCGTGACAAAGATAAAAAAAAAACACACATCATACAGCTCACCCCTACTGATAAGTCCTAAAAGTTTTGAGAGCAAGGTCTTCAAACAAATTAGGACACACAGTCTCTCTCTCTCACACACACACACACACACATATACACACAGATACACACATGCACGCTCCCCACCCCTGCAGCTGCAGTGTCCTCCTCACTCCAAGGCTAAGAAGATTGCGCTTTGATGTCATGCCTAAAATCGCCCCCCACTAGAAGCCAGTCTCGGCTGCTTGGCGTTCTGGGCCAGAGCGATGTTCCACATTAAAACATCCTCTCAACGACGGTGCGCTCGCTGCAGCGCTATAATGAGCATCTTAAGGAGGACTGGCTCATCACATTCAGACTTTAAAGGTCCAGCAGAGTGGGGTTTCTGTGTTAATGTAGCTGCAGGAGATCAGAATAGAGCCCTCGCTGTTCTTTAATGAGCGTTGTGTTTGTCTCTGAGAAGCAGGCTCTGTCTGTGGGCTCTGTAGAGGCTCTGCTGAACATTAGCTCTGGAGTCAAGGTTTGTTGAGAAACTGCTGAGATAATTTTATTACTTTGCTTTATTTTAATAAGTGACTAACCTTCAGACCTTAAACCCTTGTGTGGTGTTCATATTTTTGTTACTCGTTTACTTTGTTACTTGTATTTAATTCAGCAAAATGAAGCAATTTTACATTAAAATGCTTTACACATGCTTGCTTCACCTAAATTGCAAGCAATATAAACAGCTTACATGGTTAATATTTGCCCTTTACCTTTCTTGTGTTACATTTCTTTTAAGAAGTGCTACTCTGTTTTTATTAGTTTTTTAATAAAATGTAAAAGAAAATGAATTAAACTTAAGATATTAGTAGAAAATTTGTTTAGTTTCAAATTTACAAATGAAGCAATGTTTATTAGCCCTTGACCAAACATACTGTATGTAATATAAATTTGTGTGTGTGTGTGGGGGGGGGTTGTACAGTGTGTGTTTATCGAAAAAGTGTTTTGATATATGTTTTTCAAAAAAAATGAGCCAATGCCAATGAGTTTGAGTTTGAAAAAATATATTTTTAGTATTATTTGATGAAAAATGAAAATGGGTCCCACAGACCCGAACACCACACAAGGGTTAAATGTTAAACATGTCTAAAATAGAGAGTAAAATCCACCTGTATTGCTTACATTTGCTAACACTCCAAAGGGATTCTAGCACTATGTTAGCACTAAGCTTTTTACCCATTCTAGAGTAAACAAAGTCTAGATTCATGCTTTTTTGATGCTTGAAACATATAATAATTTACAGTGTTACAGTTTACCAGTCACTTTCTCAGTAAATAGCGCTTATGAGAACAGAACTGCTGCATCTGGCCTTGGTAAAATGGTAACATTTTGCTTGTACAGGTACTAGAGCTTGATTGGTTAATTCCTCCGTCAGTTTTTTAGTTTGTAGTTAACCTGTAACATTAGGTTAAAATTCTAAAGGTGAAACTCTATATATACTATATATATATATATATATATATATATATATATATATATATATATATATATATATATATATATATATATATATGTATTACACACAGAGTGATCTATTTTAAGCGTTTATTTCTTTTATTGTTGATGATTATGGCTTACAGCCAATGAAAACCCAAAAATCAATGTCTCTGAAAAATTTAATATTATATAAGACCAATTGGTACTTTTAGCAGTGTGGGCAGTGTGCCAAGTCCTGCTGGAAAATGAAATCCGCATCTCCATAAAAGTTGTCAGCAGAGGGAAGCATGAAGTGCTGTAAGATTTATATGGAAAACGTATATATATATATATATATATAAATATATATATATTTATATATATTTTTTTATTTTACCAAATTAAAAACCTCTGGTTTCAAATTTTCTGTAAATAAATGCTGTAAATGACAATATTTTTATTTGGAATTTGGGAGAAATGTTGTTTGTAGTTTATAGAATAAAACAACAATGTTCATTTTACTCAAGCATATACCTTCAAATATCAAAATCATAGAAACTGATTCAAAAATTAAGCATGGATGGTTTGGATGTTTGAGCCAGTTACAGCAAGTTGAGGCAGGCTATCATCTATGAAATAAACATTGGTAGTTAACTACCAATTACAACGAAGTCTAGGTCTTGAATATAGATTTTATTTGCATAATTATTACATGAGCTTTAAATTTTTATTTTTGAGAACTGCATTACTGTCATAATTAACCACAGTTTCATAGGCCCTAAAATAGAGCTCAGTGGGATTCCACAAGAGCAATTATCAAATTTACCATAGTTTTTGCTTTAGGAATAATAAATATATAATAAACCTACAGCTGACCTGACCAGTTACCCTATTACTTTTGTTGTCAAATAGCACTAAATGCATCGCTCTTTTTCTAACAGTCTGTGATTTTCTGTCTCCTGCAGGGACGTACTGCGGTCAGTCAGTTCCGAAGCCGATTGTGTCTCTGGGAAACAGTTTGGTGGTGCATTTTGACACCAACCACATACATGCATACCGAGGATTCAGAGCCATGTACCGCGCTGTTAACCCTGAGAGTGTTACAGGTAAATACTGTCTAATAATAATAATAATAATAACAATAGTAATAATAATAATAATAATAGTGATAGTGACATACGTAATAATAATAGACATTACGTAGTGTCTGCTGAGTTATGTAAGCATGCTGCTGTTGACCCCTCTGAAGAATGTTCTCAGTATGGAGAATCAGCTGCACCTGCTGCTGGTTAACCCATCCCTTTAAGAGCATGAAGATAAGAGTGAAATAATCTTATACTGCAGGACGGGGGGGCTGAGGGGGGGGGGGGGCGAGGGGATGGGGGGGGTTGGAGGGGTGTAATGTGCGCCTCACTGCGGTTGACCTAGAAAACGAGGGGCTACAGGAGAGGATGAGGAATGAGAGAGGGGCGGAAAAAAATATCCCCCATGAGTTTCATCCTGCTAACCATCTCTCTCTCTATATCCTCTCTCTCTATCATCTGTCCTTTCTCCTCTCTCTATTCTTTCTTCTCTCCCTCTATCCTTTTTTGCTCTCTCTCTCTATAATTTCCCATATATCACTCTTTCTATCCTTTCTCCTCTTTCTCTTTATACTTCCCATTTATCTCTGTCTATTCGTTTTCATCTCTCTCTATCCTTCCTCCTCTCTCTCCTCTCTCTCTATCCTTTCCCATCTATCTTTCTGTATCCTCTCACCTCTACCTCTATCCTTTCTCCTCTCTATTCTTTCTCCTTTTTCTCTATCCTTTCTCCTCTCTTTATGTCTCTCTACACCATTTCCCATGTCTAAATCACTCTCTCTGTTCTTTCTCCTCTGTCTCTTTATCCTCTCTCCTCTATCTCTCTCCTTTCTCCTCTCTATTTTTTTCTCCTTTCTCCCTCTATCCTTTCCCATCTCTCTCTCTCTCTCTATTCTTTTTTTCCCTCGTTCCTTTCTCCTCTTTCTCTATTATGTCTCCTTTTTCTCTATCCTTTCCCATCTATATCTCTCTCTATCTTTCTCTCTATCATTTATCTTTATATTTTCTCCCTCTTGTTTTCTTCTGTGTTACTCTACCTCTCTTTTTTATTGTTACTGTCTTTTGTATTCTCTCTATTGCTTTCTTCACTGTCTCACTACCTTATCATCTCTCTCTCTCTCTCCCTCTCTCTCTCTCTCTCTCTCTCTCTCTCTGCAGAAATAGTTGGTGCTGGTGGAATCCTGGTGAGTGGCACTGGGGAGCTGATGACCCTTGGCTTTCCAGAGCAGAACTATGATTTGGGGGTGATATACCAGGTACACTCGTTTAACTACTTAACCTATATGCCCTCTCTCTCTCTCTCTCTCTGTCTTTCTCTTCCTTTCTCTCTCTTTGTGTCGTTAGGAGGTGGAGCTCACTGATTCATTATGTAGGTCCCGCTACAGACACGGTGGTCAGTGTGTTCACACAGTGATACTAACATAAAATATCAGCATATAATGCAGTAATATGTAGAGAATGTGCTAAAATAATAATTTCAGATTTTTACTGAGCATTTCTTTTAGGATTTGATTGCATTCAGTGACATGAGCATAAGTCTGGTCAGGATGTTGGATGATCACCACCCCAGCTTATCCTAACATTTTGAGTATACTCAACATTTAACTATGATACATATTGCACACTTAAACTTACTTAAACTTAACTTACACAGTTAATACATGACTGGGACACATAGAGTATTTATTACATTACATTACATTACATTACATTTGTCAGACGCTTTTGTCCAAAGTGACTTATAATACTCAATGACAAAATTAATAGAAATTAAAGGTAAAACATTTTTAGATAGGGCTTAAAGGAGGTCGAAGGGAAATAAGGGGATAGAGAAGTGAAGGATGGGAAGAAGGAAATGGGGTTAGAAGTAGTTAGTTAGTTAGAGGTGTTAGGAGAGTAGGTGCTCTTTGAAGAGCTCTGTCTTCAGGAGTTTATTAAAGATAGAGAGAGATTCTCCTGATCTGGTAGTAGAAGGTAGTTAGTTAGAGGTGTTAGGAGAGTAAGTGCTCTTTGAAGAGCTCTGTCTTCAGGAGTTTATTAAAGATAGTGAGAGATTCTCCTGATCTGGTAGTAGAAGGTAGTTAGTTAGAGGTGTTAGGAGAGTAGGTGCTCTTTGAAGAGCTCTGTCTTCAGGAGTTTATTAAAGATAGTGAGAGATTCTCCTGATCTGGTAGTGGAAGGAAGTTGTTCCACCATTGGGGAACTCTGTATGAGAACAAAAAATGTATAACATTGTATTAATGGAAAACAAATATTACCAGGCATTAAAAACTGTGAAAGAAACACTAAATAATTGATGTGGGCAAGAATAAATTGATTAAGGCCCCACGCGAGCCGTGTAATGATGCTCATTGCTATGTTACACCCCACTATTATTCTATTTTCACACCTTGCACCTTTTTATTTTTAACCCAAAAATTCAGTGTATCAATAGTAACTGCTTTTGTTTTCCACACTGCATTCTTTTGATTTTCTATACAGCTCAAAAGTATGCCCTCTCGTTAGCTAACCTTTACCTGATGTCTTGTTAACTAATCCTACAGTCAGATTTTACAGGTAGTTACTCAAAAAAAGTAGTTTGTTACATTGACATGCCAAAAGTCATGGGACTAATAACTAATATTGTGTCCCATGACTTGTGCCACGTCCCATGAATGCAAAAGAAGGCAGCACTAACCTGTGAGATGTGTGTGGGGTCTCCTGCATCAATGTAGATGTGATTTCAGCCAGAGACGCTTCACTGTCTGTTTGCATGGACAATTGTAGCCAGACACCGCCTGTCACAATCATTATGATCCACTTTACTCATTTATGGTCCACTGTGGGTGGTAATGCCCAATATTGCATATCTGTAACAGTTCAGAGGCAGGCTGCAAATGCAAGTTGGCCTTTTTATTATTAACCATTACAAAACGAAAACAAGTTACAAAAAACTGAGACAAGGAAACAAACACTGGGACTTAAAAAACAAAGATTATGAAACAAACAAAGGATGAACTAGTTATAACAAATAAAGAAACAAACAAACTAAAAAAAAAAAAAAACAGAAACTTACACATACACATCAAGACTGCGTCTCAAACTAACAGCAATTAATTACACATTGAAGCGAGGATTAACACAACAGGGTCAAACAAAAAGCATGACAATGAAAAAAGGAACACATGGGGTATATGTATACAAACTGGGAAACAGGGAACACCTGGGGAAGGAAATGAGGGGGCAGGAGAGGGAACACTGATTACTTAGAGGGGCTAGGCCAAAGACAAAACAGAAAGGAAACAGAGATGTGTACTAAGGAGCACATGGCAAGAAAAACAACACAAACTGTAAAGCAAGACAGGAACAATCGCACAACTTCAGAAATAGAATGTTCCATCCATCTGGCATGTGCTGTCAGAATTTACTCAAGCTCTGATAAATCATCTTGCCTTGCCATGAGCATGCTGACCAATGTTCACCCTCACTCACAAGATATTACCTCACAACTTATGCAGATGAGGACGTTCCCAAGCCGTCCCTTGAGATAACACTTTTGTCCAATGATTTTTGACATGCCAGTGAACAAGTAACTAATGACTTTTGTAATGAGACGGTTAATGAGAAGATAATCTCACTACTTTACCTTACGTCAGTGTTTCTCTGTAAAACAGCCAGACTAGCCAAGTAAACCCCCCCGTAAACGGCCGGCCCCTCTCCCAGCCCTTACTCTGAACACACAGCCAGTTCTGCTGATTCAAATGATGAACGACTGCTGCTGTTTGAAAGCATTAGTCAGTAGAAACAGTTCAAAAACTGCTGAATCTCCAAAGAAAATCTAACTGAATAAAGTGTAAAGCTTACAGAGCTGCTCCTACAGGAAACCCTGATCTGTTCAGATGAGCCTGGAGTACTTTAATCTTCTGTACGGGGGAACTTTATCTATCAGCTTCATATTACACTTTTAAAAATAAATATTTTACACGTCCAAACATCTGTGGATACTTCTTATAATGAATGCCTTCAGCTCTGCTCTAATTTGAATCAATTGCTGACACTGGTCAGATGACATAGCTTGATTAGTAAGATTTAAGAAGCATTTCCAAAAGAATAAGACTCTCTGGAGCAGATAAACAATGATGAACCTATTGGCACCATACCTAATGTCAGACAGTGGCTAGTTAAAGGGGTATAAAACTAACTCTAACTCTACTTATATCATGATAATTTATTAGATAAAGCCACAGAACAAGGAATAGTCAAAATGGCAAGTAAACCAGATTTATCCATGTAGTGTATAGAGGTGTAGGAAAATATTTATATATTAAAGCGTCTTGATATTTTGTTTTGCAATACAGTATCTATTTTAATGATTTGTTAAAATGTAAAAAAGATAGGCTGGAACATAAATAAATAACTGGAAAATATATACACTTAAGCTTTTATTTTAATAATAACAACGCTTAACCTAATATTGGTGGCTGATAATGTCTGATCATTTTTTTAATAGCAGGGCTAATTTGTGGGGCTGCATCTTTTATTGGAGACATGGTGTTTCTGCACTGTGACTATGGGATCCAGGGGCTTCCAGTGGTGTATAATTACATCAAATTTGCTTTGTATTTGGTTTGAAAGCGCTGCATCATTGCTAGGTCACCAGTATGTGGCAGAGAAATACATGGAGAGCTTTGGATACAGTGCATTACCGGTTGATAATGTCACTCATAAAACACATCTCAGCCAATCATATTGCAGGGTAGGAACTAACTATGGTATAATGAATCATAACCCCTGTGTTGTGTATGCATATAGCATCGGCAAGCACACAGCCCTAATAGTGCAAAAAAAACCTTTAAAGGTTTTTTAAGTCATGTTCAAATTAAACTTTTTTATTGTGCAATTACAGTGACTAACTTGGCAACAGTTACCTGTAAAGAATGCTTTTGTGGGCGGGGCATGGGTCAGTCTCCTCACGCTTCAGTATTCTCAGTAGTGAGAGCTGCAGTCAGCGCATGGGCACGCTCAGTGAACTAAACTGATTAGCTATTTCACTCAGCTTCAGCCTCAGAGCTGCCAGAGCAGGAGAAGAGCCGTGTGGGGAGGTTCGTGAGGAGAATTGATGAGATGTTCTGGCAGGAGGGGGTTTGATTATAGAGTTTGGATTCTTGGGACCCTCCCTGTCGCTCCACCGCTCCATCTGGCCGGGCGGAGAGCCTGAAAACAACTAACAAACAGCCAGCTTGTCAAACTCCAGCACAACAGACGGACACACGGCAGCATACGGACGCTCAGAAAGCAGGATCATCTGAATTACGACGCCTGTTACTCAGTTTAATGGGACAGATATTTATAATGTGTCTTAGGGAGGGATAGAGAGAGAGAGAGAGAGAGAGAGAGAGAGAGAGAAAGATAGAGTGAGAGATAAATACACTGAAAAATATGTAGGAAGAGAGAGAAGAAGTGTAAGAGCTATACTACGAAATTGAACACACCTGCTCCCTTTGCACACCTGAGACCTAGTAACACTATCAAGTCACATGACATTTTGGAGGGAAAATGACAAGCAGTGCTCAATTTGGACATTTAGGGGTGTACTATCTAAGGGTTGTACTTACTTTTACTGCCTGTGGTTTAGACTTTAATGTCCGTATATTAAATTATTTTGACTACTTAAGTACTTGACTACTTAAGTACTTAAGTGTCATTTTGTCATTGTTTTCCCATGAATAGATAAACTTAAATATCTGCAAACATCACTTTGTATCACTTTTGTTTTTTGTCTTGTTTTAGAATCTAAAATATTTCAAACTGATACTTGCATGCATAATTAATTTAAGACGGGAAAAGATGCGGCAATGCTGGCTACTTTAAAATTGGTTGATTTAAGCTAATTTCTATTTTTTAAATTAGTTTCAATAGGTTGATTGTTTTATTTAAGATGTTTGTTTAAATAGAGGGGTTAAAGCCGTGGCCAGTCTATGGCCCAATCCTATTTCACCCCTTGGCCCTACCACTTAATCCAACCCCTTGTTTTCGAGTGTAACCCTTCCGTTTGAAAAAGAGAATTGGGACAATGCTTCCAGCACCTGATACGTCATCAGGAGCGCTAAAGTTCAGTAACCTAACTGCTGCTGCTGCTTAACAAGTTAACTTTGCGGTTTATCGTATGTCTTCAGAAAGGCGGGAGAAATTAATTATTATTTTCCATTTCAAGTTATACTGGGGTGTGTAGTATCTCTAAAAGTTCTCGTCCCAGAACATCTCTAGTTCATACTGTCTGTAATGGAATAAAATCGATATTGCAGTGTTTTTGCTGATATGGGGTCATATAAAGAGAGATTAAGAGAGAAAGAGTGAGGTATAGAGGGATAGAGGGATAGGGAGTAAGCAGAAGGCAGATTGGTTTAGTGATTAAGGTAATGGGCCAGCGATCAGTGAGCGCCGTGTTCAGTTCCCAGGTGAGATTTGTTGTATGCAGACGGATGGCTGTTGTCACGGCCCTGAACAGGACGTTTCGTCACTGTTGGCTGAGAAGACTGAGCATCTGTTCAGTGTCTGACCTACAGGCCAGCAAAGTCTTTCAGGAGAACTGCTCTGGTACAGTTTGGAAAGTTCTCAGTGCAGAAGGTCAGTGATGAGGTTGAGGGGGCTGAGGCGGCCTCCAACAGAGCATGTAGTTTATGAGGAACGACTCCTATAAGGCCGATGTCTGTAACAGAGTGATAAAGTGTCTGTTGCTAAGCCAGTGTTTTTCTGGTCTGATCCTGATGACCTTGTTCTTTGTGGAATTTTATAGTTTTCCTGCCTCTAAAACCTCCATTTAACCTCCTGAAGGGCTCAGTAATGAGCTGAATAATTGAGCTGGTTGTTTTAGGAAGCAGAGAAAAGCTGAAATGTGCATTAAGATTGGAATATTATTGGGTATTAATGGTGCTTATTGGCTCATGTTTGTCCATTACAAACAGTTACTATACATCCTAATTCCAATATTTCTCACAGGGATTTGACTAGAGTGCATCAACCATCAACTATGCACAGCGCAGCTTGATTTTGGGGGGTGTGTCAGTGAGTCTTTGCTATCGTTACGACAGGAAAAGTAACCTATGTATGGCTTGAAATGCAAGAAAGGCATGTACTAATTGTCTTAATTCATCATGCACGTGTTTTGGGCATAACGTCAAATAAACAAATCACCATGTCACTTGCCATTCCATTTAAGAGCCAGGTGTGCTTTGATTTTGGCGCGTATTGCAATTTCAATGGCGCAGCTACCTGTACAGGTCCAACACTTCTCAGGAACAGCAATGTTTTTTTATGTTATTATATTTAGTTTTCTGTTTATTGTTGATTTAAACATTGGGACTGTGCACTGCAGCATGTCCCTGTGTGTGTGTAATGCGCACAGGACACTTTTGTAGCCAGGATAGGAACAGATATCTGATAGTTGCCTGTTTTCTAGGCTTTTTTCAGACAGTGGAGCACCTGTGTTTTCCGTTGCCAAGATAGCAATACACCAGAAATGTACCTAAACAAACCTCATTTTCAGAAACTAGGGTGGTATTTAAAGGGCATGGATCAAGGTGTGGGGTGTAAGGTAGCAATGAGCATCATGACATGACTTGAACAGGGTGTAAGAATGGCCCAAAATGACCAGTATGACTAACACGACTGAATTATTTAAATTATTTGACTAGCACAGCCCTCTAGTGCAAGCTGGATGAACAGTATGACCAAATTGACCAACCTGACCAACATGATTAACACAACTAGTTTAACTTAATTGATTAACTAGCACAACCACCGTGGCCAAGCTGGATGACCATTTGAACCAACATGACTCAGTGTGACCAGTGTGACTGGCTTGACAAAGCTTAACCAACTGGACAAAATTATCCAGAAAACCAGCACTAATATCAGCTGGTCTTTAAGCCTAATGCACATGTCCAGCATGTCCAAGCTGTACTGGCAAAAGTATTCACTATAATTACACTAACTATCCTTTGGACAAAAGCGTCTGCCAAATGTAATGTAATGTAATCCAAAATAATAATTATTTAAAAAGTACAAACAAGCAGTGTAAATGTTTTATTACTAACTACATTACTAATTATTCTATCAATATTTAGTGCAACAGTGTTCCTTTGCTCTAACGGGTAATGATTCCATCAGATTAAAAACTAGTTTTTCAATTAAAAAAAAGACATGTTCAAAGTTTTTTAAATGTTTCACCACTTTAGTACTTTTGAAATACCAACATATTAGACATAATAGCTTTACATAACAATAAAACATAACATCAAATTTTGTTTTAGTTTTTGTCTATTGCAGGGGGTTATATGATGATTACACTAATTAAGGCAAGCCGAAGAAGTTTTTTACTGAAAAAATATTTTTTACTATTTTTCCTAGATCTTCAAACTTTTAAACGGGTCAATTAGATCCGTAACATAGCAGCAGGGTTAAAGTGCTGAACCATATTAGGTTTTTTTTTTTTTTTTTAGATATGACCGGTGCATTTACTGTGTTGGTGTTTATTTTGAATCTGATCAATTAATACATCTTCTTTATTCCCCTTAAACCTCCTAGTGGAGGATTGAAGTATTGCCACAAGAGACGGTTCGACTCACATTCCTGGACTTTGACCTTGACCCTTATTCCTGTGAAGACTATGTAGACGTCTTTGATGGTTATTCAGATGGTGTTAGTGCCATTAAACTGGGTAAGTCTCAACAAACCAATGGGTGTTTGCACACAGTGTGCTTATTTGAGTTTCACCATTTGGCATTTCGGTGGAAAACAAGCTTTTCAGCTGTTTCAGCTTTGTGTCTGTGATTCATCTTAGGTCACTTCTGTGGAAACAAGGTGCCAGAACCAGTGGTCTCCCACAGCGGTGGAATGGTGGTGCGTTTTAAAAGTGACTTTGCCTACTCTGCTAAAGGATTCAGAGCTGTCTACACTGCAGTTCCACCAGTCACACCAACCATCAGCCCAGCGTCCCCCACCACCATCACCACTGCTACTCTAAACACTACCATTACAACATCTACCACTGTTGGACCAATAGGTTAGTGCTACAACTACACCATACTGCACAGAATTACCCTCTGATTATTCAGATTAATATAGTTTTATACCATATTATAACATACAGTGAACTCAACGGCTCTTATGATTAATAAACACTATTAATTGTGGTGGTCAGGTTTGATAAAGGACTCTTGCATCTTATTATTAACGATTTTAAGTTGAGTTTCTTTGATTTTACCAAATTGAAAACCTCTGGAATATAATCAAGAGAAAGATGGATGATCACAAGCCATCAAACCAAACTGAACTGCTTCATTGTTGGACCAAGAGTGGCATTAAGTTATCCAAAAGCAGTGTGTAAAACTGGTGGAGGAGAACATGATGCCAAGATGCATGGAAATGTGATTAAAAACCAGGGTTATTCCACCAAATATTAATTTCTGAACTCTTAAAACTTAAATATGAACTTGTTTTCTTTGGTCTGAAAGCTCTGCATATTATCTGTTATTTCAGCCATTTCTTATTTGGGAGAAATGTTGTCTGTAGTTTATATAATAAAACAACAATGTTCATTTTACTCAAACATAAACCTAAAAATAGCAAAATCAGAAAAACTGATTCAGAAACTGAAATAGCCTATTCTTTTTAGAGCTGTATATAAAGGTCATTTTTAAAGCATTGAATAGTCTTCACACTGATATTTCACCACTCTCTCTCTCTGCAGACTCTGGCTGTGGCTCTCCAGGGACACAGTCTGGTCGTAAAGGTGAGATCCACTCGCTGGGCTTTCCTGACACTTACCCTGCAAACCTACAGTGCTCCTGGAACATCAGCGTGGCTGAGGGTCTCCTGATCAAGCTACACATCACTGACCTGGCCATCGTCGGAGAGGCTGGACAGTGCGGCGGGGACAAGCTCACTGTGTCCGACAGCCAGCAGTCACTGGGTAAGACTGATCTCATTGTGTCTGTGTGAATAGAACTGACCCACATTTTACCCACAAATCACTGGATATGAATCTCCTGTTACTTTATATTGTATCATTACTTTACCCTCACATACTGTCATTTGACAGGAGCTAATATTGTGTGCAAAGATGACGCAAAGATGCTAAAGAATGCTGCACTCATAAGTGCATCTCAAAAAATTTAAATACGGTTGAAAAGTTGCTTCATTTCAGTAATTCATTTCAAAATGTGAAACTCATATATTATATAGATGTATTACACACAGAGTGATCTATTTTAAGGGTCTATTTCTTTTATTGTTGATTATTATGGCTTATAGCTAATCAATACCCAAAAATCAGTGTATCAGAAAATTACAATATTGAATAAGACCAACTGTTACTTTTGGCAGTGTGGGCAGTGTGCCAAGTCCTGCTGGAAAATGAAATACGCATCTCCATAAAAGTTGTCAAATGTAAGATTTTCCGGGAAAACACTGCACTGACTTTGGACTTGATAATAAAACACAGTGGATCAACACCAGCAGATGACATGTCTCTCCAAACCATCACTGATCATCAGTAAATTTTACATTTCATTTATAAATCAAGGGAGCAGAGTCTGGAGGAAGAGTGGAGAGACACACAGTCCAAACTGCTTAAGGTCTAGGGTGATGGTTTGATGGTTTGGAGAGACATGTCATCTGGTGGTGTTGATCCACTGTGTTTTATTATCAAGTCTAAAGTCAGTGCAGTGTTTCCCTGGAAAAAAAAAACAGCTCATTGGTCCACTTCACAACTGTATACCACAGAAAACCTTCAGAATTATGTGTTGCATCTGAGCTGTTTTTTTTGCAGAACAACAGTGATCTACACAATATAATATTAAGCAGGTGGTTGTAATGTTATGGCTGATCGGTTTATGCACTGTTCCCTCCAGTCAGATGCTGGATCACTGCCAGAACAGACAGCAGAGCCGAAGTTCAAATGAACTCTGCAACAGAAAACTGCGCAACATGCTCAATACGAGGAGTTCAGCCTTTAGCTGAGAGAGAGAGAGAGAGAGAGAGAGAGAGAGACTGCACATCACATACTGTACCCTCACATACACAGCAGGGGAGGGGCTTCAGGTGGGGGCAGGGGAAAGAAGGAGAGAGAAAGAGAGAGAGAGAGAGAAAGAGAGAGAAGTAGGGAAAAAGAATGGACAGAGAAAGAAAGGCAGAAGAAATGAGGATGAGAAAGAGAGAGCGGGGTAGAAAGGTGGGGTGATAGACAGGTTAGAGTTAGAGGTAGAGTGATAGAGAGAGAGAGACAGGGGAAAAGCCGAAGAAAAAGAGAATGAAAGAGAAAGAGGGATGGAGAGAGAGATATGGGGAGAGATGGTGTAAAGCAGGGAGGACAATACAGAGAGATAAAGAATGAGTGAATAAGAGAGAGTGGATCTATAGAAGAGCAAGAGAGAAAGAGAAGAGTGAGACAGATAGACCGAGAGATTGTGAAAGGCCACAGAGGGTCAGAGAAAAAAGAAGAGAGAGAGACATAAGGAGAAGAGGAAGAGGAGAGAAAGAGAGAGATTGGAAAAATAAATTGGAGAAGGGGTATCTAGAGAGAAGGAAAGAGAGAGAAAGAGAAGATTAGGAGATGGAACGTTGGGTAAAGAAGCAAATGAAGAGGAAACAAGAGAGAGAGAGAGAGAGAGAGAGAGAGAGAGAGAGAGAGAGAGAGAGAGAGATGAGAACAGCAAGGATAAGACAAAGATACAGAAAAAAAGAGGAAGAGGAAGAGAAAGGTAAAAGGAGAGAACAGAGGAACGTGAGAGGAGAGAGAGAGAGAGTTTGTGAGTGTAAGAGAGAGAGAGAGAGAGTGTGCAGCTGTTGAGTGTGTGAGGGAAGGGTGTGAGGTGTCCCAGATTCTGGTAAAGTGGAGCAGCTCAGCCTGTGTTACTGTATTACAGCAGCCGAGCAGGTTAAACACTACTATACACAACATCCAGTAAATCACACACTCTACTCTACTCTACTCACACACTCGTCCTCAACCGTCACTCCGTTCGCCTCATCAGCCGCAGCACCCCTCTATCCTTCCATGCCCTTCCTGGGGTGCGTTATATATATACACACTCAGTATGTGCGTGTGTGTGTGTGTATGGGCGGGGGTAGATCAAGATGTCCTTACGTCTAGTGTAGGTTGCCTATCTCATGCATTTTCAGCACAGAGATGATCTCCAGTGGCCATATAGCACATTGGTTGCCCATAGATGGTGCAGTTGGGCCTGTAGATCCTGCTCTACACTTGTAGGTTGCCTAGATAACAGGCAATCAATTCAATACTTCTCCCAATAATGCGCCATCTCTCTCAAAGTCTGTCAACCATCAATTCATTTGAATGAACAAAATCTGTTCAGAATGATGTTAATTAACACTGCAGCACTGAAGAAGCATAGACCTATTATTTAGGAAAAATGTTTAAGAACAAAATTGCGAAATATTAAAACACAAACAATGCGAACAATGATCCACAGGCCTTTCCTCTAATCTAATATAATTAACATGGTTTAAGAATATAAAATACTTTTTTAAAAAACTAACTTTTTTATATTGAGCTATGCACCAACAAAAATAGCATAATTTAAAATAACTTTCCATTACTCTAATATGATTAACAAGGTTTAAGAACATAAAATACTCTCTGAACAAACACAATTTTTTTTTTATACATATACCCTAAGTGTGAAAAACACACACTCTGCCAGCCATAATTATACTGATAATTGTAATATTATAATAGTGTGAAACTTAAAAAAAAAACACAGTTTGGTTTGTTACTTTGCTATATTGTGATTATTATGCCATAACTATATATAAAATAAAAATAGCATTAAAAAACAGACGCCTGCTATTGAGTGGGTTGGGAAATTGGCTTAGTAAACTGGGGAGAAAATGGAATAAATATTTATATATATATATATATATTTAGATATATATATCTATATTTAAATATATAGAAAAAGAAAGAAAAAAAACTGACACCTACATCACCGGCCTGACCTAGCCTGAGTTTCCAATCCGACATCGAATAGAATCTAAAATCCAGTAAAGGCATGTCAGTGATCTCTCACCAGGAGGTATGCTCCCCAAAAGTATTCTCTGAGAGCTTAGTTTGATAGCATATTGTGTAGATTCATGCCGTGTCCTCTAGTTAGGAGGAGCTAAATATATTATGATGGCATTGTCTGTACATTGTACAACCCTATGTCCTGTCCGGTCCGGTCTAAAAAAAACTTTGTGTGTGTAAATGGGGGTGGGGGGTGATATGTGTGTGTGCTGTATGCACAGGTGTGTGTAATATGTACAGGTGGAATGTAGCCAGCAGGTCTGTGTTATACTGAGGTGTACTGGGACATGTCGTTATGCAGTACAGAATGTAGGCCAGTGGTTCATAGGCACTCTATAATTATGTCAGAAAGCTCTTACTGGGGAAGGTGCTGATGAGAGTAAGGTGTATCGTTTTATAGCACTGTATCACAACGCAAATTTGTTCAAATTATTATTAGACATCTGCTTCCAATTTTTTTAATCTTGTACAGAGGTCAATATCAGTATAACACACCAACTTTTGTTTAAATTTCATATGAACACTGTTTAAGAATGTTTTTTATTCTAAATTTACTTTAAATTGAGACAATATAACGGAAATACTTTAAAAAAAAGTACTTTAAATTACTTTTTGTGCATTATTATGGTGAATAATTTATTTAAGTTCAATTTCAGTCATTCATTAAAAGCTATTGTCATAAAAATATCAAGCTATTAATATGTTTTCATTTAATATATTTATCTTACTGTCTCCATATGTAAAGATTACAATAAATGCTGGGACAGAATTTGGTACAGATGATATTAATTAACATTGCAACCATGAAGAAGCATAGACCTATTATTTAAGAAAAAATGTTTATTAAATCCCGAACAATGCAAACAATGATCCACATACGTAAAGAGTATAATAAATGCTGGGACAGAATTTGGCACAGAATCCGGAAAAAAAATCTCACTCTTCAGTTGATTCTTTATTAGTTTATTCACAGGGCTTATACTACTCATATGAAGTGCTACTAAATGAAAGGTGGTGATGGTAAACATCCTAAATATATGGTAAACAGTCCAAGGTTCAAACACAGGCAAGGCAGTATTAGAGGGTAGGCAAAAATCAGGGTTGGCAAATACAAAAACAATGTCGTGAACTAGAGAGTTGATACAGGTTAAAGAAAATATTTGTACAAGGAAAAATCTGTCAATACTTGCCGAGGATTAAGTGAAGTGACGGGGTATATATAGTGTGTGTAACAGGTGAATTCAATATTCAGGTGATTGACTTCCTGGTCGTGCCATTTTGAGTGTCATGTGATTTTGTGTAGTAGAATATGTTCAATATGATCACAATATTTGCAGATCATATGTTTTTGAACATTTTTTGTTATGTAACACCAAAAGTTACAGCATTCTGATAATGCTGATAATGATCCACACGTCTAAACACCCTCTCTCACTCTCTCTCTCTCTCTTTCTCTCTCTTTCTCTCTCTCAGGAACACACTGCGGGTTTATTCTCCCTCCAGTGCTTGTCAGTGTCAGTAACAGGATGTCCCTGAGTTTCCAGTCTGACGGCCGGCTGGCTGACCGCGGCTTCTCCGCCAGGTGGGAGGCTGTGTATCCAGAGGACATTGCCGGTACAGCACCTGCTTCAAACACACACACAACACAACATAACACACACAACATAACACACACACACACTTTCCATCATTCACTCACCTAAGGGTGAGTCCTGCTGAGACAGCTGTCTGTTCTAATAGCCATCAGTAATCTATGGTTATGCTATCACCTGTGTGTGTGTGTGTGTGTGTGTGTGTGTGTGTGTGTGTGTGTGTATGCTGCCTGTGGTTCTGTGTTCCTGTAAGTTCATGTGTGTGTCCTATGTCTGCACCAACTGTCGGCAGAATAATGGAAAAAAATGAAAGTTTGGACATTTGTATGACCACCATACATACAATAGTGTTAATTTAGTTAAGGACAACCATTATCTATTATTTTATAATCTATCATTTTTCCAGTTACTATCATGATTAATTTAGTATCTGATTATGATAACCGGTGCAAATTAAACTGAACTGAACAAGAACATACTCTACAAAGCCTACTGTCATATACCTATGATAACTATTAACTAGTAAGTAAAAGTTACCATAGTTTAATGTGTTGTTTCAATGTTTTATGGCTAAATATTTTATAACAAGCATAAAAAAGATCGCTAGAAGCTAGCTAGCTTATCTAACTTTCCCGTTCCACCTTAAATGGTGCAACAGACGGCAGGGGCTGCAGCATTTAAGGGGGAACGGAAAAATTAAATTAAATCAAATCAAATCAAATCAAATTTATTTGTATAGCGCTTTTTACAACTGGTGTTGGCACAAAGCAGCTTTACAGAAACATGATCACAGGACAAAGAATCAGGCAAAACATTAAACATAGAAAATACATAATACAGAACCCCCAGCGAGCACGGAGGCAAGGAAAAACTCCCTCAGAGCTGCAGGAGGAAGAAGAAACCTTGGGAGGACCAAGACTCACATTAAAGGGGGGACCATCCTACCACTGGTCAAACGGCTTTTAAATTAAAATTTAAAAAGTCTTTATATAATAAAATAAAATAAAAGCTTATCAAAGCTAATTTAAGCTCCAAATTACAGAGCAATTAAGGAATGGACAATAATAATTACTTTCTGCGCCATCTCCCTTATTTCTAAAGACATACAATAAAGCCATAAAGTTAGAAAGTTAAGCAGCAGCAGCTAGGTTACCGAACTTTAGCGCTCCTGATGACGTATCGGGTACTTGAAGGGTTTCCCAATACTTAGGGTGCAGGATTTTACCCCTTTCCCTTGTAACTCTGTTCCAAAGGGAAGGGTTACACTTGAAAAGAAGGGGTAGGGGTAAGTGGTAGGGTCAAGGGGTGAAATGGGATTGGGTCTAAGTGAACACTCCTCAGTTTAAAAACTCCAGCAGCACTGCTGTATCTGATCCACTCACTGTACCAGCACATCAACACACAGTAACACCTCATACACCACCACCAGTGCTCAACACAGCAGTGATTTACTCCTATATACTCAGTGGAGCTGACAAAATGGATAACAAAATGAATATTAAAAAATGTTATAAATTCTCTTTGCAGCTCTAGCATACACTGCTCACATGCAGCATTCACATTTTAAAAAGTCCAGCATAGTTATGTATCTTTTTCAGCTGCCGTTTCTTCATTATGTCCGTAAGCGTGTTTGTGTGTCAGGTTCACTGCCAAGCATTTTCTCAGACAGGTCAGTCAAGGTAGATTGCTTTTGCACAATAAATAGACTTACTGACCATGGCTGTGAGGAGATTTCACTTGATAGTCTTTACTGCAGCTCTCCGCTGGCCCGCCGCCACGCCGCTCCCGCATCAAGGCTAACAAATTACACTCTACCTGCGCTGCCAAAACGGCAGTTTAGGGAGCCATATTTCAGGGCAAATATAAATATAGCTGGATTTATTAAATGTGTTTGCCTTCCCCAACTTCCAAAGACGCTTTAAACTCCTCTCGGTGTGGCAGAAGCTGATCTGTATCTGGGGAGATATAAGTCTGCAGCAGCTCCGATTTCATGGGCCAGCAGTGGGACATTGTCTCCTTTTAAAAAGAATGTCTCTGCAGTTTATTTTTACAGTAGGGGTCACACAAGGAGGATATCTGCAAAGATTCTGTTTAAAATAAATCCAGTTTTTTTTTTTAACTGATTAAGACCTTTGTTTTACAGTATAATCTGAGGGATGATACGGTTTCTAAAATAGAATACTAAAGCTTAATCATTTCACATAAATATTGGCTTTTTTAAAAAGGGGTATATTGTTAAAAGATAAGACTTGATTCCCTTACATCCCACAAACTGTGAAAAATCACAAACCTGTCAGCTCCCTACATTGTAAACCTACATTGTGATTTGGTAAAGACAGGTCACCCCATTGTCATAACGTATGAGACAATAGTAAGTGGAAGTGAACCCAATTTTTCAGACTATAAGGCGTACTTAACGTCTTTTAATTTTCCCAAAAATCGTCAGTGTGCCTTATAATCCGATGTGCCTTATATATAAATGCTACCAGTCAGGTATTAAAGAGCAGAATAGTCACTCCGCTGAAGTATAGCGTTATACAGGAGTTTCAGTTTAGTTCTTCAGTACTAACCCTGGCTAGCACTGCTGGAGCAGCATTACCATTACCCGCTAACCGTGCTAAGCACTAGCTCTTTGGCCATCCCGAGGTGAGCTTTATCAACCTGTAGTCTGCTGTTAGCACCATCTAGCACTGCTGGAGCAGCATTAGCATTACCCGCTAGCTGTTAGCCACTAATGCTAATGCTCCAGCTTTAGTGGACATAAACAGAAGCGCTTTACTCACCCAAATAAACAGTTTTCAGGAGAGAACTCTGTGTAGATTAACACCCAGCGCTCCACACCACACCACACTTGTCTGACCTGTCTGAAAAGGGTTTTTTTTCACTTTTGTTACTTAACTTAGCATAGCTTTACAGGTCTTGCCAACGAGTGGTGAGACCTGCTGAATGTCTGAATTTATAAGGAAAACACGGCAACACCCCTGTTCCTACTACTAGTTACTAGTGTTGCATGAAATGCGCCTTATAATCCGGTGTGCGCATAATGCGACTCTAGTAAGGAACAGGGGTGTCACCATATTTTCATTCTAATTCAGCATGTCTTGTCGCTGGGTGGTGAGGCCTGTAAATTAGGTAACTGTGACAAAACGAAAAGGTTTGGAGAAAATATTGCTTTTAAAATTAAGTTAAGAAAAAAGTGCCAGTTTTATCATTTTTATTCATTAGTTTTTTTTAATAATCAGTGATTGTGTTTCATTGGTCATCATAGGTTGTGCTGCATTCATTTCACCCTCTTTTCTCCCTCTTTCCTCTCTCAGAGGTCCAGGGCTGTGGAGGCTTCTCTCGTGAGGAGACAGGGGTCATAAAGTCAGAAAACTGGCCCATGAATTACCCACCCAACAGAGAGTGCCTGTGGAGGATGCAGGTGCCCCAGGGCAAAACCATCACGCTGACGTTCACCCAGTTCGACGTGGAGGAGGCCGGCCTCCTGTTAGGACGCTGCTTTGACAACGTGGTCATTTATGATGGATCACAGCCCACAGCCAAGAAATACGGTCAGCAAGAGTTCCTCAGCTCTGCAACACTAGTTTCTAAAACTCAGAGTTACATTTTCTACACATAATATTTAATATATCATTGTTGTTAAATCAAAATATTCTATCTCCAAAATGGTACATTTTAAAGATTTTTTTTTTTGGTAACACTTTACTTGGATGGTCCATTTTATGGCCTTGTTGATGCTCTACTGACATTCAAATAACACGGAATTGAATGTCCATTAAATTTAACTAAAGCCTATGTTAAATGTAAATAATTCAAAATAGAACCCAACCCTACACCTAACCCTAACCTTAACCCTTAATCAACCATAAAATCTAACCCTACACCTAACCCTAACCTTAACCCTTAATCAACCATAAAATCTAACCCTACACCTAACCCTAACCTTAACCCTTAATCAAGCTTATAATCTAACCCTACACCTAACCCTTACCCTAACCTTAACCTAAACTTAAAATCTAACCCTAAACCCAATCCTAAAATATTAAGATAAGCATTGATTAGAGTTGAATGTAGGGTTATATTCAATAGAGAATCATTTACTTTCACCTTTTAGTTCATTTGCATTTAATAGACATGTAGTAGAATGTTAGTTAAATGTCAGTTGAGCATCAAAGAGGCCATCAAATGGACCATCCAAGTAAAGTGTTACCATTTTTTTATTTTAAAGGTTTTATGAGAAACTGATTTAATTTAATTCTAGACCATTTTTATTGATCCCTTTTTTATGCTTCCCATGCAGTATAAAGAAGTGGCTGGGGCTTTTAAATGATACCAAAAATAACACAATAATGACAAAAATAATAATAATGACAGGGAAACACAAAAATGGAGATCCAAACATTTGTTCTGACAGCAACAAAACCTTGTATCTGTATGCCGACCACATACTGTAGATTTTAGCATCACTATAATTATGTGGTCCATTATAGATGCTCATACACGCTCACTTAACATTTATTTTAATATCTATTAAATGCAACTTAACCCTACATTGAACGTTAATGATTCTCTACACAACATAACTCTACACCTAATCATAACCCTAATCTCAACTATTAATTAATCCTAAAACCAAGCTCTTACCCAAACCTACACCTTAAATCTAACCCCAAACCCTAACCCTAAGCTTAACCATGAATTAACCCTTAAACCTAGCACTAACTTAAATCTAAATCTTAAACCTAACCCCTAACCCTAAGCTTAACCATGAATTAACCCTTAAACCTAGCACTAACTTAAATCTAAATCTTAAACCTAACCCCTAACCCTAACCCTAAGCTTAACCATGAATTAACCCTTAAACCTAGCACTAACTTAAATCTAAATCTTAAACCTAACCCCTAACCCTAAGCTTAACCATGAATTAACCCTTAAACCTAGCACTAACTTAAATCTAAATCTTAAACCTAACCCCTAACCCTAAGCTTAACCATGAATTAACCCTTAAACCTAGCACTAACTTAAATCTAAATCTTAAACCTAACCCCTAACCCTAAGCTTAACCATGAATTAACCCTTAAACCTAGCACTAACTTAAATCTAAATCTTAAACCTAACCCCTAACCCTAACCCTAAGCTTAACCATGAATTAACCCTTAAACCTAGCACTAACTTAAATCTAAATCTTAAACCTAACCCCTAACCCTAAGCTTAACCATGAATTAACCCTTAAACCTAGCACTAACTTAAATCTAAACCCCAAATATTACCTCTAACCCTAAACAACTTAACCCAAAACTAAACCTTAAACCTAACCTCAAAACCTTACCCTACACCTGATCCTAACGTTAACTCTAACCTCTACATGAATTAACCATAAAACCAAGCTACAACCCAAACCTAAATCTTAAACCTAACTCCAAGCCCTAGCCTTAAAACGTTAAGATTACAGTTTACACTATTTAATCAGACATGCTGTGTAAAATGTAGGTTTAGTTAATATGTAAGTTTAATGTCATCATGGACTTTTGTGTCATAGACAAAATATATTTTGGAATGTGGTATTTTGTTTAATATTGGCCAAAATTGGCCAGAATATATACAGTATATGGTATGTTCCACTGTCAGAAACAAACCTGACATGCGGCTTTCATTTTCCAGCAGGACTTGACACCTTGTCCACACTGCCAAATGTACCAGTTGGTCTTATTTTTGGGTTTACGTTGGTGATAAAAGAAATCAGCGCTTAAAATAGATCACTCTGTGTGAAATACATTTATATAATATTTTGAACTGAATTACTGATATAAAGTAACTTTTTAAAGATGTACCTGTGCATGCTGTATGCTGTCTTCACTGCAGGTCCGTACTGTGGTACCAATATCCCACCGGTGATCCAGACGACGGGAAACGAGCTGGTGATGCGTTTCTTTGCTGACTTTTTTACGGAAGCTGAAGGATTCAGAGCTTTCTGGACCACAGATCCCACCCTGCCAGCTCCAACTGAACCACCTGTACCACCAAACCCATGGGACAACATCCATATAGGTACACCTGATAACCCTTCAACACACAGTAATGCGTATTAGACAAAGTACATTAACTTGTGAAGGTAAAATCTTCTTAAAAAAGCTTCTTAAATTTTTTACACTGAGTGAGTCAATAGCTTTATTTATTTATTAGTGTTAAAGACAGTGGATACTGCTGAACATGTTTCAGTCTGGTTATATGCTGCTGTCAGTAACTAGTGGGAGGGGCCCCTTTAAGGGGGATGCTGATAACAGTGTTGTTCTACTTTCCTGCATTAACCGTCACAGACTGTTTGTCGTTGCATTCAGTTTATAACCAGTAGTTGCCTGAGGGCCTCAGGCCAGCTTGGGCCCTTAAGCAATTGCTTAGTTTGCTTATCCTGTTGCAACAGGCCTGAATATGGGATTCAATCTGGTTATGCTGATGTTTGATGATAAGTTCTGGATCACCAGCACCACTCCAACTCCAGCTTCCTGATCTATTGGCACTCTTTTTCTCTTTCTTACAATTACAATTGAGGTGATACGGCTGCTACATAATGACGCTTTCATGCGTTAACAAAAATTAGGAACATTTTCCAGCCCTATTACCAGCTTCCTGGCCAAATTGAACACCTCATTCAGCTGATCAAAGCAGTACTGACCTAAGTAGATGAATCAGGTGGGGTTGATTATGTTTTTAGCTAAAGGCCCAATTCCATTTCACTCCTTGGCACTACCACTTACCCCTAATCCTTCTTTTCGAGTGTAACCCTTCCACTTGGAAGAGAGTTTCAAGAGGAAGGGCTGAAATCCTCCACCCTAAGAATTGGGACAAACCTTCAATCTCCCGATACGACATCAGGAACTCTGAAATCAGAAAGCTCTGTAACCTAGCTGCAGCTGATTAACTAGTTAACTTTAGGGCTTTATTGTATGTCTTCAGAAAGGGGGGAGACTAGAATTGGATTAGAATTGTCCATTCCTTAATTCCTCTGTGATGGGGAGCTGAAATTAGCTTTAATCAGCTTTTATTAGTTTTAATTTTTCGTTTTGCCTTAAATGCTGCAGCCCCTGTCGTCTGTTGCACCATTTAAGGTGGAACGGGAAAGTTAGCTAGCTTGCTAGCTACTAAGACAAACTACTAGCAAACTTTTTTATGCTAATTACGAAGAAATCAGCCATAAAACATTGAAACTACTCATTAAACTCTGGTAAAATAGTGCTATTCTCATACTCCTCGATTTGAAGTGTGCATCTGAAAAATCTCCATTTGAAGGGCTAACAAGCCATATACCTTCCCATAACCTACCCCTGCAGCCAAATAAAAATTGGGACACTCCTTTCCCTTGGCATGCACCAACAAAAGAGAGGGGTAGGGGTAAGGGGTAGGGCCAAGGGCTGCATAGGCGTAGATCTTCAGGATCAGAGATGGGAACCTCTGTTTTTTGCAAAAATGTAAAAAGCGTACAGGCATAACCTCAGAACAACAGAAAGCAGAGGAGCAGAAAAACAAGGGCAGCAGGCATGTGTCCAGCAGCAGTGATCCGAGGCCTGTTCGCTGGGGACGGCACTGTTCTGTGGGGGCTTATGGGAATTCGGGCTGTTTTACTGCTGTGGTGACTGAGTTTGTGAGAAGACCTTGCGCTGTGCTCGGTCTCAGGTGGCCTTGCTGGCTCGATGAGAGTGTGTGTGTGTGTGTGTGTGTGTGTCCGAAGGTGAACATTGCAAGGTGCACTGAATGCACTTTGAGGCCTAAGGGGAAAAACAGAGAGAGGGAGAGAGAGCGAGAGGTAGAGAGAGTGTATATTGAATTAGTGTTTAGTATAGAGTCAAAAGAGTCACAGTGTCAACTCCAAGCATTTTGACTTCTAATGCCCTGTTTTAGTGATCTATAGGTGAGCCATCAACCGTGCACTGTGCAGCCTGATTTAAGGCGTGTCAGTGTGTCTTTGCTATCATAACGACAGGAAAAGGACACCTTTTGAAGTTTGAAATGCGCAAAAGGCATGTACCAATTCTCTTAACTAATCATGGGTGTGTTTTATGCATAATGTGCAATAAAATAAAAAAAGAGCCAGGTGCACTCTGACTTTGGCAGATTGCTATTTTAACAGCGCAGCGCTTCTGCAATTCTCAGCAGAGGAAACTGACCTTTTTGTTCACGCTGTGAAGGTGTGCAAGCAGGTCATTTACGGGAACAGCATTTTATTTTATTTTTTTGTTCTGTTTATTTTTGACGTAAAAGTTGGGTTTGTGCACTGCTACCTTGCTGCCCTTGTGAGTGCGTAATGAGCAGAGGTACGTGTGTTGCCAAGATAGTAATAAACATCTGACCGATGGCTTATTTCAGTGGAGTATTATCAGTGGAGCACCTGTGTTTTCTGTTGCCAAGGTAGCAATATGCCAGAAATGTACCTCAACACATTTCTTTTTCAGACCGCCACACCCATCAGCGCAGATAAATACATAAAAGATGTAGGCAGAAGAAGTAAAAAAAAAATAGATTGTTTGGGGGGTGTAAAACGATGCAATGTAAAAAAAAATAAAAAAAAATCGAGGTTTCTGAGTACATTGTTTGGTTAATTTTGTACATTTACAAAATACTTTTAAAATATAAAAAGCAATTACATCAAACAAATCTACCAGACCACTCTGTGTTCAGAATGACTATATTACAGCTGATGTCTGTAATTTTAGGATTTAGGGGATTTAGGGCCCTCTCTGGTGAGAATGGGTATTTGCACAGAGTATGTGGAAGAATCATTTTAAACTGGGCGGGTGTAATGAGGTCTCCTTTTAGAGCAGAAGAATCCGATTCCAGGTTATGTTCAGTCAGAGAGAGAGAGAGCACGCTCTGTCAGAAACTTCACTACACACTTTAGTTTTACTTTGGGTGAATGAGCTACTGAGCTCTGAATTTCCCCTTCTGAAGTCTCCATTGCTCCACCAGCTGTTTACGTTCAGTAAAACTGACGGATCCTCTTTTAGAGGCTGTACATGTGACATATGTACGTAAAGAAGTGTGACTTGACCAGAAGAAATCCCGCGAAAAGCAACCAGACACCCCAGTTTTTAGAATGAATATATTAGGCTTAGCAAGGATGGTCGTTTAGCATAGTGGTACTATGAAACACAATATTTTTTTGTCTTTTCTCTACTTGGAAATGCTTCTGCTTTCAGTTTAGAAATAAAATAATATGGACTACCACTTTAAATGTTAACTTTTACTGCCACTTTTACTGCTTTAATAAAAAATAAAAAAAATTAAAAAAAGACGTATGGACTGCTGCTTTAAAGATGATTAAAAGCAAAGGACCGTGTACAACTCTGTGAGATACACAGCCCTGGAATCTGGCCCCTGACCTTTGTTTTGTCCCACAGAATGGCCGGAGACGTGCGGAAGGCCTGCGATCCCCCCAACGGTCAACACTCGCATAGTGAACGGCGAGCCTGCCAAAGCTCACTCCTGGCCCTGGCAAGTGTCCATGCAGGTATGGCTGAAATACATCACCTCCCGCCCAGTAACACCTCACACTTCCTCTGCTCTTCTCAGCACAGCCGTTAGTGTTTATCTGAGATCCTGAGATACCGAGCCGCGACAGAACGTTCGGTTAGATACACCGGAGTGATCGGCAGTAAATCCCACGTGACGAATTGTGCTGATCAGCAGAAGTTGATTAGAAAATGATTATTCGGCTAGTTTAGCACCAGCTCAGCTCCAATATATCTCCAGCATCTTGAGAAAGCCTTCCAACACAACAGCAGCAGCTTTCCACCGGAGGAGCGAGACAGATGGTATTTTTCTCTAAACACTGCGGCAGCTAGAGATGATTTTTCATTTTTCCCCACTGTGAGAGCTATAAAAATGCGTAGGCTGCATAAATAAGTCAGTTTTAATTTTTAAATTTGTGTAACAAAAACCCTCAACCTGTCAGAAATGATGACAGGAGGTTTTCTCCTGAGAGCAGCTGTATTATACATCATAGCGCCTCAGCTAAAGACGCCATTTATTTAATAATCATGGCTGTGAATTGGAAAGCGATAACACATCCTGCGTTTTTTTAAATATTAACACCTTTCTACTTCTAATCCAGATTGTTTGATTTTGGCCTTTTTATAGGATATAGTATTTTTTATTTAATTTGTAGTTTTTGCTTGGCTTGTATACGGCTTTGTTTATGGATTTAGAAGGATTTTATCATTTTTTTCCCCCTGTAGGAATAGGAACATCTTATGCACTGAAAAAAAAATGATAAGTACATTTTGTTTTTTGCTTTTTTTTAAGTAAATTTAATTTCAGATAAATTTAAGTAACTTCAACTCAGTTTCAAGACTGAAATATTATATAACGTAAATAAGTGAACTGAACTTCAGTCAATCCTTTCTTTTAGTAAACTTTACTTTATTTATTTTTGCTGTATCAATCCTTTCTTTTAGTAACCTTTACTTAATTTTTGCATACAATATTACCTAATTACAATTACTTAATTTTTACAAGATTACTCAAATAATTTATGAGACATAATATATTATAATTCCTGAATTTTAAATTATGATGGGATGTAATACCATCTTTTTTAGTATACTGTTTAGTATATTAGTATTACATGCCATCCATGTGTTTTAAAAATATTTATATTTCACGAATTATAGTACATTATGTATTATAAATGATTTGAGTAATATTGTATAGGTTAAGTAGTTAATTAGTAAGTAGTAATTAGGTAATATTGTATGCAGAAATTAAGTAAATGTTACTAAAAGAAAGGATTGACTGAAGTTCAGTTCACTTTTTTACTCTATGTAACATTTAAGTCTTGAAACCGAGTTAATGTTACTTAAATTGATCTAAAATTTAACTTACTTAAAAAAAACATATGCAGAAATTTGTGAAACTTTTTTAAAGTAGATTTTAGTCATTGTTTTTTTCAGTGTGTCAAGATAATTCAGTTACACTTGTAATGTTGTTTAACCAACCGCATGAGACACCACATCAACCACACTGTATTTGTGTTCTTGCCCAAGGTTTGGCCCGAATCCCAGCCGACCCCCACCTTCTTTCACACGTGTGGTGGGACGCTCATCCATAAGCAGTGGGTTTTGACAGCTGCTCACTGCTTCATCAGGTACAGCCGACGTCCTCTAGCTGTTACTCATATCGCTCTGTCTTCCTGCAGGCTGTTACTTTTAGTATATTACACCATATTGCATACAGCATATCTGTGCATACACTCATCATCAAAAGTAGCTGCACTCAGAAGGAATGCAGATTTTAATGCCTAATTTAGTGTGTAATGCAACATGCCAGACTCTATCAATATACAGTAGTTGTAGAGGTTCCTAATGTTGGCCTTTAGTGCACTATTCCAATACTATTTATACTGCTGCCATCTTCAGAGTTTACCTTGAAGACACAGACGCTAAGCCATAGCCAGCCACAACTCAAGATGCATAGAATCTGGCATATTGCATTACACATGCGTTGCATACAACTTCTTAATGTGTTTCTCAAAAGTCAATGATGCCTATATGAGTCTATTTTTTTTTTAATAATTTATTGTTCCTGTTATGCTGTAAAATCCAACTGCATTGCAAAGCAACCCAACACTTTCTTCTGGGGGCAACTACTTTTGATCATGGGTGTATATGCAGTATATTCATAAAAACTAGCACACATTGCTGCAAACTCTGAATACAGTTATGTCTCAGGAAGCTATGTCAATGATTACAGATATAGTCAGATTAGACACTGGGTTTTGCCATAAGAGGGTGTAAAAGTGCTTCACCCACTGCCCTACAAAAAGGCTCTCAGAGGCTACTTTTGGGTAGTGTACTTCATGGTGAAAGACCACTGGTTACTAGATATCCCTTTATGAGTCACTTTGAAGACATTTTGCCCAATTGACAGATTTTGAGAGTGGGTGCATTATTGAACTGAGAGAATTAGGATTGTCATTGTGATAAATTGCTCACACTCTTTAGCCAGCCACAATAACCTTTGTCTGCAGTGGTTTTGTGAAGCAAAAACTGGACTGCTGTAGACTAAAACCACATTATCTTTAGCAAAAATCCCGGTTCTGTTTGGGATCATATGATCTGATGTCAGGTTCAAGTAAAGAGGCCTTGTGATGTGGACATCAATGTTGATAATTTACACATTCCCCCAACAGCCATAGTATACAACAATCAGTCACTCCTAGTAGTGTTACCGGGGACAATAACAGCTTAATACACTGCCTGGCCAAAAAAAAAGGTCAAATACTCTAATATTTGAATGGACCTTTGATTGTGGCACGTATTCACTGCGGCATTGTTTCAATAAGCTTCTACAATGTCACAAGATTTATTTCAATCCAGTGTTGCTGGATTAATTTTTCACCAAGATCTTGCAGCAGCATTGATGATGGTAGAGTCTGACCACTGAACAAAGCAGCTCTTCTCCATCCAGCACATCCCAAAGATTCTCAATGAGGTTAAGATCTGGACTCTGTGGTGAACTCTCTCAATCCATGTGTGAAAATGTTGATCTCATGCTCCCTGAATCCATCTTTCACAATTCCAGCACCATGAATTCTGGCATTGTAATCTTGGTATATGGCCGTGCCATATATATTAGGGAGGAAAACCTCCATTGATGGAATAACCTGGTCTATATTCAGTATATTCAGGTAGTCAGCTGACCTCATTCTTTCAGCACATACTGTTGCTGAACCTAAACCTGCAGACCAACTGCAGCATCAAACCAACATCATTTACTTACTTAAATCCAGGTGGAGCCATGTGCCGTGCCTCTCATTCCAGGGCATCCACCTCACATTTTTCAGTAAGAAAATGCTCATACTCACACAGCAAGTGTTTTCTAGCAATGTCCTTGTCCTGAACACTTCTTCCTGGCCTTTCAAGCCCCCAGATTTATCACCAATGGGTGATACATTTATGGGGCAGCTTGTATGCAAGTTTTAGCATTCTATATGTGTAGAGCAGGATCTACAGGTCCAGCTGCAACATCTGTGGGCAAAAGTGTTGCAGGATAGCATACAGAACATGTTTGCTTTCATGCCCAACCGTATCTCATCTCATCTTGCATCTTGTTGTAATCAATTACATATATCATTATTACATTTGCAAATTAAAAAAGTTTTGTCATATTCCAAAAGTTAAATTCTTTGGTGCTTTTGCTTTATTTTCTTGCTCAATAAGTGTATCTATTCTTTTATTATAGATTTTTGGATAGTGCTTAATTGTGTGTGTGTGTGAACCTCTCCACAGGTATGCAGATGAGCTGCAGAGATGGCAGATGTGTCTGGGCAAATACAACCTGACCCTGTCTGAGCCCAGCCAGCAGTGCTTTGGTGTTCTGGGCATTTACCGCCACGAGGGCTTCAAATACCCCACTGTCCCCACTGTGGAGTTTGACGTGGCCCTGGTGCGCCTGGACGGAGAGGTGACCCCCTCTGACCAGGTCCACTTTGCCTGCATGCCGCCTGTGGAGCAGGTGCTTCCTGGAGGGACGAAATGCTATGCCACGGGCTGGGGAGATGAGACAGGTATAGATAATTAGGCTGTGTTTACAATGCTTCACTCCTTTACTCGTTTTCTATTCACTACATAGTGTAATGACTAGGTAATGAGACCCACATATTTATCACAGCAGTCCAAAATAGGTGATAAAGCACATCTTAACAGAACTACACTATATTGCCAGCAGTGTTTGCTCACCCACCCAAATAATTTAACTTAGTTTTCCAATCACTTCCATAACCACAGATTTATAAAAGCAGCAGCTAGTCATGTTGGTACTGCTTCTACAGACATTAGTGAAAGAATGGTTCTCAGGCTCTCAGGAGCTCAGTGAACCCCAGCACTGTGGTACTGTGATAGGATGCAGCACCTGTGCAACAAGTCCAGTCGTGAAAATTTAATTACTCAAAATATTCCACAGCCAACTGTCAGTGATATTGTAACACAGTGAAAGAGACTGGGAATGACAGCGATGTTGCTGAAGAGCTTAGTGCCCAGAGGAACCAACACTACACAGTCACTACACCAATCACTACACACCTCCAAACTTCATGTAGCTTCAGATTAGATCAAGAACAGTAGAGCTTAGAGAGACCCATGGAGAATTACCATGGCCGAGCAGCTCCATCCAAGAATTATATCAACAAACATAATGCAGGCGAGCGTATACTTTTGGCAATGTAATGTATATTTTGCTAATGCAGTTATGCTAGATATGGACAAACATCTGGGGACACCTGGTCATTTATTGTTTCTTCAAAAATCAAGTCTCTACTGTGTTTACTTCCTCTGCTGTCCATATAAGGCTTTTTTACTAGATTGTGGAGCATTGCTATAAGGATTTTATTGCATTTAGCAAACAAGAGAGTCTCAAACTCTCATCCAAATCTAATCCCAAAAGTACTGGATGGAGCACCATCATTCCAGAGAACCCAGTTCCTGCCATTAGGCATGGTGCCAACAGGTTTACTGTTTCAGTCAGCAAACATTTGGACATATAGGGGCAGCTTCCCAGACAATGATTTTCCTTTCCTAGTCCAAGACTAGAATCAAACCCTGTCTGGGAAATTGCTCCATTGTGTATTTCTACACACTAAAACAAGTAAGTACAGATTTGTACAAAAAAATAACAATTGCTTGTCACTGGTGCTGTAACTTTTATTGAGGTACAATAGAGTACCTTCCAGTGAAAGTATTTTTTGTACCCATGGTTTTTGTACCAGTAAAGATTATAAAGATTTTAGCCACATTATTATCAACTGAATATGTGTCAAGAATTTGATGATCCACAATTGTCTGACTTTCAAATGAAAAATGTGTATTTAAGATATATATAGTTTATTAGTACAGTAATACAGGATTGTGATCATGTACATTTTGTCTGGTTAAATGGTACAAATCTCCACTTTCTGCTGTTAGGAAAGACTTGTACTTTAGAGGAAACAAATCTGACCCTGTAAAGACCAATATTATACCTTTGAGGGTACAATTAGGAAAAACCTCTGTTTTTCAGTGTGTAGATTTGGGCTTGGATCCTGTTTGTTTGTATGTTTTTCCTATTTTAACACACCTGATACAACTAATTAGCTCATTAGCTAATGAGTTCTTCCCAAGCCTGAAACACACAAAAAAATGGGGTTAAGCTTAAGCGGCATGCTAATGCTAACCCACTGTCATATGATGACCTCACTGTAAATGAGGCTGCAGTCTCAGCTGGGTCTCCCTGCATAAATACAGATATAAATTGAATTGACATTTATGGATCTCTGCAGGCCATGCATCAACGGCCAATTAAATGGGCGAAAAGAGAGCAAAGCATTTTCTTCCCCCGGATTTCTTCCTCGTCTCTAAAGGCCTCTGCAAGGGTTACAGGGCCATCTGTTGGTTGATGGGTGTTAAAGCAGCTGTGCTAATAGGAGAATTGGTTGCTGTTCATTTATTTATTTATTTATTTGTGCAAGGACAATGCCTATTAATGAACTCAAAGATAAATGTGCAATTTCTAGATAACCAACTGTAGATTAGAAGGTCTAAGGGCATGTTATAAACTTTAGAAACAGTTACTGTGGACAAAAGTATTCAATCTTTCTGCTGAAATCAACGGTATTAAAAATAGTTCATAATATCTTGACTGATTTTGGAGCATTGCTGTGGGGATTTTATAGCATTTGATATGTTTAAATCCAATTAAATCCAGAGCTGTGGGGCTTTGTACTCCTTTTATTGTGCATAGTGCTAAAAGATTCAAATTTATCTGCTCCAGGAAGTCCTATTCTATTGGAAATACTTCTTTAGATTAATTAGATAACCTGTGACAAGTATACTTTATGTGTGTGCATTTGCACATTTATTTCAACTATGGGTGCAATTTAAGGTAGAGTTCCTTTTCTGGCACTGTCCTGATGAGAGCCAGTTTCATCATAACATTTTTAATGGGCTTTGCAACTGGACTTAAGGATACTTTTAAACTTCTTAAAATGTTTCAGATTGACTGACCTTCATTTCTTAACCCTTTCAGAACTGAATTATGTGCCAGTCCTGAAAAATATTAATAATTACAATGAGTTTTCTGTCTGTAATACACAAAAAAGGAAGACTCTAATTTAATAATATAAAAACTATAGTAACGTTAAATCCAATTTACTAAAATAAGTAATAAGTAATTTCTATTGGATTGGAAGCATGTGCTTTTTGTGACCTTTTTGTTCACAAGCCATTACCAAACACTAAATGATGAATAATGAATAAAATTACATAAAATTAGTAAAAATGAGCACTTTTACTTAAGTACTTAAGTAATTAACTCTTGATGAGTTCAGCACAGCTGTTAACTGAGATGTGCTGCTTTGAAGAATGTAAACTATAAAGCATATTCTAGTTTGTTTAACAGTTAAAGTTTTTCTTTATAGTTTGGATGACTTTAGTGTTAATATACAATGCAGAACAAAAAAAATAGATTAAAGGTGTATCAATACTTTTTACTGGGACTGTTCGTATACATTTACATTAATTTACAAGTACTGTATATAATCTTATATTTTAGTAACAAAAAACTATTAGTGCTTTAAATACTCATCATAAATATCTTATCATAAATACTAAGTTTAACTAAAACAGTAAGCATGGCTTAAAGTCTTCTAAACCAGAGTATTTTCCTCATCAGGTAACTTTACAGCTCCAAAAGTGGCCGAGACTCTGAACCAGGTGGCTCTTCCTGTGGTGCCCTATGACACCTGCAAGCGCATGGACTACTGGTGGTTCCAGGTCAAATCCTCTATGATCTGCGCTGGATACAACGCACCTGATGAACTGAGGTCTGTGTGCCAGGTGTGTATGTGTTTCACCATCTGTGTAAACTACAGCATTTCTGATTTCTTTACTGCAGTGTTTTGTTTGATTTTCAGTTTTTATGTGACTCAAAAACTTTTAAAATGAAAAACAGACAACAGAAAGGATCACAGATTTAGATGCATATAAAATAAATCGAATGGTTTGAGTCATTTACGGGAACAGAAATGTTATTTTATTTTCTATTCTGTTTATTGCTTATGTAAATGGTGGGTTTGTGCATTACTGCAGGTTTTAAACGCCTGACGTCTGTTAATTTCAGTCAGTGGTGCATCTGTGTTTTTTGGTGCCAAGATAGCAATAAGCTAGAAATATATCTGAAAAGCAAGTCATTTTCCGTCCACCACGCCCATAAGCGTATATATACAGTATTCGTGAAAGGTGTGAAAGATAGCAGTGAGCATTGTGACGCACTTTGCACAGGGTGTAAGATTAGTGCCTTTAGTGTAACTATGTCTCTTTTTGTAAAGCTTTGTTCCATTCAATCAAAAATGGTCCCAAACATTATAATAATGATATTTTTTTCCTTCTTGCACAGTAAGCTAAATATTTAATTGGTAGAAACTCAAATATATAAATATATAGTGCCAATCTGTTTTTTTAAGCACATTTTTATGATGAAACATATTTTTATCAGTTGATGTAGCATCCCAACTAACTAAACAAATTTTTGATTAGTAAAACATTTTCTAAACACCACAATTAAGGTTCTTAGAACGTTCAAACTGTAAGGTTTTCTGGATGTTCTTCGATTTTTTTTTTATTGAACATTTTAAATGTTCTGGTTACATTGCTTCAGCATCACTTGTGTCAATGTTTAAATTTGTAGTTTTAGGACATGATTTACATGTAAATCACTTAGGATCAGTAAGAGTGTGAACTCTTATAAATAAAGATTTTATAAGGGATTATAAAAGTGATCCCATCAGAATGTATTTTAAAGTCCTGGTAAACCCTGTAGGTAAATAAACTGTATGTGTTCTGGTTCCCTCTGTGTGACAGGGAGACTCAGGTGGACCCTTCGTGTGTCAGGCCAGCCCCTCGGACCCCTGGCAGGTGCATGGCATCACCAGCTTTGGTCCTATTGGCTGCATCATGGACAAGAAGCCCAGTGTGTTCACCCGCTCGTCTGCTTACCTGCCCTGGATAGAGAACGCTATGCGGAAGGATGTTTACAGCCGCCTCAGTATGTTAGCATTGCTTAGCCATATTAGTGAAATCCATCAAACAATTTATAATAATTTATAATCGTTTATAAATTATTAATAATGGTGAATTATGGTAAATTATCAGGTTTACAACAATCAACTGCTTGTGAGTCAATTGGACAATGTTCCGATGTACATTCAACAATCAAGCACAATTACATAATATAAATATTCCATAGAATGCATTGATTGAGTTATTAATTTATTGTTGTTTGACATGTCAATTCCATTTAACTTTAAAGCTGTATATATATTTGGATAGTTTATGGCACTGTGAGGGCCTCTTCAACACCACCAATTGTCCAAACAGCATGATGTTTGGTTAGCTAGCTTAGCTGAAGTGATTGTAGTATGATCTGCTAGGGTTAGCTTTTAGCCTAGCACCCAGCTTTCCAAGCTGTCCCCTGGCTTGCGCAGCTTTCCTCATGCCTATGTTGTGAACTCCTGCAGCAGTGCTTTCACTTGACCAACTAATTTAGCATTATAGGATATGTTTTTACCTTTTACCTACCTTGATCATTAAAATCCAGCTTAGTCCATCTCAACCAGCTGATTCCAGAATAAGGTATTGCATTTAGTTTCAAAAAGGGTCTGCATAAACCTTGGGGGTGTTAATAAAATAAGAATTGGCCTGTTTTACTTGGGTTTGAGTCAGAGTTTGTTACAATTTGTCAGTTCTACGCAACATATATTCAACTCTTCCATAGTCAAATCAAATCAAATTATTTTTTTTCAACTGATGTTGCTGCAAAGAAGCTTTACAGAAATGTGGTAGCAGACAAAACACTGAACATACAACACAGAAATACATGAGCTGAATAGCCACAGCAGCTCATGTATTTCTTTTTCTTTGTTTCTTTCCAATTTCCTCCCTCTGTATCACTCTCTCTCTCTCTCTCTCTCTCTCTTTCTCTCTCTCAGGTTCTGGCTGTGGTGGTCAGAAAGAGCTCATTGGTTCTGCTGGTAGTTTCTCGTCTATGAATAACCCTCAGAGCTACGAGAACCTCGCCCGCTGTCAGTGGAACATCATCGTTCCTGCAGGAATGCGTGTGCATCTCCACTTCCCCACGTTCTCTCTGGAGGAGAGCCAGCTGTGCCTCAACGACAAAGTCTCTATCTCAGACCGAGTTGGATCTCTGGGTAGGTCAGCTTTCAGAACTGCTGTATAAAGAACTTGAATTCAGTTAGCTATTAAAAGCAACACAGTTTTACACAGCTTGTCTAGTCCCTGTAGAGAAGTATTGCTAATAGAATAGAACTCTTTGGAACAGAGAAGCATGAACCTATCGAGAACTGAGCTTTGGAACACTTGAACCGTGTTTTTGGAATGATGAGAATGAGATGAGGTGGTCAGGTGATCATCAAATGAACATCCTAAAACCTAGAAGAAAAGCTGTTGTCAATGACTGCAATCAAATCCTCACATCCAATGCTCCAAATTCTACACTGTAAGCCTGTATAAGTTGAATTTACTTAAAACATTTGAGGAAACCGGTTGCCTTAAAAAAGATAAGTAATGGGAAATACAAACTTAAGTTAGCATAACTTGATGTAACTCTTTATTTTTGTTATACTGTAAGTTAAGTTTACTTAACTTTTTAAGTCAGCAGTTTTCCTATTTTTTTTAAGTAATGAGGAATAAATTGGATTTAACTTTTTTATATAAGACCTAATAAGTTGAGTTGGCTTTACTTTTTTTATGGCAGCCAGTTTGGAATTTTTTTTAAGCAACCAGGACTTAAGCAACCAAAACTTGAGTTAGCATAAATTAAAACATCAAATTATTACAACAAAAAAAGAAGTTGATTTATTTGTAAGGTAGCCCAGGGGGAATCACTACAATGATGGGGAGTGTAACAAACTGTTGGACACACCCAGTATGCAAATAGATTGTGACAGAAGCCAATAGAAAAGAAGCTGTTAATGGCAACAGAAAAACTCAAAGATCTCAGTTTGAATGTTTATGTGCCCACAAACGTTCAGCTAACTCAAAATACTTGAGTAATGTTTAGAAATATACAATTTTATGGAAAACAAACTTAAATCATTTGAGTTTAAACAACTTCTGGGTTTACAGTGTATAGTAGAAATGATTCCCTAGGCAGTACTGACTGTCGCTTTTTTGCTATAACAAAATCAGTGCAAATACCCTTACTTTTGTCCATATAGTGTAGTACCCAAACTATCAGAATAAATCAGAATTTATGAATAACTTATAATACATGCATGTATTAATGTACAGTATGTGTGTGTTTGGCTCTAATATAATGATGGTATTGTGTATATTTTGTGTTGTTTCTCCCTTTAGGCACTCACTGCAGCACCTCCCCTCCAGCAGACCTGGTTTCAGCTGGTGAATCCCTCACTGTTCAGTTCTCCTCCAATGACAAGGTGGTGGACACCGGCTTCAACGTCACATGGAGAGCTATAAACCCAGCAGACATCAGCAGTGAGTCACACCCAGACAGAATCACTCTTTTGCTTTTCTGTAATCGAAACACAGGATAATGGGCCTTATCGTACACCCTGTACAAGGCATGTGGCGATGCTCATTGGTATCTCACACCCAGCCAACAGTTTATTTTTTACACCTTCCTGAGTCCTTTCTGTCAGCATAGCTTTTCAATATGTCTACGCATATATCTACCCTGATGGACGTGGTGGTCTGGAAGTAAAGTGTGTTCAGGTAAATTTCAGGTGTATTTCTATCTTGGCAACGGAAAACACAGGTGCTCCACTGACTGAAATTAACCTGGACAGATGTCAGCAGTCAGACGTTCATTGCTATCTTGGCAGTGAATTGCGTGAACACTGCGCATATACCCCTGTTTGTTATACATGAAGCAGTGCACAGAGCCAACTCAATTTATATGTCATTCTCATATTACTTTTGTCAGTTTTCTCTGCTGAGAAGCGTTGGACACGTTCAGGTAGCTGCGCTGTTAAAATAGCAATCCGCCAAAGTCAGAGCATACCTGACTCTTAAATGACAAGTGACACGCTGATTGGTTTATTTCATGTTACGCCCAAAACAAATCTATGAATATTTAACAGAGTTAGTTCATGCCTTTTTAAGCATTTCGAGCTGCACAAGGTGTACTTTTCCCGTTGTTACAATAGCAAAGACATACCAACACAACCTAAATCAAGCTGCACGGTGCACTAAAGTAAGGCCTTATGTCATTTTATTATTAGTTTAATATGAAATAATAGTATTCAGGATCTATTATAGGAATATAGGAATATTCTATTTATTTTAAAGTATGTAGAAAATCATTGACAAGGTTTTCCTACCTTTGCTTTTTACTTGAAAACATTATAATTTTTCTGGTTAATATAAAAAAAAATCATTATAATTACTATAAAAAGATTTATATTGACCATAAATCAGTATATTTTACGAATCCTTTTAAAGTGACAACATTATTAATCTATGAAAATTGAATAAGACATAGTAAGATTGATGAGTAGTTAAATCTGTACTGTTTATGTGGTAACATTTTAAAATAAGACTACCTTTATAAAGGCTTTATGAGTGGTCATAAATTAGTTATTACTTAGTTTGCCAATACTTTAAAACCCATTAATAAGCATTTGAAAAAAAAAATAAAATAAATAAACTTATTTATAAACCATGTATAAACCCTTTATAAGGGTAGTCTTATTTTAAAGTGGTACCATGTATGTTATTTCATATATAACTGAAGACATGAATACGAAACTGGTAGCTAGTAAATAGCTTCATATTGATGTAAATGTTCACAAATCGCATCATAAAAACAAAATAATAAAAAGGAATCAAAGTTGAATACATGAAGTGTTCGAATAGTTTCCTTATAAACTGTAAATGATTTTTAGACAATCCTCCTTTTTTCATAACCCCTGTTTCTCTTCATTATACAGATGTTGTTGGATGTGGTGGAGAATTCACCGGTCAGCAGGGAGAGCTCCAGTCACCAAACTGGCCAAATAATTATCCTAATCAAGCTGTGTGCACCTGGACCGTGTCCAGCCCCTCGGCCACGAGCCTCCACATCGTCTTCACTCACTTTGAAGTGCAGGCGGTCAACCTCCTGGGCAAATGTGTGGACTTTGTGGAGGTCTTTGATGCTGCTGGAGTTTCTCAAGGTAGGAGCAGATACTTATTATACTAATGAGAGAAATTAGTAGTTTTTAGGCCAAATTTACTGTAGTGAATATTAGTGAAATTAATGTTCAATACGGACTGAAAGAAAAAAATCCAGGCAACCGGAAGCAAAATCAGAATCAGAATTGTTCTTGCTACTAAAGAACAGTTACAAATCTATGAGACTGAGGCTAATTAGCTGTTGTCTGAAATGCCAGTTAAATCCATTAAAAGAAAACTAAACCCTCTGATTTTTGCTGACTTCATCCTCAGCTCAAATTTGAAAAAAAAAAAAAAAAGGGAGGGGTAGTTTGGGAGGAGCACTGGGTGATGTATGGGTTTAGAGGCAGGGCAGGAGGGAGAGCTGATTGGCTGAGCTGCAGCAGAAGCAGTGTGCCTCTGATAGCAGTGAGACGCAAATGGTTGGACGTCGTCAGCAGGGGGGCGGTATTATTGATTGTCTGATCTGCATCATCCTCGCCTATAACACAGTTGAACCTGAGAAGGCGCTGCAGAGCCAGAAATTACCACAATAAAAGCGTTTTTAAAGGTTAGGAAATTTCAGAAATTTCAAAGAAATACACTTCAGCTGTTAATGAGAAAAATATGATTTAGTGTTTAGAGGCTCTTTAAAATCTAAAAGTCTGTATGTGAGACAATCCACTCTATTTAATAACTACCCAACATATTGACATTGGCTCCTTCTATTTACAGTAACCGTACACAGTCACATTACTACACACTACTTACACCAAATGTACACAGAATTATGCTATTCATAACTAGAATTGTGTAACTGTGTGCATTTAGTGACAATAATAACTGCATACAGTCTGTGTAAATAGTATAGATGCACTAAAATTAACATTTTTGACGGAAACCAAATAAAATGAAACATTTAACCAAAATAGCAAATAAAAAACAGGACTTTTTTTGCAGTTTTTCATCAGTTTTGCCACTTCTTTTCACCACTACATGAATTAAACAGCCTAAATGTATTTTATAAAGCAGTTACAAAAGTAAAACTGAATTAGAAAAATATTCAACACTTAACATTTTAACATCCCAGCAGACATACCAACAAAGCTCAATATGATTTAAAACAAATTAGTGCTTGTTCAGCATAAATTATTTTGCCTTTTCAGTTATTTATCTGAATAATGTAAGTGCATTTTTTTATCATAATTTTCATTGCTGAATATCCAGTGCATCCCTAGTAAATATAAGTGATGTCATTATATTTATTGTATTTTTTGTATATAGACAGTATGTACACTGTACACTTAAATATTAATGAAGACAATCTGTAGTTTGTTTGTTTTTCACATAAAAAGGTGTAACCTGTTTGCTTCATACACTGTAATCCCCGAATAAGTTGAATTTACTTACTTAAATTTGAGGAAACCGGTTGCCTTAAAAAAGTTAATTATGGGTAATAAAACCCCAACCTTTGCATAACTTAGAACATCAATTTATTACAACAGTGTGTAGGGGGAATCACTACACACTAATGGTGAGTGTCAGAAACTGTTGGACACACTCAGTATGCAAATAGATTGTGACAGAAGCCAATGGAAAAGAAGCTGTTAATGGCAACAGACTAAACTCAGTTATAATAAGTTGGTTCAACTCAAAGATCTCAGTTTAAATGTATATGTGCCCAAAAATGTTCAACTAACTCAAAATAGTTGAGTATAGTTTAGAAATATCCAATTGTATGTAAAACAGACTTAAATTATTTGTGTTTAAACAACTTATGGGTTTACAGAGTAGTAGCTAATAATAATTTATAACAGTTATTTATGATAAATAACGACCCAGTCTCATTTCCCAAAGCTAAATAACAGATATTCACCCAGAAAAATGACCCAACCTCTAAAGCAATGCCTGAAACCTACAGAATCTGAGCTCCATCACCATCTGCTGGTAAAAAGTTGATCTGCACTTTGTAAATTCCTTGATTTTTTGGTTGTTCTGCAGGTCAGTTCTGTGGAAATGTGCCACCGAGTCTGAACATCACCGGAGACAAAGCCATCATCCGCTTCCGCACCAACGCCACAGGCCAGAGGAAGGGCTTCCGTGGATACTGGACCACCGATCCCAACGTTGTTCCAACTTCAGCCCCTCTGCCACTCAAATAAAGGGTGTGAGCAGAGATAACCACACCCTCACACTCTTCCTCTTAATTGTTTAGTTAATACTGTAATTTAGCTTTATAATCTTTACTCTCTTTTTAACTGTGTCACAAAGACACAAGGCCTTGGAGGGTGTTTGTACATTTTTCAGGAATCAGGAAGCTCAAAGTGAGTTTATTAACAGCGAGAGCTGTGAAGAGAACGTGATGCTGAGTGACAGAGAAGCTTCACTAAAGTTCTTCTCTTCTGGGACCAATACATCTGGCCAGGAAAGCTTTCTATCCCCTTTTTTTACCTTCTCAGAGACTTTACGACACTTAAGGACTGTTTGATACACAAAGACTGGTTAATTTATTCATGAAGGACACAGAGCTGAACAACACCCTGAAGATCAGACTGGCTGAAGCTGATCACGTCTTCTGAGCTGGACAACAATCTGGACACTATATTATTAAATATTATTTAACATAGTAATATTGATAGATTCCATCCAACTGATTCAGATCCTATTGATTTACATGTCATTTGCATACAGATTTAATTGTTTGGATGGAGTCTGTGTTGGGTTACGGGAAGAAAATGCCCCTCTCCTCACATTTTGTTGCTCTCTCTCTCTCTCTGTCAAACGGGCCAAACCGAGGACAGGCAAACACAGATACCAAACAATTTATTACACAGGGAAAAGGCTTAAAGAGGTAGTCAGAGACAGGCAGGGTCAGTATCAAAATGGCAGCGATAAAAAACAACATACCAGAGTAAGCAGGCAAAAGGGTCATTCACGGTAAATCCAAAAGGAAGAGGGCAAGGCAAAAAAGGGTAGTCTAAAGATACAAAAAAGAGGTGATTAACACGGAAAAACAAGGAAAAGAAACACTTATTAGAGGAGCTAGCAAGCTAAAGGGAACAAAGGAAGCAAGGAGGTATCTATACAAGGCAGTCCAGGTGTGAGCAATCAGAAGTTTGGCGAGCGTGAACGCAGTAGTGTCACGTGAGCAGGCAGACTGACTGGTCAGGACTGACACTCTCTGTGCTTTTTATGATAAAATTATACTTTTACTTTTAAATATGTTCTAGGAGCCTGTATATCTATATAGAGTTTATGTGGATAAAGCATTGAAGGAAATATATTTAGCACATAAATACCTTTTCAATTTGAGATTATGTACCTGGGGTATGGGTGTGGGAAGGGCCAGATAAATATTTGTTTGGGGTTTTGATATCTGCTGCTAAAAAAAAGTTGTTTTTCTCATAAACCTTCTTTAAGAGACAATTGGATTGATCTAGCGAATGAAATTTATACTATGGAAAAAATTTCCATTTCATTCCGTTTGCAAATGAAAAGATTTGTCAAGCCATGGTTGAAATGGGTAATTTTTGTTTTTCCTGCTGTTATTATAAATGTAGGAAAAATGTTCTAAGGGACAAAATTGATTTTGGATTAAAATTAATTGTGTATAATGTAGCTGTCCAATAAAAAACAAGTATCTCCAAAACAGCAACTTTACAGGAGAGAGAAAAAACCTTTGAAACTTTCAATGTAAGTCAATGATTTTGAAGTATTTCTATTGGGCCGTTCATCAAAAAAATTATGAAGTAATCTAAAAATCGACAAAAAGAGATACTTGTTTTTCATTGGACAGCAATGATATGCTAAGATATGATAGTCTCTTAAAATAAAGAATTAAAAAAAGATGACTGGCACTAAAACATTAATTTTGTGTTGCTCATACAAGTAAAACTGTGCTAATGAACCTTTTATGTGTTAAAACTTTACTTTAAATGTTTTACCTTAGTGCATTAATAGCTAATGCTTGCAATGGGATAACTTGCTTTTGTTTTTTTCCTGTTTATGTACATTCCTCAATATAATTTGTGATGTTAAATCTATATTTTTATCACACTTTTAATATGTTTTTAAAGTTCGGTTGGACAGCTCACACAAAAAAACTTAAATTGTATTAAATAGTGGGGAAAAAACACATGACTAGTAGACTATAGACGCTTTGTGTCTCTGCCCACAACGGAGGCACTGATGCCCGCCGGGCACTTCTGCTACGCCACTGGCTGGGGAGACGAGAAAGGTCAGAGAAGGTCTTCAGAAATGACACGACAAGAAACTGTCAACTAAGCACATTGAAAAACACTCATTTAACACTCCTTATGAACCTCATTAATGCTCTTGCTACTGAATGCAAACAAATCCTCACAGCAATTAAACAAAAATTTTAAACAAAAACTTTACAATAAGGGTGCCGTACATTAATTAACAGTATTTAAAATGTAAAAAAACAGACTTAAAATGTATTATTACTTTATTATTACATAATTATAAACTGACATTTTTAAACTAATGTCTCAGTTCACGAGTTAACGAGTGTTAATTAATAATTAGTTGAGATATTACTGAAACGTTTATCAATGCTTATTACTATTGTAAGTGCTGTTAATTGTGACCCTTATTGTAAAGTGTTACCAGTATATCTAGTAAAAAAGCCTTCCTTAGACAGTAGAGACAGTTACTTCAACAAAAGTGGGATACATTGTTTTTTAATGCCTTTCATTTCAGAAGAAACGAAGAAATGATTGAGCAGGTGACCCTGTATATACTGCTACTGTATATACTACATGCTGTCCTATATGTCATTTTTTTTGCGGTATAAGGCACACTTAAAATACTTTAACCCTTGCGGGTGTTCGGGTCTGTGGGACCCGTTTTCATTTTTCATCAAATGATACAAAAAAATATTTTTCTAACTCAAACTCCCCCCCCCCCACACACACACACATTTATATTACATACAGTATGTTTGGCCAAGGGCTAATAAACATTGCTTCATTTGTAAATTTGAAACTAAACAAATTTTCTACTCATGAGTTAAATTCATTTTCTTTTACATTTTATTAAAAAACTAATAAAAAAAGAGTAGCACTTTTTAAAAGAAATGTAACATAAGAAAGTTAAAGAGCAAATATTAACCATAAGCTGTTTATATTGCTTGCAATTTAGGTGAAGCAAGCATGTGTAAAGCATTTTAATATAAAATTGCTTAATTTTGCTGAATTAAATACAAGTAACAAAGTAAACAAGTAACAAAAATATGAACACCACACAAGGGTTAAGTACCAGTCATACCAGCCAGGTTGTAAGGAGCAGTAAAGCCACTCCGCTGAAGTACAGCTTCATACAGAAGTTTCAGAGAAGTTTCTCCAGCACTAAGGCTGGAGCAGTATTAGCATTAGGCACTGACCACAGCGCTAGCTCTTTCACCATTCAGGGGTGAGTATATTGTACTGTAGTCTGCACATTTTCCGTGTTAAAAAAAGTTATGTGGGACGAATCGCTAGCTGATAGCGCCCTGGCTTACCGGAACACACTTACCGGAGCTATCGGGTGGGGTTTACTAGCGCTAAGGGCTGCTAACTGCCTTAAATTATTAGAAATCTTAGCTTACTGTAAATAAACGTAAGCGTTTTACTTGCCCAAATAAACAGTTTTCAGGAGAGAAATCTGTGTAGATTAACATACAGCGCTCCTTCGACTTTAAAAGATAGTGTTTTTTCTTTTTACGAATTACAGTTTTGTTTACTTAGGTGCTTCCCCTTAGCTTCCCATTAGAAAGGTAACATGGCAACACTGTTTTTCCTGACTAGTGTTCCTTAATAATATAATAATTTGCACCTAATAAGTTGGTCCACTTTATGTATGAACAATACGGTACTTTATTTGGAACACCTGTATTGAAATACCTACTCAATTATGCAATAATTTTGTCAGCCAATTGTGAAAAAGCAGTGTACGGCATAAAACCATGAAAATACAGGCCAGCAGCTTCAGGTAATGTTCACATTTGCCACCAGAATATAGAAAAATTGCGATCTCAGTGCATGTTATAATTGTTGGAGTCAGAATGGCTTATTTAAGTATTTCTAGTACTGCTGATCTACTTGAATCTCTTTTTGTACCTTAAGACAATAGAGTGCATAAGAAGCTTCATCTTTTTGGGGCACACTTACTACACAGGCATATTTAATGTCCATATAGAATAGCTGAATCTTCTTCCATCATATTTTTATGGCCAGCGCAGCAATCTGGCTCATTTGTATGCCTCCGGGGCTCAGTTAGTGAGACAGGTTGATGGTGAGTAATGATGTTAGACTACATCTGTTGTTCTGAGCTGAATTTAAACACAGCCATAGGATGCCTTTTGATGTATTTTTCGAGAAATATATTCATGTTAACTCTTTCGTTGCCATGAGTCAATTAAACAGATCTGAGAACTGAGATCTGAGGTAGCACCTATAGACTAAGTCTGGCTATTTCTAAATAGAGAACCATAAATCTATAAATGTCTTTAATATTATTATTTATGTGGTTATATCAGGTGTGCTGTCTCTAAATTCAGCTCCTGTGGTTGTTTCACAGGTAGTCTGATCCTGGTAGCATCCCCCTCACATAGTGCCCTATGAGACATGCAGCAGATTTGTGCCGGCTATGAGACTTAAATGACTATACACTTACTGTATGTCAAAAATATAATTGTCTTTTTAACAAATTTATGGACATTTATGGAACTTTGATCTTCATTTTAACAATACTGAAAGAGATACCAGCCTCTGACATTAACGGGCAGGAAGATTTTCTACTTCTCCATGCAGAATTCTTTCAACTGTGTGATTTTTTTAGGTTCAGTCTCCTATCACACCATTAGATACAACAAATCGCACATAGTGGAATTCATTGATTGCATTCATTGTAGCATTAATGCCAAGACCACCACTATTGCCAATCAATTTTAATGATTTATGCCTGGGTTTGATTAGTCAATTAAAATATGCCCAATTAGGCTACAAGCTACAGACAAAATGTTGGCAATATAATATAATATAATATAATATAATATAATATAATATAATATAATATAATATAATATAATATAGAATCAACTATGGAAATTATGAATTGGTGGTCTATGGTGTTTAAGGTGCTGAACTGTAAACAGAAGCCACTTTAAAAAAGTACTTTCAGAATAATGGCTGGTTTAGGTTATTTAGTTATATAAGGATTTTGGGAAACACACTCCAGGTTTAAATAAAGAGGTTTGACAGTTATGCAGTGAAAAGTTTCGATATAGGACATCTTGTTTTTGGAGAAACAATTGACAAAATGTAGATAATAGAATGATATTTGTTTACCAAACCAGAACACGAAGAGTTCCTGAGCTGTGATCTGTGAGAATACAGCATGCTGTTTAGAGCTGCTCCAATTCAGTCATCTTTCAGTGAGTGAAAAACAGGAAGTGTCAGTACTGTTGATGGAAGGTTTGTGTTGACAGCAGTGATATCAGACGTGACTGTGAGAAATAACTGCAGATGAAAAGGAGTGTCAGGCCTGCTCAGTCTCACAGGGTCTCACACTGTTGTGTAAGCTGCCACCACCCCTCATAATCATGCAGAGTTACATAAAGACTGAGTGAGGCCTGTTTGTGGTCAGAAACCCAGAATGACTGAGGCCCCCAGTTTAAAAGAGAGTGTACAAAGTAGGCCCTTTACTGTAGTAGTAAATAAATGCCCACTGTCTCCTTTAGGAACAGCACTTACTGTCTGTTTAACTGATTTATACAGCTCTGCAAAAAAAAGTGACCACTTCAGTTTATTAATCAGTTTCTCTGATTTTGCTATTTATAGGTTTATGTTTGAGTAAAATGAACATTGTTGTTTTATTCTATAAACTACAGACAACATTTCTTCCAAATCCCCCCAAAAATATTTTTATTTAGAGCATTTATTTGCAGAAAATAAGAAATGACTGAAATAACAAAACAGATGCAGCTCTTTCAGACTTTTAAGAGTTCAGAAATCAATATTTGGTGGAATAACCCTGTTTTTAATCACAGTTTTCATGCATCTTGGCATGTTCTCCTCCACCAGTCTTACACGCTGCTTTTGGATAACTTGATGCCACTCCTGATGCAAAATTCAAGCAGTTCAGCTTGGTTTGATGGCTTGTGATCATCCATCTTTCTCCTGATTATATTCCAGAGATTTTTAATTTGGTAAAATCAAAGAAATGGGGAGATGATGTGTGGTAGGTATAGTCATATAATCAAAATTGGAAAAAAGTAATTGTAACATGTTGGTTGCTGATATTGTAATAATAAAAAAAAGAGTTTTTTTTTATTATTACACCAAAATTACAATGAAATAACTGTAAACTGTAAATATATATTTTTTATAATAAAACGTTAATTTAAAGTTGTTCCAGAAAAATAAACCTGCTTTATCAGGTAATGCCTTTGAAAGCACCCCACCAAAATGATTACTGTATGCATGCTATTAGTAACATATGACCGTATATACAGTATACAGTACCAGTCAAAAGTTTCGACACACCTTCTAATTCGATGTTTTAATTTCTATTATTTGTAACTTGAATTAAATCTAAAATAATAATGACATCCATTCGGCTATGAAGGAACACATAAGAAATCATGTATTAACTTAAAAGTAAGGATAATTTTAAAGTTTTAAAATGTTTCAGATTGACTGACCTTCATTTCTTAAAGTATTTTCTATTTACTTAGTTGGGTAGTTCTTGCTTTTTTATAATATGGATTAGAACATTACTCAAATAGAGCTATTCACTGTATACCTGTAACTCTACCTCTTCACTACTTTACAACTGATGCTCTCAAACTTTACATTAAGAGACAAGAAGTTCCAGTAATTAACTCTTGATGAGTTCAGCACAGCTGTTAACTGAAAGCCTGATTTCCAGGTGACTCTACTTCATAAAACCGACTGAGAAAATACAGCCAAGATGTGCACAACTGTCTAATCTAAGCAAGAGGTGCTATTTTTAAGAACCTAAAATATAAAAAATATTCAGGGTTTGTTTAACACTTTTTTGTTTACTAAAGTAATCCATGTTTTTCTTCATAGTTTGAAGACAGCTTTTTATTTTATTAATACTAACTTTCACATGGACTAAAAACTTTTTCCACATATTTGGTCTGTTAAATGTTTGATGCAAATAAATACCAATTTAAAGAATCCAGACTAGAAAGGAAAGCTTGATTTATTAGTTACACCTTTTCCCTTTACTGTGACTGCAGCAGGCCTTTAAAGAGTCTTCTTCAGTTTTAACATGCCTTACACCCCCATGCCTTCCAAAGTTTCAGCCCAGGTGGTCACATGACCCAAACAGCTGCCCAATCACAGAGCAGGGCTCAGATTTCAATAGGAGGCTCTCTAATCTGTGTAGAGGTTTGGAGTGAAGGAGGCTGACCAGAGGGATTCCACTTCCCCCAGTCTGACTCCAGGCTGGCTGAGACTTCCGCACTGGGTCTGGACTGGGACTGGAGGAGCGATGGACTGAACATACTGGACTCGTTTTGGAGGCTTTATTATTACTGTGGAATGTGTTGGAGAGCTGTGTGAGGAGGGTGAGGGGCTGAGGACTCATCACTGGTTCTTTAAAGACTGAAGAATCTCTCTGGGAGGAGGAGGAGGAGGAGGAGAATGGGGGCAGGAGCACTCACCATCTGTGTAAGTATAGAAGAATGCCGGCCTGGGACTCCTTCTAAGGAAAGAGAAAGAGAAAGAAAAAAGAGAGGGATCGTGAAAAGAGAGAAAAGACCATTTAGATATGATGTTTTTACTTTTCTGGTTGTTTCAGAAGTTATAAAAGTGCTCAAGGGGAAGCCATGCAGTGTCTGTACATGTGTGTGTGTGTGTGTGTGTGTGTGTGAGAGAGAGAGAGAGAGAGAGAGAGAGAGAGAGAGAGTTAGAGTGTGTGTATGTGTGTGCTCATGTTAGTTGGCTGTCATCCTGGGCCTTAGTCTGGCTTGCCCAGCATGGTCACTTTTTCCCCCAGTGCCTTCGCTTACAAAGCCACTGCTGTCCACTGGAGCACAGCACCACACATTAGCAGCCAACACTGGACTTAAACTGTGTTCAATACATTTTATATTAGGGAATGATACAGACACACCATGAAACAGGGGTTACAATTCAATATACAGCTCTAGAAAAAAAATAAGAGACCACCTAAAAAGTTTTTTTTTATTTTACCAAATTGAAAACCTCTGGAATATAATCAAGAGGAAGATGGATGATCACAAGCCATCAAACCAAACTGAACTGCTTGATTTTTTTTAAGTTATCCAAAAGCAGTGTGTAAGACTGGTGGAGATGCCAAGATGCATGAAAACTTTGATTAAAAACCAGGGTTATTCCACCAAATACAGATTTCTGAACTCTTAACAATTTATGAATATGAACTTGTTTTCTTTGCATTATTTGAGGTCTGAAAGCTCTGCATTTTTTTTCTCATTTTCTGCAAATAAACACAAAGTATGGCTTAGTATTGGCAGAAACTTGGCAATATATATATATATATATATATATATATATATATATATATATATATATATATATATATAAAACACAGGGAAACAGGGGTTACCATTCTATGTATTATGATATATTGCAACTATTAGGAAAACTGTCATAGCAGTAGGAGTTTAAACACAGCCACTAATGATGAAAAACTGTCTATAACCAATCTTTTAATGTAATTAAACTATTAATTACACATCAATTCTTTGTTTTTAAAATTAAATATAGTATTTAAAATTACAAAAAATATGGTCCAGATACCAGCTCATTTACAGTAGTTGGCTCTTCTCGCTACATTGAGATCCATAAAAAGTATATTACTTGTTGTAAACCAAACGCTTAAACACTTCTTAGCCACATTAGTCTTTTAACTCTAGTGCAACTAAGAACTCCAACTATTGGGCACCCACTTTCTTTAACTGACTGTGTTTAAAGTTAACAGAATACCTAAAGTAAAAAAAGAGGCCTATCTTAATTTTCAGCTGGAGCCACTGCCTTCAACTACTGTTTTAAGTATAGCTGTTTAAGTATTGGTTTCCTATGAACAAATACAGCTATTGTATGGGAACAGTATGTACACATACTGTACATGACCTCATTAATGCTGCTCTTTTCTAAATAAATTCAATCAAACCCTCACAGCAATGCTCCAGAGACAGACTGAAACAGACTGTATCGTTCAAATGTATTCTTACTCATTTCTTAGCTATATTAGACTCACAGTTCCAGCAAAACACAGGGAAGTAACTACTGGACCCAAATTAGTCTTGACCAATCTGAGGTACAACTATCTCCTATGTTTTAATGCCACAGACATTGTAAGGGAACAACAAGCAGATATCCCAATACTTTTGTCCATAAAATGTGCATTTGAATGTCTTTTAAACAGCAGTGCTGTGTAGTGAAACCAAGCTGCATGGTAACATATAGAAGGAAGCTAATGCTAACTGAAGACTGTAGTGGAGGCATGGTGAGGTTCACTGTGCTGCAGCTGTTGGTGAAGGCTTGGTTGAAGGCTACAGCAGTTGCTCTTCAGGCCACCCAGCTTGAGAGATAGATAGAGTGTGTGTGAGAGAGAGAGAGAGAGAGAGAGAGAGAGAGAGAGAGAGAGAGAGACACAGAGAGAGACAGAGAGAGAGCATGCTGGGGCTTGCTGCTCCCCATGCTGAGCAGAGCACAGTAAGAAGTAACTGCACTCAGTCTTTCCTCTAAACAAAGCCCAACATTCAGACCCAGCAAAGAAACACTGACATGCTAGGAACCCTCAGAGTAACTTAAAACCTTTGTACCATATTTGTTTGTCAACTTAAGCTTAATGCTCAGTAACTACTATTAAACTATAATACTTAAGTTACACAAGCTTATATGAGGAAAAGTGACCAAGGCACACAAAGAAGCATGTGCTTAAGTTAAAATAAAATACTTAAGGTAAAATAATACTCCAGTAAAAGTCCTCCATTTAGACCTCCACTTAAGTAACTGAAGTATTTGCTTTTAAATGTACTGATGTATCAATAGTAAAAGTATCATGATTTATTATGACCCTAATGCACTATTATCATTTCTATAGCAAGACTAGAGATCCATGTAAGTTATCAAAATTATATCGGTATCGGCCAATAATTGCTTTTTAGAATCATCTGCAATAGTTATGCTTAAGCTAATTATTTGATTAGCTTTTAAGTTATAAATTTATACTGGGGTGTCTAGTGTCTCTTTGAGTTATAAATATGTATATTTGCATTACATTGACAGATATACTTTATTACACATTAGGGGTGGGTGATATGGCCCTAAAATAATATCACAATATTTCATGGTATTTTCGCAATAATGATAATCTTAGTGATATGATTGAATTAAAAAAATAAAAATAAAGAACACACTACTGCAACAAAATAAAAATTTAATTATATTATTGCATACAATATGATATGGAACACCCCTAATTGAGATATTAAAGAATACAAGAATTTTATCAGATTTGTAATAAAAGTCAATGATCCAGAATGTCATAATAATAATAATAATAATAATAATAATAATAATAATAATAATAATAATGCACTCCATATATCTGCATAGATCCAGAATTAAAGTAAAATAAATGATACTGGACAGATATAATCTGTCTCTAGTAGATATATAATGGAAAATGAGAACAGTGTGATTTTTTATTTTGCTAAAAACAGCAAAGTGATAATTAAGGGTGGGTGATATGGCACAATATTCAAAAATGTTGGTTCAAAAATGATATTATTGCGTGTGATACAATTTTGCACACCCCTATTACACATATATACATATATACATGTGTAATATCAGACATCTCCAAACAAGACTTAATCAGCTCATTTTAGGGTGAAAAGTCTTTTAACAGAAAGTGATAAATTAGCTTGATACTGATGTTTATTAAAATGATCATAAACACAAAACACTGAATACATACATATTAGGTAAAACCAAGTGGCCATAAATAAATGTTTCCAAACAGGCTAAGCTTGGGTGTAAGGTTTATTTTAATTAAATTGTTTGTTTAGTTAAAGTTTTTTTTTTTTTTAACTTGCATTAAGCACATGCTTATTAATTAGATCTCTTTCTCTATGCTTATATATTTCATATATTTCATATTTTACGCAGGCATAGGCACTCTCAACATCTTGCACTGTTGTACTGATATTGTAGCTATGTTTAACAGGTTAAAACAAGTTCAAAACGTAGTGTACACTCTAAACTTATTTGTGTGCTTGCTTTGTGCCAAAAGTAACACATTTACAGTTGTGGTCAAAAGTTTACATACACTTGTAAAAAAACATAATGTTATGGCTGTCTTGAGTTTTCAATAAGTTCTACAACTCTTATTTTTCTGTGATAGAGTGATCGGAACACATACATGTTTGTCACAAAAAACAGTCATAAAATTTGGTTCTTTCATAAATTTATTATGGGTCTGCTGAAAATGTCACCAAATCTGCTGGGTCAAAAATATACATACAGCAACGTTAGTATTTGGTTACATGTCCCTTGGCCATTTTCACGTCAACTAGGCGCTTTTGGTAGCCATCCACAAGCTCCTGGCAAGCTTCAGGTCGAATGTTTGACCACTCTTCTTGACAGAATTGGTGCAGTTCAGCTAAATGTGATGGTTTTCTTGCATGAACCCGTTTCTTTAGCACTGTCCACATGTTCTCAATGGGGTTTAAGTCAGGACTTTGGGAAGGCCATTCTAAAACCTTAATTCTAGCCTGGTTTAGTCATTCCTTTACCACTTTTGATGTGTGTTTTGGGTCATTGTCTTTTTGGAACACCCAACTGCGCCCAAGACCCAACCTTCGGGCTGATGGTTTTAAGTTTTCCTGCAGAATTTGGAGGTAATCCTCCTTCTTCATTATCCCATTTACTTTCTGCAAAGAACCAGTTCCACTGGCAGCAAAACATCCCCAGAGCATAATACTACCACCACCATGCTTGACAGTAGGCATGGTGTTCCTGGGATTAAAGGCCTCACCTTTTCTCCTCCAAACATATTGCTGGGTGTTGTGGCCAAACAGCTCAATTTTTGTTTCGTCTGACCAGAGAACTTTCCTCCAGAAGGTTTTATCTTTGTCCATGTGATCAGCAGCAAACTTCAGCCGAGTCTTAAGGTGCCTTTTCTGGAGCAAGGGCTTCTTTCTTGCACGGCAGCCTCTCAGTCCATGGCGATGTAAAACACGCTTGACTGTGGAGACTGACACCTGTGTTCCATCAGCTTCCAAATCCTTGCAGACCTGCTTCTTGGTGATTCTTGGTTGACTCTTGACCATCCTGACCAATCTCCTCTCGGCAGCATGTGATAGCTTGCGTTTTCTTCCTGATCGTGGCAGTGACACAACTGTTCCATGCACTTTATACTTGCGTATAATTGTCTGCACAGTTGCTCTTGGGACCTGTAGCTGCTTTGAAATGGCTCCAAGTGACTTCCCTGACTTGTTCAAGTCAATAATTCGCTTTTTCAGATCCACACTGAGTTCCTTTGACTTTCCCATTGTAGCTTTTGTAGCTGAGTCTAATCACTGGGTCAAATGAGCCCTATTTAAATGGGCTCATGAGAAGTCAACAGCTGTAGTCAATCAGAATCACTTACAAGAAGTGAAGAGGCCATGACATGAAGCTAATTTGATTGACACAACTCGCTACATCACCAAAATTGACAAATTTTGTTGCTGTATGTATATTTTTGACCCAGCAGATTTGGTGACATTTTCAGCAGACCCATAATAAATTTATGAAAGAACCAAATTTTATGACTGTTTTTTGTGACAAACATGTATGTGTTCCGATCACTCTATCACAGAAAAATAAGAGTTGTAGAACTTATTGAAAACTCAAGACAGCCATAACATTATGTTTTTTTACAAGTGTATGTAAACTTTTGACCACAACTGTAACTGGTTTAAAATCTGCATAATCTGGTCACAATCTCGTAAAAACAAGTTAAGACCTCTACCAGTGACTTGAGGCCTCTGTTAGGATTATTTGTATGATCTGTATTGTATGTCTTTGTCCCTTAAGCATTATGATCTAGTAACTACTAATAAACCAATTTGTAGTTTGTTAGGGCAGTTCTGAACTGATGTGTGGGCCCAGGCATTCTACACTAATGCTATAAAGGGTTAAACACAGAGTCAATGTTAAATACCTACTGCCAGGGGGTCAGGTAGCCTTTCAGATGACTGGTAGCAGTCATGTGTGTGTGTGTGTGTGTGTGTGTGAGTCACTTCACAGTAAAGACCCAGAATCCACACACACTTACACACTGCTGCTGATGGCAGGGAGCAGTTGGTAGAGGCAGTTTTCGCACCATGTGGGGGAGGGGCTGGGGGGGCAAACGTCTCTTCCATTGAAAACAATAGAGAAAGGTGTCATTGGTAATTACAGAGCATTGTCAAGTAGCAAAGCTACTGCCTGTAGAGAGCTGTGAGCTTTTACCAGTCAATCAGTGCTGAGCATGCTGCCTGAGCAGCCAGTGAGTCACACTTACACATATTATGAGGTCACTGATTCAATGGATAAAAGGAATATCCCCCACTGTGTGTGTAAGAGAGAGAGAGAGTGTTTCCTTATGAGTGTGTGTTTTTCATAAAAAACACACTTTCTTTTATGTATACATTACCATTTTAACCCTTGTGTGGTGTTCATATTTGTGTTACTCGTTTACTTTGTTACTTGTATTTAATTCAGCAAAATTAAGCAATTTTACATTAAAATGCTTTACACATGCTTGCTTCACCTAAATTGCAAGCAATATAAACAGCTTACATGGTTAATATTTGCCCTTTACCTTTCTTATGTTACATTTCTTTCAAAAAGTGCTCCTCTTTTTTTATTAGTTTTTTAATAAAATGTAAAAGAAAATGAATTAAACTCAAGATATGAGTAGAACATTTGTTTAGTTTCAAATTTACAAATGAAGCAATGTTTATTAGCCCTTGGCCAAACATACTGTATGTAATATAAATGTGTAGGGGGGGGGGGTGTACAGTGTGTGTTTATCGAAAATGTGTTTTGATATATGTTTTTCACAAAAAATGAGCCAATGCCAATGAGTTTGAGTTAGAAAAAATATTTTTTTAGTATCATTTGATGAAAAATGAAAACGGGTCCCACAGACCCGAACACCACACAAGGGTTAAACACATTTTTGATTCAATGATTTTAAAATATTCTGCATTGTAGATTAATACTAAAGTCATCCAAACTGTAAAGAAAAACATATTAAATTACTTATTAAACAAAAAAGTGTTAAACAAACCAGAATATGTTTTATATTAAACATTCTTTAAAGTAGCTTTGCACATCTTGGCTGGATTTTCTCAGTCCGTTTTATGAGATAGAGTCATCTGGAATTCAGGCTTTCAGTTAACAGCTGTGCTGAACTCATCAAGAGTTAGTTACGTGAATTTCTTGCCTCTTAATGTGTTTGAGAGCATCAGTTGTAAAGTAGTGAAGAGGTAGATTTACAGGTATACAGTGAATCGCTCTATTTGAGTAATTTTCTAATCCATTTTATTAGAAGAACTACTCAACTAAGTAAAAAAAATATTTGAATTACTTAAAATGAGGGTTAGTCAATCTAAAAAAATTAAAATAAAAAAATTGAAAGTATTCTCAAGTGCAGTCGTAAAGACCATCAAAAATTTTATAATGAAACTGGCTCTTATCAGGACAGCCCCAGGAAAGGATGAGCAAGAATTTCCTCTGTTGCACAGTTTTATTTGATCAGTTCCCAGCCTCAGAAACCACAAGTTAACAGTTGCCAAGGTTTACAATGTGATAAAATATATACATATATAAACTAAACATTAAATGGCAAGGTGTGTCCAAAGTTTTGACTGGTACTGTATATGGGTGGGATATACACACTATGTTCATATGTTTGTGGACGCCCCTCTACTAAAGCTTGTCTAGTCCCTGTAGGCAATTACTGCCAATACATTTAGCAAAGTAAATAAACAGGAACATATTGGCACCATGCATAATCTGTTGATCTAGAGTGGTATAAAGCTGCTCAGCACTGAGCTGTGGAGCAGTGGTTGTGGAGTTCTTGTTATTGAAGGCAATCAAATTCACCCAGAAATGTTTCAACTTCTAATAGAAAGCCTACCCTAAACAGTAGAGACAATTTTTCTGACATAAGCAGGAAAACACATATATATGCACACATTATATATGCACACATGCCTAAATTTCCTTCGGTATAAATAAAGTATCTATCTATCTATCTATCTATCTATCTATCTATCTATCTATCTATCTATCTATCTATCTATCTATCTATCTATCTATCTATCTATCTATCTATCTATCTATCTATCTATCTATCTATCTATCTATCTATCTATCTATCTATCTATCTATCTATCTATCTATCTATCTATCTATCTATCTATCTATCTATCTATCTATCTATCTATCTATCTATCTATCTATCTATCTATCTATCTATCTATCTATCTATCTATCTATCTATCTATCTATCTATCTATCTATCTATCTATCTATCTATCTATCTATCTATCTATCTATCTATCTATCTATCTATCTATCTATCTATCTATCTATCTATCTATCTATCTATCTATCTATCTATCTATCTATCTATCTATCTATCTATCTATCTATCTATCTATCTATCTATCTATCTATCTATCTATCTATCATATTGTATGCTTGTACTAGGACCTTACTGTCCGCATGTAATGTGAGTATCTCTAGCTGCCTCAATGTGTGTGTGTAAAAGAGAGAGAGAGGGAGTGAGAGAATGATCTCACTCCTGTGTGTGTGTGTGTTTATGTATGTGGGTCTGTGTAAGTGTATGGTGGAAGACATCTGCGTGTGTGTGTGTGTCAGTGTATGGTGGAAGACATCTGTGAGTGCATGAGTATGGTAGCTTAGAAAGGCTTATGTTATTAACATCCCCCCAGGACTCCTCTGAAACACTGCAGAGCTCCAGTAAACACACACAACTACAAGAGAACACACTTAATAACACTACATCACCTTCCACATGGTATACTTTCATTATTATTATACATTATATCTTTATATTATATGTTATATTATTAATTGTAGCATATTCTATTCATATGGTGTACATGTCAAGTGTTTTTGTTTATTATGGTTGGTTGGTTTATAATTATATTTTAAAAAATACCTTTAGTAGAGGCATATGAACATTATAAACACTTACTGTAAGCAGTTCTCTTTGAACACTGCACAGTGTGCTCATGGCAATGCAACATTAATTCATAAAAAAAAAGAGTTTGGGTGGGAACTGATAGTGGATAGTGGTTACAGATGGATGAGATATTTTAATTTCTGAATTTCACAGGCATTTAACATTTCTCCATCTACAGTGTCCTGTGTGTACTGGGAATATGTTATAGAAGACATTACCACTCACAGTGGACAGTGCAGTGGGTGGTAATGATCGTGATAAGGGGGTTCAACTAATGCTTATTTTGGAAGTCGATTAATCTGATTATATATATATTTTTTTTCGATTAGTCGATTAGTCAACGATTATTTCTGCCATGTCCTCCATCTCTAAATGATAGAAACAACTGAACATGAGATTTAAAAGGCATAATCGACATTGTGGATTATATTGACCAATCATTGCAGCCCTAATCGTGACTCGCAGTGTCATGCAGAAGACCACACACACATCCCACAGAGTTCTTTAGCTTCCTTGATAAATGGCATGACATGATTCAGAGTAATGTGACATGATTCAACTTGCTCCATGCATTTTCTAAATTTGACTTATAGAAAAAAATAAACCCAAATGTACCATTAATTTTACAGACAGCATATGTAATATTTTTGCTTTACAAATCATGTCACACATAAAAACCCTTCAATCTTCATAAGTAACTTAAAGAGGGAAGAAAAAATCTTCTTAACTGCTCAAGGGAATGCACTGATTAGCTGACTGTGTTGTAATGTGTGTGTAGTAATGGCATGCATATGTAGTAATGGTGGGTTAAGTGAGGAAGATGCACACTGGCCTCCTGTAAGAGCATCTGCCTCGGTGCAGATCCCCTCTTTATTCATCACAGCACCATCTGTAGAGCTTCAACCACACTCTATGCAACACGGACAGCAGACTGCCAAGTCCAGTTAAACACAGGCTTCTACAGAGATGTATGTTAATTAGACACCCCTGTTCTGTTTCCTGACTAATTTAACAAACACATACCAGTACTGTGTTGGAAATTAGCTTCTGAATTGGAAACAATCAATGCATCATCGTTCTCACAAAGGTTTAAGTCCCATCTGATTCTTTAAAAAAGCCTCTCAGCAAAATCTAACTGAATCCTGTTGTCAGTACAGGATTAGTTAAGTTACTGAATCGTTCATAGTTACCACTGAATCATTTTATTATTCAAAGCAGTACCAGTTACTGGATCATTTAAAACATTATCTGAAAAAGTTATAGCAGTATACAAGCTACTAGTATAATAGTTATCATTTATAACAGTTGCTGGATCATTTATAGTAGTTACTGAATCATTTATAGCAAAAACTGAAGGATATAACAATATATCAGTTACTGAATCATTTATGACAATTCCTAAATCATTTAAAGCAGTGTCACTTACTGGGTCATTTATAACATTTAATGAATCATTTAAAGCAGCACAACTAACTAGATCATTGATACAATTTACTGAATAATTTATACCAGTTACTGAATCATTTCTAATAGTTACTAAATCATTTATAGCAGTTGCTTGATCATATATAACAGTTCCTGAATCATTTATAATAGTTACTGAATCATTTATAGCAGTTGCTGGATCATATATAACAGTTCCTGAATCATTTATAATAGTTACTGAATCATTTATAGCAGTTGCTTAATCATTTATAATAGTTACTGAATCATTTAAAGCAGTTACTGAATCATTTATAGCAGTGGCTGGATCATATATAACAGTTACTGAATCATTTATACCAGTTACTGAATCATTTATACCAGTTACTGAATCATTTATAATAGTTACTGTATCATTTATAGCAGTTGCTGGATCATATATAACAGTTAATGAATCATTTATAATAGTTACTGAATCATTTACAGCAGTTGCTGAATTATTTATACCAGTTACTGGATCATTTCTAACAGTTACTGAATCATTTATAGTAGTTGCTGGATCATATATAACAACTACTGAATTAGTTATACCAGTTACTGAATCATTTATAGCAGTGGCTGGATCATATAACAGTTACTGAATCATTTATACCAGTTACTGAATCATTTATACCAGTTACTGAATCATTTATAATAGTTACTGTATCATTTATAGCAGTTGCTGGATCATATATAACAGTAACTGAATCATTTATAATAGATACTGAATCATTTATACCAGTTACTGAATCATTTATAATAGTTACTGTATCATTTATAGCAGTTGCTGGATCATATATAACAGTAACTGAATCATTTATAATAGATACTGAATCATCTATAACAGTTACTGAATCATTTATAGTAGTTGCTGGATCATATATAGCAGTTACTGAATCATTTATAATAGTTACTGAATCATTTATACCAGTTACTGAACCATTTATAGCAGTTACTTTATCATTTATAACAGTTGCTAAAACATATATATCAGTTATGGAATCACTTTTAGCAGTTACTGAAACATTTATTACAGTTGCTGAATCATTTAAACCTTGGGCTCATTTTTTAGTTTTGATACACTGTATACAGTCATTAATTTAAGTGATTTAGAAATGATTAAAATGATTTAGTAGCTGTTATAATTACTATTATACTGCTATAAATTATTATGAAAGGTATAGTACTGTTGTAAATGTTTATAATAATGAATACATCTGATTCAGTAACTGCTATGGAAGATTAATTTATCACTACAAATGATTCAGAAATTACTAAAAATGATTCAGTGACAGCTATAAAACCTATATGTATCTCAAAACATATGTCATTTGAAGTTAGGAAATAGAAGTATTGTCCCACATACAGGTCTTTAGAGCTCAAATCAATGCAAAATGTAAGAAAAACCTATGTACTTCACTTGCTCATGTCTGTAGTAATGTAATAATACAATTACAGACTATAAAGCACTAAGCAAAACGAGCTACTGAAATACGAGCTGGTCTCTGTTTATGAGGAGCAGGCAGCTCAGCTAAAAATGTGTTAATAATCCTCTCAATTAGCCAGGCCTGTTATTAATTAGCGAGCCCTGAATTAACACATGCGTCTTTGTGCTGGCTCTAAACCGAGGCTTTCTTTTCAGTGAGAAAAGATTGGACACTCCGTGTTCTTTGTGGAGCTCAGTGTCTAAATGTCACATGCCTGCTTTGATACTGCAATAAAGACAGAACAGCAGCCTTTGATCAGAGCAGAGAGTATTATGTGTCATGAGAAACCAGCCAGAGACTGGAATTAGCTTTCTTCACACTATCCTGAATACATTTATTTCTTGGGTTTGAAGATGCTCAAGATTTCCCGCAGGATCAGATCAGAAAATTAACTAAGGAACATATTAATACAAATATTAAAATTAGAGGGAAAAATAATCAAACATAAAAAACACTAAATACCTCCTCTTGACAGGTGCCACTGTACCTTGAGATAATCAATGTTATCCATTTCAGCTTTTGCTGGTTTTATTGCTCTAGCTGATAAGTGTTTATGTGTGAGTTAACTACTGTACTAAAGGGAACATGAGGATTGTGGCACCTCTTTCTGGAAGGCTAACTACATTTACTATTTTAAAAAGTTTGAGTTTTTTAAACTATTCTACACACTAATATTATTAATTATCTAAATAATATTCTTCTGGTCTACAAGAAGAAAGCAGGTATACCTATGTGATTTGGCTAACTTTAAGCTACAGGCTAACTCCACTCTAAAGGTTACCTTTAAGTTACAGGCTACAAACTAACTCCAATCTACAGGTTAACTCTCTGCTACAGACTAACTCCAATCTACAGGTTACCTCTAATTAACAGGCTACAAGCTAACTCCAATCTACAGACTAACTCCAATCTACAGGTTACCTCTAATTAACAGGCTACAAGCTAACTCCAATCTACAGGCTAACTCCAATCTACAGGTTACCTCTAATTAACAGGCTACAAGCTAACTTCAATCTACAGGCTAACTCCAATCTACAGGGTACCTTTAAGTTACAGTCTACAAACTAATTCCAATCTACAGGTTAACTCTCTGGTACAGGCTAACTCCAATCTACAGGTTACCTCTAATTAACAGGCTACAAGCTAACTTCAATCTACAGGCTAACTCCAATCTACAGGTTACCTTTAAGTTACAGGCTACAAACTAATTCCAATCTACAGGTTAACTCTCTGCTACAGGCTAACTCCAATCTACAGGTTACCTCTAATTAACAGGCTACAAACTAACTCCAATCTACAGGTTAACTCTCTGCTACAAGCTCTAATCTGCAGGCTAACTCCAATCTACGGGCTAACTCCAATCTACAGGTTACCTCTAATTAACAGGCTAAAAGCTAACTCCAATCTACAGGCTAACTCCAATCTACAGGGTAACTCTAATTTACAGGTTACCTCTAATTAACAGGCTACAAACTAACTCCAATCTACAGGTTAACTCTCTGCTACAAGCTAACTCTAATCTACAGGCTAACTCAAATCTACAGGCTAACTCCAATCTACAAGCTAACTCCAATCTACAGGTTAACTCTCTGCTACAAGCTAACTCAAATCTACAGGCTAACTCCAATCTACAAGCTAACTCCAATCTACAGGCTCCAATCTACAGGCTAACTCCAATCTACAGGTTACCTCTAATTAACAGGCTAAAAGCTAACTCAAATCTACAGGCTAACTCCAATCTACAAGCTAACTCCAATCTACAGGCTAACTCCAATCTACAGGTTACCTCTACGTTACAGGCTAACTCAAATCTACAGGCTAACTACAAGCTACTGGCTAACTCTAAGATACAGGCTAAATCCAATCTATATGCTAACTCCAAGCTACAGGCTAACTGTTATATCACAATCAATAATATAATTAGTATTTTAATATAATGTTATAATTATAATATAATTTTATTATATAACATTTTATAATGTTTAAAATCAATGTTTATTTAATTGTTTTTTTAATCTTTTGGGGAAACCGAATGCATAAGGCTGCTGTTAAATGAAGAAAATGAGAGGAGGTAGGTAGCGATACCCAGGTTTCTTTTTGCCCTAACATTCAATATTAACTTAACTATTAAAAACTGTGTTCTAAAATAAATTATAGCTAGAATAATCGAATTATAATTATTACAGTTTCTGCAGACTTGCTCAATGTGCCTTTAGAAATAATTTTTGCCAGTGTTAGTTTAGTTAAATAGATTAACTAGCTGTATAAATTGGTCCCTGTGGACACAAGTTTACAGGCTAGTCTCTGGCTGCTAGCTAGCTAGTTAGTTAGCAAAATTAGCATAACTCATTTGTTCCATGTTAATGTTTTGCTGCGGTATGTAGGTTAGCTGTCCAGCTAACAAATACCTAAGACTAAAACAATGAGATTAAGAATTGTTATAGATTAAATGGTTACTACTACCTGTTTTAACTAAAGCCGGAAGACTAGGACAGTCTCGACCACTCAAGCTTGTTTTTATAGCTAACCAATGTTATTATACTGCATAAACTAATTATGACATAATGTGAATGCAGGTAGCTATGTTTTCCTCTCCATATTCTCATACCTTTGTATTTTTGTTTTACAGTAGGTTAAGACATTTGTGTGGAAGAAATTGGGGGTACCCTTTAGCATCCATGTTGTTTGTTTTTTTATTTCACATCTCTACATTTTCTCAGTCAGCTTTATGAGGTAGAGTCACCTAAAATGGCTTTCAGTTAACAGCTGTACCTTATCAAGAGTTAATAAATTGAATTTCTTAATGTGTTTGAGAGAATCAGTTTTAAAGAGGTAGAGTTGGTATACAGTGAATATCTATATTTCAGTGATGTTTTATTTCATCTTATGGCAAGAACAGGTTTTTAAATCTGCATTTTGTACATTTATATGAAACTGATCTGACTTTTGAATGAACTTTCATAAATTCATAAATTATAATTCCAGTAATGTTTTTTTGCACGATTTTTGACTTGTGAGGTGGTAAAAATGTGTTGCTAAAATATATTTAAAAATATCTTACATTATAAACAATAAAAACAATAAATTAAGATATATATGTTATATAACAACTTAAGCTTAAAAAACTTCAAGTCAAAACTCTAAATCACGCCATAATAAACAAGTTTGATTTTTGTGAAAGCGTAAAGAGGGAAAAAAACAATAGCAATAATAGAAAAATATAGTTATCATAGGGTAAGATAAATCCAGATTCATATCTAATTAACCTATGTGTTCTCTGCACATGTTTAAATATGTCTAAAAGCAAAATATTTCATAGGTTGCCTTATTTTATACATGCTTATACAGATATAAAAATGCTACTTTGAGTTTACATGATCATGAATAAGCCATAAGTAGTGAATAAAACAAAACTAACAAACACAAACATACCATGTCTATTCAAAATGATCATTTTCCCATTGTAATATTTTAAATTATTGCTTCTTCACCACAGCCCTGCCTGCTCGGCCTACAATAGCTGTGTCAGCTGTCTTGTCTTTGGGTATTGTAGGCTAATTGCCCCGGCTTGCTTTAGCCTACTCCCCTGGATACAGGTGCACAGCAACCGGTGCCCTGACGCAGCAGCAGGGACAGGTTAGGTCTCTGTTGTATCCATGCCTCAGCACTGTGTTGTCTCACATTAGGAACACTGTCCAGGTCCCCTCGGAGCTTTATGAGAGCTCTGGGTCAGAAGGAGTAGCAGCGATGAGGCCGAAGAGAGCCATGCCTGTGGTTAACTTCTCTCCTCTCTTCTGTTTCTCAAAGCACAACAAGGCAGCGGTGCAGATCCGGGAGGACATGAAGAAGATGGTGCAGCTGCCCATACTGAAGCCCTGGCCGGATTCTGCAGCCACTACAGTCGTTAGAGGTCAGAGGGTGTTTGGTGTGTCCCTGCTGGAGACGAGAGAGCTCGGCTTGGTGAAGGATGGAGTTCCTGTGGTGGTGAGGAAGATGGTGGAGTATCTGAGACAGCATGGTGAGTAAAGAAGAGATAGTGGTCACTTTATATAAAGTCATGCTTAACCTGTTTTAGGCATTGATGATCAATTTCTTCAGTTTCTGACCATGTGATTGGATAATTTCTGTATGTATTGGAAAACTCAAAATCAAGCTTATAATTAGTGATACTGATAACAGACAGATCACAGTCACTAACTGTTTGGATCTAAAAGGGTTTCTATTAAAGTAGGTATGAAGTTAAAGCAAGAGTCTGGAAACTTGGCTTTAGGTCAAAAATAAAGACTTGACAGTATAGAGTAAATTACAAAAATGATATGCTTATTTTTAGTGGTGCACTGTTAAAAATTATGTTAAAAAGGTAATTTTCAGGCAGCGAGAGTGCAAGAAAATGTATGTAAATAACCAATTTTTTACATATATTTGCTGGCATACTGGCTGCCAGAAAATTAGCATTTTTATTTTTTTTCTTGTCTATTTCCTTTGACATTATACCTGTATTTGCCTTGAAATATTTGCACAACAACAGAAAGTATGAGTAAAATTAGTAAAAGGAAATTGCTACATTTTAAAATCTATTTAAAAATAAATATATTTCCCTGTTAGTTTTGTTAAGACTGCAAGCTAAAAGCTGTTATATGTTAAAATAATAATAAATGGATTCCAATTAAACAGATTTTTTTGTTGTAAAATCACATGACACTTAAGTAATCAAATTAGTAAACAGTGTAATCTTGTCATTTTAATGTAATTTTCCACAAAATTCTTTAATTTTTTAAAAGTTTGTTATTGCATTATTGACAAACCACAGAGTCACCTGATACTCTTATCACAATACATGTGTCACTGTGTGCACTGCAGATTAGCTGTCATGTCTAACAGGTGCTGAGTGTATTGTTAGTGTACTAAGGTGAGCGAACATTCCCTTATTTTAATATTTTATGTTTGGCATCAAGTTTGTATTACCATATTTTTCGCACAATAAGGCGCACTTAAAAACCTTTCATTTTCCCAAAAACCATCAGTGCCCATTATAATTCAGTGCCCCTTATGTATGAATTCTACCAGTCAGGTATTAAGGAGCAGTAAAGCCACTCTGCTGAAGTACTGAGTTATACAGGAGTTTCAGTTTAGTTCTCCAGCACTGAGACTCGAGCAGTATTAGCATTAGCTGCTAACCGTAGGGCTAGCTATTTCGCTGTTCAGAGGTGAGTATATCAGATGGTAGCCTACGCGTTTACCGTGTTAAAACAAACTATGTGGGATAAACTGCTAGCTAATATCGCCCTGGCTTAGCAGAAGCCTGTTGGGCCGCATTATCTGCTAACGGCGGCTAGCGCTAGCAGTTAGCTGCTAATGCTACTGCACCCAGCGTTTAGTGTCAATCTGGAAATCTAAGCTTACAATAAATAAATGTAAGTGCTTCACTCACCCAAATAAACCGTTTTCAGGAGAAGAATCTGTGTAGAATAACATCCAGTGCTCGTTTGACTTAAGAATTACAGTTTTGTTAAACTTATTTAGTTTAGTTTAGTCAGTGAGATCTGCTGAATTAGAAGGAAAACACAGTGACACCCTTGTTCCTTACTAGTAACACATAATCATTTTATAATCCAGTGTGTCTTGAGTACTTTTATTTGAGGGAAACCAAACAAATGCTTTTAGCTATGAATTGTTTAATAAAATATAAAAATGCCACTTTCTTTTAGTCACTTTTTTGATAGAGACATTGTCTGCACACACAAATTACATACAAGATCAACATAGCTATCTAGCTTTAGCATTAATTTTGGAGTAATACCAAAGCGTTGCTATGTTAGCTAAATAATTTAGCATCATAAGTAGTTCCTCCATGAATACAACAAATCAAGACAGGATTGTTACAGAACTGTAGCCCCATAAATTGTAATTTAGGTCTTTGTTATGGTCAGAGCATTTAAGATTACTGATTTTTATTAGAATGCAAAGACTATTTTAACAAATATAACACAAAAAAAAATCTAAATTAAATCACATACTCCAGCTTTAAATTTGATATCTGGATGATTTCTGTTTGAAAATATTTATAATTTATTGTAAGTAATTCCACTTAATGCATTCTGACAGTAATAAATTAAATGCATTTACTGGCATTCATTACTGTAACTCTGGCCTGTTTAGAAAGCAGCTGTTTCAAAGTCCTGGCGTATCAGGATTAGTGACAGATTTCTCCAATTCCCCAAAACAGTTTGTGTATTTACTGATTTGCTGAGTTTACTGGTGCACTGACCACAGAGCAAATGTCAAGCCAGCCAGCTCAAACAAACACATGCGTTTATCATCTTTATGATGATTTAAGTGAGGGAGAAATGTGTTTGAGACTGGTTCAATATGCTAAAGCTGGGGTTTTATGATTTTTGGAAGCCCGCTGCACACACTCTCAGTGTATGTGAGTTGCCAAGCTACCAAACCATGGTAGTGAGTGCACTGAATGGTATAATGCTTTATTTAACAGCTAATACAGCCCTCCAAACACTGAACCTTGACCAAAAACACTCAGACCCAGTATGTGCACTGGCAGATACGGCCATGTTGCACTGCTGCTGCCTACCAACCAGTTTTATCTCTGAACAAATAGTGTCACGGGCCTTATGAGCTTTAAATATCTGGATCAAACTCAAGCAGATACCACAGAGACCAAGCATAAAGTAATGTGATTGACAGTGGAAAATGTTTTAAATCCTGGGTGATCAGATAAACATGAATTTGGTTTAGACAGTTTATATCTTTGCGTTTCTTCCATTAATTGGAACCTAAATCAAACCAGGAACTCTGTAATCATTCAAACAGTTATTTGATGTGTCATGGTTTTATATGGATTTAGGTCCATTTTGTTTGCTAATAAACCTTTAAAGAATTAAGAATGCACAAAAAATTTACATTTTGGGCCAAAACTGATACCGAACAAAACTTGCTGAAACATTTGGCCGAAATGCTACATTTTTTAAAATACATTTTGCCCGTTTTTTAACCCTTAAATATGTATATTTAGAATATATTGTCTTATTGTCAAAAAAAATATTATAAATCTACGGTACAATTTAGAAATGTTTATTGATCACTGAACATGTATAGCATCCTAGCAGACTCATCAACAAAACACAATATTCACAATATTCAATATAATTCCCTTTTTTTGTTTGTTGTTTTTGCTAATTTCGGCTGCATAATATTTTGTGCATCTCTACTAGTGTAGTGCACACAGGTAGCTTATTAAGACTGTATCACTGATCACATAACTGTATACTGATCACATATATTTATATGTATCACATATAAAAAATATCACTGAATTTTGCTTATGTTATTTCAGGACCTTTTGAAAATGAGGGTAACATTGCTTTCATTTCAAATGAAGCAATTTCCCATAAGCTCCACTGGATGGCAGCACAACATTATATCTTGTTCACCAATAGTGAACACATCTTTAAGAACATTTAAAGCCTAGTGGGTGATTTTAAGATGTTGGGGCCCTTAAAGTCATCAATTAAGAAAATTAATAAAAGGGAACTTATGCATATTGTGTAATAGCCTAACATGTCTATAGCACATGATGCTAAAGATAATAAAAAAAACACATATACATAATAAAATAAACATTTAAGGCTTGTGTTCCCTGACAAATATTAACATTTTGTCATAGCCCTATTGACTAAAACACATTTAATGACTACAAATAATAAAAAAATGAACATTAACATTATAATTATTTCAGTTCAACACTGTTCCTACTTATAATCTTATTTATCAAACTTAATTTTTTAATATGTTTTTTATATACAAATACAGTATTTAGATAGTTCCAAAGTACTGAAATTGATGGGAAAACCCTGTTTTGTACAAACATGTTTCCTGCTAGAATTGAAAGGACCATATTAATTACTGTATATATGATGACCTAATGCAGATTGCTATCACACCAAGCTAATTATGAACAGGCCTATGTTCTAGCCAACATTTGCTGCTAGAGAATGTTGCAGACAGAAGATATAATGAGGAACAGGAGGTTCAGTACACTCTGATCATTCAAAATTAAAAGGTAACTATCTGAACACTGCATGATTGTTTAAAAGGATCACTCTGAGTCACATAGTGTTCTGCGTGTTTGTGTCTCAGGGCTGCAGCAGGAAGGCCTGTTCCGTGTGAGTGGGAGCGTCCGTGCGGTGGACAGTCTGAAACAGAAGCTGGACAGTGGGGAGGATCTGGACCTTCAGAAGGATGCTGAGGTCTGCACTGTGGCCAGTCTGCTGAAACTGTACCTGAGAGAGCTGCCCGAAGGCCTGGTCCACTCCTCCATCCACAGATCTCTCATTCAGCTTCATAACGGTGAGCCAGTCACAAACACTGCACTGCAAAATCATACAGTACCAGTCAAAATGTGGAGACACCGACTTTCTCATTCAGTGTTTTAAGGCTTTATTTCTATATTTAACGATCAAGAGCTGAGCCAGCGCCGAGCACTCAAACCTGAGGAAAACAGCAAATAAACAGTAATCGGCCCTTTAATCAGGCATTTAAATGGCTTTTTAAAAGGTACATAAGAGCGTTTTTCTGGGATTAAACGTGTGAATTTAGCTGTATCTGGTAATATCTGCGCCGCAAAACTGTGCTGGTCTGAGGTGCACAGCTTTCAACACATGCGTTTACAAACCTGTGCCCAGCCATTTGCTCAAACACGCTCCCCCTCCCCCTCGTGCTTCTCAGGCAGCAGCAGCCTCTCACTCACACAGACACAGAGACAGCACTGTGTATCTACTTCTTGTGTCACAAATCAAACCATTGCAATATGAAGTGTTTGATTTAATTGCCTTAAGTGATGTCGCACGTCCTAACCACCATGCTAATCAAAGTCAGTTTCTTTCACCATGCTGTGGAATGCTGTAAAGGTGTTCTTCTTAACATACAGTAGATGTTCTTGCTCATATAGCTGCTCCACCTCAGCTCTGACTGTCTGTTTTCCCCTCTCATAACCTCATTAGTCACTGAAGAAAACAAAATGGGTCAAGAGTCTGAATTGTTGTGCCATCCAAAGCCTCCTGCTTGGCTTCTTTCGGAGCCGCTGCTGTGATTCGGGTCAGGGTTGTGCTTTTGTTTTATTGCTGTTATTTTTAGCCCCCTTTGAGTCACTGTCTAAACACACAGAGTCTGTCATCAGAGGCTTAGCAGGAGGGCTTCTCTCTGGAAGCATCGGTGCACGCTGGCCTCTCTCTGACGCTCAGCCCTGACCCAAGCTGTGGAACATGGCTGTCGGAGGAGAGCTTGCCCACTGCGCGGCTGTCTGTGCCAGCTGAGAGGCATTAGAGCAGATTGGCGGTGTGGAGTGAGTCGGCCGTGGGTGTAAAAGATTAGATGAAGTTGTAATGAAGGGCCTGTTTGTCTAGGCTTAGAGCCAGTGGATGCATTACAGAACCCGGCTGAAGCAAAGCCCCGCAGAGGCTTAAGTGCAGCGGTGGCCTTTCCCTGACAGATTGGAGGGAGAAGTGGAGCGGGGGTCCGGGGGGATTCACGGGGAGTTTTTAAAGGCAACCCAAAGTCATGACTTTCTGCATGTGTGGAGCACATCACAGCCAGTGACTCTCTAAGTGAAGTTCAGACACAGGAGGTTTCTTCACAGAGCTGATGACCTAAAAATATGCCTCGGGCAAAACTGTCCTCCCTCTCTCTCTCTTGCTCTCTCTCTCTCTCACTGTCACTTTCTCTCTATCACTCGTTTAACAGCGCACCTTACTCTCTCTCTCATCCTCTCTCTCTTTGCTAACACACTCTGACACTCTCTCACATTCGTGCTCTTTTTTGTCTCTCTGTTCCATTTCATTTCATATTTCAACAAAACCTCTCCTTCTTTCATTATCTTTTTTCTCTCTCTATCTCTGTCTCTCTCTCTTGTTTAACACTACATCATCCTCCTTTCACTACTTTTTTCTTTCCTAACACACTCTGTCACTCTCAAATACTTGCTCTTTCTTGTCTCTCTGTTACTGTTTAAAAAATAACTCGCATTCTCTTTTCTCTCTCTTGTTCAACATCGCATCTCTCTCTCTTCCCGTTCTCTTTTCTTATCTCTATCTTATACTCTTCCATCAAACACAACCTTTCTCTCTCTCTTCTTATCTTTATCTCTCGTTTATACTGATGTACCCTTGTGCATCTCTGTCATTGCATCACTCTCTCACTCTAATTCTCTATTTATTCCAACACAACCCCTTGCTCTCCTTCTCTGTCTCTCTTTCTCTCTCTCTTCCTTTTATCACTACACATCCCTCTTTCTGCTTGTTCCCCTCCCAACACACTGACATTGTCTCATCTTTATTTCTCTCTCTCACTCCACTTTCTCAACTCTATATATTTCTCATTTATGCTTTCTTTCACACATCTCTCGTTTTCTCTTTTCTCCTCTGTCCTGTTCCTCCCCCCTTCTCGCCTTCAGTCTTTCTCTTCTTCTCAGGCAACTCCTAGCATCTCTTATCATTTTCTCTTTCATGCTCTCTCACTTTCTGTCTCACTCCTGTCTTTTACACTTTCATTCACCCTCACCCTCTGGCTCTCCTTTTTCTCTTCTACTTAGACAACTTGTCCCACCCATCTTTCTCATTTAACACTGCATCTTCCTCCCTTCACTACTTTCTCTTTCATAACACAATTTTGCACTCCTCCATCGAACCCCCTGTCTCTGTTTCTGTTTATTGCAACAAAGTCTCCCTCTCTCTCTCTCTCTCCTAACACAGTCAGTCTCTCTATCACTTTCTTATTATCTTCCATCCAACACAACCTCTCTCTCTCTCTCTCTCTCTCTCTCTCTCTCTCATGTACCCTTGTGCATCTGTCATTCCTCTCTCTCTCTTGCTGTCTGTCTCACACTCTCCTTTAATCTCCCACTCTCTCACTCCTAATTCTCTATTTATTCCAACACAACCCCCCCTCTCTTTCTGTTTCTCTCGTTCCCTCTCTCCCCCTTTTATCACCACACATCCCTCTCTCTCCTCGTTTTCCACTCAAACACACTCACTTTTATTTCTTTCTAAAATTAAAACCCTGTTGTTTTAATTTATGCTTTTCTCTTTTCTTCTCTCGATTTGTCTTTGTCGTTTTCTCTTCCCTCTCTATTGTCGCCATCAGTCTTTCTCTTCTGCTTAGGCAACTCTATACATCTCTATCATTCGGTCATTTATGCTCTCGCTCTCTTTTTCTCTTACAATCCTGTCTTTTCCACTCCCTTCTTCTACTCTCCCTGATCTCTCTCTCTCTGGGGCTTATTAAATATCCTGCACAGATGGCGCACCTTAGGTGTGAGGAAACAAGGCTAAAAAGACGTGTGTATTAGGTGTCAGAATGTGTTTGCAGGTGCTGTTTCTCTACGGTCAGTCTTCCTTTACCTCTATCACTCACTCCACATGTGAACAGTGAACATCCCTCACAGGAAATTGGGAAGTCTTTTTCTAAAAGAAAAGACCTTTTAGTACATTAAAATATTGTAAACTAAAATATTGCAATATTGCAGTGCGATGTACAATAACTACAGCTAGCACTGCTACTAACTGCGCTAAAATACTGCAAATCTAAGCGTACTGTAAGTAAATAGAAGCGCTTTACTCACCTAAATAAACGGTTTTCAGGAGAGAAATCTGTGTAGATTAACATCTAGCACTCGTTTGACTTTGAAAGAAAAAAAAAAAATGCTTTTTTACAGTTTTGTTTATTTAGACGTTTCCTCCAGCTTCCCCATTAGTAGGGAAACATGGTGACACCCCTGTTCCTTACTAGTGCCACTTAATGCACCTTGCAATCCGGTGCACTTTATAATACGTAAAATACGGTAGTCTGATGATGGACAAATAACAAATAACCACACCTTGCCATGAAACTGCTCTTTATGTAAATATTCTTTACTATATGTTAAATATATTGAATTAAATCTGAAAATCTACACTTCAGTGATAGCTTGTCTGCTTTATTGCAGATTAATTGAGGTGGTGTACAGAAACAATACTACACTTATTACATCACTGTTCACATGCTTACATAACGCACTGTAAATCATTGTAATATACAAGGATTTTGCAGCTGTGATGTTGCAGTAATTCATAGAAACAGCTCCTGTAGAGGCTGCTTATAGCAGTTAGCAGACTCATGCTGACTGTGCTGCCTGCTTCCTGTTTTGGAGATTTCTCTGACTTGTTGGCCTGTTTTCTGCATGAAGAAATGCAACCTTTAGCTGCATTTTTCACTGTATTTTCTGGGAAGTACTGTGGGTGGTCTTAACTTTCAATTCATCTTTACAAGCTAAGCCATTATGTGTGTGTGTGTGTGTGTGTTTGTGGGGGATATTTAAGCAAGCCGATGTTGAAATGTTTCTAAGCTGTTGCGTATATAGAGATATAGAGGTGAACTAATACCAAAGTTTCTTTTCTGACATTAATATTGAAATCCTGGGTATCAGCTCATAACAAAGTGATTTGCTTACTTTTAAAAACGATTTAATAGTACATAATTATGCACGATCTGTTCCACAGGAAGAAAAAGTGTAGGTGTTTGTGTTTTTTATGCTTTTAACAGGATTAAACTGGATTCAATCCAATCAATTTAATTATTGAATTGATATAAGCACCATATTTTTTTTGCTGATATTGCCATTTATCAGCATTTTGGCTTTCTGATCTCTCAGCCCACTCTTCTGCCTATTGGCCCCACCAACTGGTGTCTTGGCCCTAATGCAGGGCAATAATTCAATATCAATATATATATATGACAACGTTAAAAGTTTCAGGGCCTTATCGTACTCCCTGTGTGGTGGTCTAGAAGTGAGGTGTGTTCAGGTACATTTCTGGCCTGTTATTATTTTGGTGGCGAAAAAAAAACAGGTGCACCACTGACCGATTAAAAGCATGACAGCAGTCAATAATCAGAGTTAATTCCTATAGGTGAACTATGCGTGCCTGTGCACCCGTTCGTTAAACACACAGAACTCAAACCCAACTTTTAACTCAACAATAAACAGAATAAAAAATAAAATAAAATTTTAGGGTTGTTCTCAATAAAGATGTGAACGATCAAAATATTTTTGTTACTTTTTTAGGCACATTATACAGCTCTGGAAAAAAAGTTTCTGAAATCTTAATTTCTCTGATTTTACTATTTATAGGTATACGTTTAAGTAAAATTGACTTTTTTGTTTTATTTGTTTTTATTTATTATAATCTACGGACATCATTTCTCTCAAAATGCAAAAAAATGTTGTCATTTAGCGCATACACCTTAAATTATGCAAAGAAAACAAGTTCATATTCATAAAGTTTTAAGAGTTCAGTCAATCAATCAATCAATCAATCAATCAATATTTGTGGAATAACCCTGGTTTTTAATCACAGTTTTCATGCATCTCCTCCACCAGTCTTACACACTGCTTTTGGATAACTTTATGCCACTCCTGGTGCAAAAATTCAAGCAGTTAAGTTTGGTTTGATGGCTTGTTATCATCCATCTTCCTCTTGATTATATTCCAGAGGTTTTCAATTTGGTAAAATCAATAAAACTCATAATTTTAAGTCTCTTTAGGTCTCTTATTTTTTTTTCCAGAAGTGTATTTTACTGCACTTTCCAGTTTCTATTTCTCACTCACTAGTGTGTGTGTTAGACTTCCAACCAACACATTTATCGCGTACTTTAGCTCTCTTCTCACACATATTTTTTCAATGTAAACTTACAGACTGCTTCTCTGTATTCTGTATATTATAAGCCTTCTGGTAACATGTCATTTTCTGTTTTAACAGAATCCAGTGAAGATGGCTTCTGTAAGGATGCACGTGAGCTCCTGCTGCGATTGCCGGACATTCACTACAGCGTCCTGCGCTACCTGTGTCATTTCCTCACCCAGGTGGAAGAGCATCAGCAGCACAATCGCATGACTGCCCTCAACCTGGCAACTGTGTTCGGGCCAAATGTTTTCCAGTAAGTACAGAGGCATTACTGACATTACTGTCAGGGGGACACACTGTGCCAAATTGGTTTGGTCTAGATCTAGATCTTGTAGCTATGAGTAATGCTATAATTGTGTTCTAGAGAAGATGACTCATGTTCGTATGCCTAAATGAAACTTTTTCGAGTTGCACAACATGTTTGGGCAGCGTGTACGAACGCACGCTCCACACGTCCATTCATAATGATGAAGAATCGTTGCATGATGATGTTTGAGTTAAAGTATGCAGTATTTGGTTGCTCAGTAGCAGGTCCTCATAAGGGTAATCCACACCAAAAGAGGTTTAGCATGCTTTGGGCTCCTTGTTCTTATTATGTGTCAGTGATATGCAGTTTTTAGCCATTAGCAAGGGATGTTTTTGTATCTTTACGTCCTCTCGGCGTCTCATTGGGTGCCTCATTAGATCTCTATACTCTAGAGAGGACTGTTCACGCACTGTTCAAGAGTCCCTTGCTGATAGTCTACAAATAGCAAGCTGGGATTCCTTACTATGCATTAGAGATCGACAGTGCATACATAGGGCTCTATTTTAGCAATCTATAGGCAAGCCATGAACTGCACATCACGCAGCTTGATTTAAGGCATGTCTTAGTTATTGTGAGGATGCAAAAACTACTCCTTGCGTAGCTCGAACTCTTAACTAAAAATGGGTGTGTTTTTGGTGTAACGGGAAATAAAGGAGTCAGCGTTTCACTTGTCATTCCCTTTAAGAGCTAAGTGCGCTCCGAACTTGGTGTGCTGGTATCTTAACAGTGCAGCGCTTTGTGCATCTCAGCATGGGATACTGAAGGAGCACCAGCAGCTCATTTAAGGGAACAGCAATGATATTTTACTTTGTATTCTGTTTATTGTTGATATAAAAGCTGGAGTAGCACTTCTGTGTATGTGTGTTTTAATACTGCTCTTGTGTCAGTACATAATCAACATTTACATAAACAATTGTAAACAGAAAGCAGTATTAGATTCACTTAATACAATTCAGTTTCTAAGATGGATATGTGAAGGGCCCTGTATAGAAAAGCATAGAAAGGGCCGGATGTGGCCTCCGGGTCATAAAACACCCACGTGTGCCTTATGCTACGTTCACATTTCCAGGCTGAAGTGACTTAAATTTGATTTTTCTGCTCAATGTGGATCAGAACTGATTTTTTCATGGCTGTGTGAACGTGCCAAATCCATTATTTTTTCAAATCAGATTTGAGTCACTTTCATATGTGGTCCTTAACCAGATACGTATCAGATCCATGGACATGCGACATGAATGTGTACGGTCAAATCAAAATTCATGCTTCTCTTTGCTTTTATGCATCAGCGCTACATGCTTTTCTCTTGGACCCACACATCTCTTGTTGCAGCTGTGCAGCTATAGCTGCAAAAACAGCAAAAGCAAACCGCCTGGCCTTTTTTCACCTCCTCGACCTGAAGATGAACTTCAGACCAGCTGTTTACTCTACACTCCAGCAATAGATGCTCCACATATGAGCTACTAACACATCCAATTTACCTTTAAATATGAGTTTTTTGTTGCTACATGTATCAATATGCGCATGTGAGGCGTTTCAGGGACAGATTCGTTCACATTACACACAGAACTGCCAAGATGGCCAAATCTGATCTGCTCAAAAAATCGGATTAAGCAACGTGGTTTAAGATTATTTTCTTAATTCCACTGTTCATTGCTAATTTAACATTTCTTCACACCCTACATTTGTTCTACGAGAGCATCACTCATAAAACCACTTGAAGCATCTTTATTTTTAACAGGGTAGCCTGGAAACAAATAAACACACACACACACACACACACACTGTTTAATTACTCTTGTCTGGTTAGTGTTTTTCCACTTGGAGCTGCAGTCTATGTTTTGGAAGCATCAAAACATCTTAGAGGAGCAGTGTGGAGCTGCCAATAGCTAGAGGCCGGATAATGCTCTAGGCCACATCTGCAGTGTTTCATATGCATTTCATTGTTTTACCATTTTTACTGTTTTAAATGGTTGTTTGTAAGTATAAAATAAAATATGTGCTGTTTAGCCTTAATTTCACCTGAGATTTCACGAGCTGTCAGTCTGCCTATGATATATAACATGCATGTGCGTGACTAAGGTCACGACTCTAGAGGACTCAGGTGTTTTTTTTCATGCACAGATATTTGGCCTTTGTGACAAGTGTATGACCCTAAGAACACACAGTGCTTTTTACTGACCAGTGGTCTGTGAGTATAATTAGGCCTCAGACACGTACAGCTGTCCAGCACTCACTATAAACATCTACAGCACTGCTGTCAGACGTCATCACACTGCTTTATGCATCACTCTGCATAAGCCCAGGTGTCAGCACACCCCCAAATATAAAAATAGTACAGCATATTTACCAGGACTGAGTTTAACTGATTTTGTCTGTCTGATTTATTTTAGCGTATATCTGTCTACATGAGGCATTTAGTTCCATTATTCATTATATTACAGGAAACACATACTAATTGATACACACCAGTTATATACAGTAGTCCCTACTGAAAAAAAAATAATAACTGATTTATTTATAGTTTTTGGTGTTTTAATAAATAATAATATGTAGCTAAAAAATATATATATATATTTATATATATTACTACCAAAAATACTTTTTTGGTGAGGTCAGGATGTTGAATGAAGTGATAAAAAGTGTACCTGGATGTATGAGACAAAAATCAGTGAGAAATAGTGTCCAGCCCCGTGTCTTCGTGCATAAACCTCTGTGGAAATCCAAAATCACGCAAACAGTTGTAGCTAGCTCACACTTCTCACACCTATACTCAGAGATGACAGCCAAAATACACACCATCCATATCTACAACATGTATTTAAAAAAACCTAAAGGACTTACGCTTCATATTTTTCTGTGCTTAATACTTGTAAACAATATATTCAACGTTTTTAATAATTCTGTTAACTAGAGCCTTAGGCTGTGACCGAAATGGCTCCCTATTTACTAGTTAGGGCACTATTGAGTATTTCAGCCATTTTTCTTTGAGTGTCCGAATAATAAGGGGGATTCGAACGTGATTTTGAGGGCACTAAAAACTCCCATAATGCATCATGATTTATAGTAAACATCGCTGCTTACTAAGCGAGCTAAAAGTGTCCCAAAATGCTTTGCGGGTCTCGCTACTAAGCAACAGACAGCCGAAGAAACGGAGCGGACAGCGAGCCACCAGGGTTGCCAGATTGTTACAGTGGGATTCAGATAAAACCAATTCACAGGGTAAAACGTGTTTCAAATCCACAAAATTACTGAGAAAAACACCCAAACAGCTGATGTTCGTCATATTAACAATATTACAGGGTTTATTCCAACATGATCTTAACTAAAATACCATAAATATCTTAAATATCACTGATTACAAAAAAATATATTTAAATGAGTTTATCTGCATATTTGTATTATGTGTTTTGTGCCTTGTATCATTGGACACACGAAACAAAAACGTAAAAACAGTACATAAAAACAACCTTGCAAGCAATGAAAGAAAGAAATAACTTACTCACATATAATAACGAACATAAACACAGCTTCAAATTTCCATCAGCAGGACTAAAAGCTCTGTCTCTGCAGGGTTAGATATCTAGCTATACACTTGGTAGTTTTGTTCACCTGTCAAATCACAGCGTTTCCTCCAAACAATTTCAGACACAATTCGACATTTGGCATGAAACCACCCAATCCAGTGTACGCTGCTATTTTTAAGGTTTTCTTGATGTGAGGATCATCTTTTAAACAGCGTAAATATAACAAACAGATTAATTACTTCATGATCAGCTCAGAGCTTCACTAACTTTAATTCAGAGCTCAGTTCAGTGTGTTTATGGAGTTTTAAACACGGCTCAACCTCTCTCACCTGTGTGTGTTTATGCGACCGGCGCTGGCGCATGATAATGATGAGTTAGTGTCCGAATTCACTCCCGTTTTACCATTAATTAGTGAACTTATTAGTATCTCCCTACATAGCGCAACACTAATGAGGGAGTAGGGAGCAATTTCGGTCACAGCCTTAGTTTTATCTACATCTCTCCAGCAGTGCTCCCAGATAACTGAGCTAACAACAGAGACACAGCGCCCCCAAAAGGATTGGAGAAAAATAACGTACAATGAAATAATAATAAATTAAATGGAAAATAAATATATTTTTAACACATCTCTCTTGATGCAAATGAGCAAAATCAGAATTTATAGCACATGAAAGTTTTTTTGTATTAAAAATGATTGAATGATGAAATAATTTAAACACAAACAAACAAAAAAATGTTAAATGTGCAGTTGCACATCTGTGTAAGCAGTGTATAGAACGTATAGGAGTTGCATTAATTAATTTGGGATTGGGCATATAGTGTATATAGTGTGTATTTACATTTATTTATTTTTGTACTTTGTGTTTTTTAATCTCTTGAGTGTTGTGCTGTGCACCTCCAGTACTGCAGGTGGCAGTATTCTAATATTTTAAGCCCTTTATTAAATGACTGAAAGGGATATTACAGTGGATAAAGTGTTTATTTATGTAGGCTCTTTACTGTATTGACAGATTATGTATCTCTGTTTTATTTATTTTTACTAAAAGAGGACTCACACATCACTCAGCCTTCAACAGTAAAACATTTTCTGCAGTTTATTGATGACTTGTGTTTATGTTTTCTTCAGTGTGTCCACAGGGTTTGATGGCATACAGGAGCAAAGCATCTGTAATAAGATCATGGCCAAGCTCATTCAGAACTACACGTCTACTTTTGAGCCGGATAGTGAAGAGGTGCCGCCCATGAGCCCGGCTGCTAATATCATCATGGTTAAAGTGAGTGCTGACATTTTCAATTCTTTACTGTGACTAACAACCTCTCAGCCATGTTCAATTCATTTTACACCTTTGTGGCATCCAGGATAAATATGGAACATAACAAAACTATTACCTACTTGCTTTAAAATAATCTATTGTTACTTTTATATATTTTACTAAACTCTGCTGTAATCAATAATCAATATTGTTGATTGTTTTGATTTATATTATTATTTTATCTCAAAATCTTAACTACCTTCTTTAGAATGAGAAACTCTTGTTACATTTTACTGTATTCATGTTTATCTGCATCGGCTCTAATATGATTTTCTCAGTTAAAATCTTAAATTGTACTACTAATCTCAAAAAAAATGGAATATTATTAAAAAGTTAATTTATTTCAGTAATTCAGTTTAAAATGTGAAACTCATATTTTATATAGATGTATTACACTCTTTTATGTCATCTATTTTAAGCAATTATTTATTTTATTGCTGATGATTATGGTTTACAGCCAATGAAAATCCAAAAATCAGTGTCTTCGAAAATTAGAATATTATATAAGATCAATTGATACTTTTGGCAGTGTGGGCAGTGTGCCAAGTCCTGCTGAAAAATGAAATCCACATCTCCATAAAAGTTATCAGCAGAGGGAAGCATGCAATGTCTTTTATTTTAGAATTTTAGCAAGATAAAAATACAGCTGAATAATATAATGTGCGAACTAACAGAGCGAACTAAAGCCCTGTCACTGTAATCTGTGTATTGCCAGTTTGAACCTCAGCAGCCAGAGTCCGAGAGAGACTGTACATATAGGATGTTAATTGCCTTGCTTACAGTGCCTTTTTATAGTATCGTAATATATAGAGATATATTGAATTGTAACCCTTGTTGCTGTATGGTGATGCATATCACATTGCCAAGTTTCTACCAATACACAGCCCTAGGTGCCCTAGAGTGATGTTAGTGGCAGTGAGGCATAAAACAGGTGCTTATCTTTTGCTGACGCAAACAAGGACAATGCTGGAGCTGTTTTGGTAAACAGTATTAGGCAGAGCATTAGAGAGATGAAATCATAAACAATTTTTTTTCAATGAGACACCTGGTGTTATGTAATCTTTGAAAACATGGATTACAATGTGTTTGGTTATATCATTATATTACATTACAGTAGACTGATGTAATTTAACCTGATCAGTGTGAATTTATATAACTGGACTGGATCTTTTTAGTTATCTAAACCATTTTAAAATTGTTTTTGAAATTTATGGATATTTCACTCATCAACAAAAAAAAAACTTTGTTACATCCAGAATCATCCAAAAGAAATAATCTTAGAGGAATGAAAGTTTGTGGATAGTTGGGCTACACTGTCGTGGAGTGACTGGATTAAGTGGGGGCTCAGATTGGTCCAGCGGGCTAAGCGGTTCAAATCCTGTTTACGTAGCTTGCCATCATATCTTACGTCTGGAGCCCTGATAGAGCACAATTGGTCTTGCTCTTTCTTGGTGGGTAGATGGCGCTTTCTCCCAACATCACTCCAAAGGGTGATGATGATCCGCACAAGGCGTCTGTGAGCTGATGTATCGAAACCAAATCGCTGCGCTTTTCTCCGAGCGCGCTGTGATGCTACTTAGCAGTGCTGCATCAGCAGCAGTTCTAAAAGATGTGGTGGCTGATTTCCACATGTATCCAATGAGTTAGTTGGGTTATTGACTGTGTGAACTGTGGAGTAAATGGGAAAAAATAGAAATAAAATTATATAAAAAATAGAAAGAATGGATCAAGTGAAAACCGCAGATCAAGTGCCAAAAAAAAACATAGTTTTGGCCCAACATTATGGGTAGTTAAAGTGATATATTTATAGCAGTACCATATATTATCTGGCTAATATATCCAATTAAACGGTGCCTTATCAGCAGTTAATCAGCAGTCAATTAATTGTGTGTGTTAATGCTTTAATGTTAATAGACCTAGTGTAAATATTATGTATATCTATATAGGGGTGGGCAATATTATATCGTATACAATATATCATGATATTAAAAATCCATATCGTGATAATAGGGCTGTTCTGTCTTAAAAGTAGTCTATTTTTTACTGTGAAGTTTTAGGTGTATTTATTGTATAATTGTTTGCAGTTTATATGCATGCACTAAATATTCTGCAATATTATTTACTGCATTATATTATTTTATGCTATATTATTTATTTTGCCACATTATAATTATTCTGTTATACTATTCTACTACATTCCTGAAATGAATTAATTATTTTAGTTTTCCTATATAGCCAAGTGTATCATTATTGCAAAAATACCCTGAAATATCATGATATTATTTTAGAGCCATATCGCCCACCCCTATATCTATATAACTATATATATAGGGAATTTAAAAGTATGCAAACCTATCCTATTTTCTTAACATTCAAAGAACTTGTAACAGAACAGGCTGCGTGAGAAACATGTTAATCTATGGAAACACTTCATCCGCTCGCCAGAGATTACCTTACGCCTCTCAGGCTAAACAAACCACACATGACCTTTGCCCCTGCTCGCACCTCTATCCTGCCCCTGGCCCTTTACACGTGACTGAGACAACGTGGGTTTCTCATGTAGCAGCTTCTAGCAGTGGAGGTTACAGCTTGTTCAGCACTCTGGAGAAACCACCCCTCTTTTAATACCCCCCTTAAACATTGCACTTACATTCTTACTGACTGGGAACTATTGCCAATAGAATATGACTCTTCCTGGAGCAGATACAGCAATGCCAGTCTAATGCCAGGTGTGGGCTAGAGAGGGGTATATGGTAAAGCTTCCAGCATTGAGCTGTGCAGCAGTAGAACTGTGTATGATGAGGGAGGAGTTGGGGAGTTGGGGATGATGAGATGGGGTGGTGATCATCCAACATCCTGACCTCACTAAAGCTCTTGTCACTGAATGCAATCAAATCCACTTAGCAATGATCCAAAAGCTAGTAGAAAACCTACTTTCCGGGACAGTAGATACAGTTACTCCAACTTTTATTTTGGAAGAAACAATGTAGGTGTCAGTGTTCCAATTAGAGCTGGGCGATAAATAGATTTTATCAATTAATCGTTTTTGTTGCAGTTTAAACTTACCTATGACATTGAGCCGACTCTACACTCAACCCAAAGCATATAAATACTACACAGATCATATGATAATACACAAATTATCGGCAGAGGTTAAATGTGTCCCAGCTTCTAAATGCCTTAATTTCAGGTGTATATATACAGCACTGGAAAAGACAATAAGAGCCACTTAAAGATGATGAGTTTCTTCAATTTTACCAATTTGAAAACCTCTAAAATATATTCAAGAGGAAGATGGATGGATAACAAGCCATCAAACCAAGCTGAACTGCATGAATTTTTGCACCAGGAGTGGCATAAAGTTTTCCAAAAGCAGTGTGTAAGACTGGTGGAGGAGAACATGATGCCAAGATGCATGAAAACTGTGATCAAAAACCAGGCTTATTCCACCAAATATTGATTTCTGAACTCTTAAAACCTTATGAATATGAATTTGTTTTCTTTGCATTATTTGAGGTCTGAAAGCTCTGCATCTTTTTTTGTTAGTTCAGTCATTTTTCATTTATTTACATTTATCAAAAAACAGGTTTATTCCACCAAATATTAAAAAAAAATGGTCAGTTACAGTTTGAAACTAAGCTATGGTAATTTCTAAAAGCTACAGTATGTTCTCACTATTTGCAAGCTCACTATTTACATCTCATCTACAAGCTTGTGTCTGGTTGCACTTGAACCCCAAAGGAGAAATTTAAGTGAAACCAAAATAAGGTAAACCTAGTTTAAGGGGAAAAATTTATTAAAAGCGAAAATCAGATTTTTTGTGGGGAAAAAAAACTAATTTTTTAGGCCATATTGCCCAGCTCTAGTCCTAATAATTTTGGACTCTATAAACCTGTGTTATATATGCTTTATTTACGAGGTCAGTGAGTAAAGGGTCATGGAATTCTTTTTGCTTACTGTCCCGTTCCCAGGAGGCCCGCATGGATACGGCACATGAAGAGATGTCATTATGCTCTCCTGTTCCGAAAACACATGTTCCTGTTCCCAGAAAGAAGAAGGTTTGTGTTTTTGTGTTTGTGTGTGTGTGTGTGTGTGTGTGTTGGTTATTATGTATGTTTGTGCACTAATCCCTGTCATGCGCAACGTGGGGTTTGTTTTTATGGAAATAGTGTCTGTCTTTGAGTCTATGGTTCATCAGTGCAACACAAATCAACATTACGTAACATTTTACTTTAAAATAGCAGCTTCAGAATCATGTTGATGCTCCACTGACTGTAATAAGAAGAATTGTGTCTCCTTTAAGACCTCCTGCAAGAACTGCATTATGGGCTGTAACCTGAATCATATTAATGTAAATGTCTGTAATATAACTCAGTCCATTTGCTTTTTTCACTTCAGAAGCTGCTCCTGTGTCTCTCAGCTTGTCGAGAAATGCATCATTCATCTTTCCATAAGGATATGCTTATAGCATGATTTGTATGTACAGCAGTGGAGTAAAAGCAAGTTACACTTCCTAATTGTAGGGGGAGCTCAGGAGCAAAACATTTTAAATCTCACATATTTGCTTTAAGTTATGGGTTGTACACTGACATGCCAATTGTTAAGGGACAGGTATTTTTTCCTAAAAAATGCTGAAATTATAAGCATGTGGGGACTTTTGCTTTAAAACTGGATGTGATTTCTGTCATAGTTGCTTATCTTTTTGAATGGTTAATTCTAGCCAGACACCACTGGTCACCATCATTACCACCCACTGTACTGTCCTCTGTGGATGGGGAAATGTATTTCACTCTTTAAGTCAGCAATACAGAGCACACTATTCTTAATTTCTGGACAAGCTGAGATACAGAACCGTTACTGAAAGAGTAATATTACAGCTTCTTCAATACACCCATAAACAATACCTCCTTTGTTATGAAGACATGGACAAAAGTAATGGGACAAGGGTATTAAAAAAGAGTTTATCCTGATTGTGTTGCAGAAACTGTAATCTCTACTGTCCAGGGAAGGCCAGGTCAGGATGTTGGATGACCACAACCACACTGAAACTTAAAGCAATTAAATGCATTTAATACAAACATTTAGACATATTTTTATATATACTAGTGTATAAATCAATTTTTCTGGATGTATGAGATGTGTACGTGCTCAGTACCACATGAAAGAACAGCTGGAGATGGGCTAGGCCTCATGTTTGTGTAGATTCACTGTTGAACCCCTCTGAACTGTGGCCTTCTAGAATGACTTAACATGATTTTTTTTGTAGCTGACACTGTGCTGCGGCTTCTGATTCCTGGCAGTTTCTTTAAAGCAGCAGTCCCTTAGATGTTTTCTATTAGCACATTTTTTCGAACTATAAGGTGCACTTAAAATCCCTATTAATTTTCCCCAAAAATCAACAGTGCGCCTCATGTATGAATTCTACTTCTACTTCTACGAAATTATAGAACAGTAAAGCCACTTCGCTAAAGTACAGCATTGTAAGAGTGATTTTCAGTGAAGTTTCTCCAGCACTAAGGCTGGGGTGCAGTAGCATTAGCATTAGCATTAGCCGTTAACTGCAGTGCTAGCTCCTTTGCCGTTCAGTGGTGAGTATATCAAAGTGGAGTCTGCGTGTTTACTGTGTTAAAACAAGCTACGTGCGACGAACCTCTACCTGATAGCACCCTGGGTTACTGGAACACTCAGGGCTCCTCAGTCTAGCACTATAGGGTGGCATTTACATCCCGCTAGCACTGCGGTTAGCGGCTAATGCTAATGCTGCTGCACCCAGCCTTAGTGCTGGAGAAACTTCACTGAAAACTCACTCAGGTGCTTCCCCCAGCTTTTCCATTAGAAGGAAAACATGGTAACACCCTTGCTCACTTTAGTGTAGACATCCTTACTAGTGTCGCTCAATGCGCTTCATAATCTGGTGCACTTTATGTATGAAAATAGAGCAGAAAATAGACATTTATTGACAGTGCACCTTATAAAACCTTAAATAGAGAGCAGTAGAATTCCTGTGTTAAGAAGGGACAAACTTATTAGTGCTGTGTCTGTCCCTGCAATGTGTAATAAAATATTTTCATTCTAAAACATGTGGTCAGTATTTTATAGATGTACAAAATGAACAAAACAATGCATTAGTGGTCTAGTACTTGAGTGCAATCTCAGATTTGACTTCAGAGTTAGCCTGTAATCAAGTCTGTGGAGATAAGGTGCAGTCCGTTGAGTAGTTTTATTGGCTTGTAGATCTAATAATAATCATATTTACTGTTCTTTGAAGGCCATGCGGAGCGGTGAAGGGGAAGGGAAGGACTCACCAAGAGAAAAAGAGCTGAACCTGGAGAACCCTGCAGCTACGCCGAGAAAAAGAAAGGTAACAGGCCTCACTTATTCATGTTCCATTCCCCTTTTCATTTGATCTCATTGCAGACTTACAATATACAAGCTATTCTGTTAAATTCTGATCAGTTCTGTATCCCTTTACTTTTTACGTTTTGTATCATTCTTGAATTGGGAGCACATTTTGTCTTTCAGATATACTTTTTGTTATTAAAATCAAACAAAAAGCTTCCAATCTTTATTAAATCAGATTTAGATTAATAATGCGTGATGTAAATTTTAGGTGCAATTTATACACAAAATATGAATCTAATAAGTCCCACTCATTACATCATTCTAATCCTAATTTATACATACATTCAACTTTTATAAAATACATTGTTCTAATAATAAGTCAACTAACTGAATTAACTGTAAAAAAAAAAAACTATATATGTGTACTGTATATATTTTATGTTGTAAATATAATTATACAATTCAAGTTTTTTTTAAACATGGAATTTTTTTTTTGTGATCAAATTTTTATTACATTTTTATATACACAAATGTAACACAGCCCTGCATAAAAGTACAGAGATGCATATACACGACTGTCATACACTTGTATAACTTGTGTACTAAAAGTACTTTACACTACATATAAAATACTTTATGACATGTTTTGATTTTCACTATAATTAGAGTTCCTATACAAGCTTATGACGGCCATAAGGTATTGTGTATGCCGCAATATGCATACAGCAGTAATAGAAAGCGTTTTCTAAGTCTAAATAAATTTCTGCTTTTCCTTTTAAAGAAAATTTTGTTTTTCAGTCTTTTCACTTATTTGGCCAAACAATGCAGTTCTTCTTTCGTCATTCTGGGCCAAATAATTCTGATTTCCAAATATTCAGTTCATCTCTAATGTTCTTTCTATGGTTGTTAGTTACACTATATTAAGGATATCAGTATTCACTGACGAATTGCATCTTTCCATACTTGAAATGTACCTTCAATCCAAGAATGGACCACCCATCTTCTCTGCATGTGAGACTACACTTCTTATAAACACACTGCAGAATTCTGTTAACTTTGCTCAGCCTTGCTTTAGCCAATCAGAGCTCACTGTGTTTATTTACACCTCCCTCTCTCGCTTCTATCATCACATCACATGACTTTGTTTTGATGCTGTGCTCTGAAAAAAAGGAAAGAAACCCTTTTTAAATGTGCTGGTTCATTACCTCCTCCACCACTTTTCCACTTCCTGCCGCTCAGAGGTCGGCGAGGTCTCGGTAGACACCAGCTTATGCAATGTTTTGTGTAAGGGGTTGAAATCCGAAACTTCCAAAACTGTTTGCTTAGACCGGCGGAGTTCAGAGCTTCTTGCTGAGCCAGTCCAGATAAGAGCCGTAGGAAAGTGCGGTGATACCTGGTGTCCAGCGTAGTGGGCCGGTTGAGAAATGCTGATGGAAAAAAGCAAGGAGATGAGGGTGAAAAATAAGCCCAGCTCCAGCTGAGGAGATGTTTGCCATCGCTGAAGGGGTCACCGAGATCATTCAGCTTAACACGTAGCATGCCTGGAAATGGCCGACTTGGATTACACTTTATTTTAGGTTACTGACACAACAAGGAATTTATACTTTTGGGTTAGAATTCAGTATTTGTCTTGGCCATGCAGGCTCGTATATCAGAGATGTTTGGTTTGGTCTGAACTTGATTGGTCCAGTTTGATGCAAACCAGAATAGCAGGTGTGAAAAGTGCTGTGAACCACGGTACAGACCAAAGAACTAAAATTTGCTCTGACCAGAAGAAGTTGTCTTGGTTTAAAGCTACTGAACCATGGTTGAGTTTGTCTGCTCTCCGAAGCACTTTTGTAGATGGTTTAGACATTGGGAACAATTACAGGAAGTTAAGTAGGGCTGCAACAAATGATTATTATGGTAGTCGAATAATCTAATAATAATTTTTCAGATTAGTCAATTAGTCAATGATTCTTTCTGCCATGTCCTTCATATTTAAAAACAACAGAAAAACAGCTGAACATGAGATTTAAAAGGCATTTAAATGTCCAGATGTTGTTTAAACTAAGTTGAGTGTGTTGTTTAAACTGTGTGAGTGAGCCATTTACCCATCTCCTATTGTGTTTCTCTCCCTAGCACTTTGTGTAATTTGTACTGTACAAATTATTGATTAGTCGATAATTACATTTGTAGTTGACAAATTTAAAAAATTGATATTGTCAATTATATCGACTAATCGTTGCAACCTTAAAGTTAAAGCAGTCTATTATCAGCCTTTAAACAATAGAAGAAGAAAATAAACTGCCATTGTGCCTAAATCTGACTCCCTTTTGCATGCAGCAGTATGGGTGCAAATGCTTTTGCTAGTTATTCCTATATCTACTGTAACTGTAGATATATTTTTTTTCTTTTCATTTTTTCCCCCCATTTTCTCCCAATTAAGCTAGGCAATTGTCCCACCCATTTACCTACTACTCAGCTGTATACATCCTCCATCACTGGTGATGCCACTACACACTATTATGTGATAGTAAAGACTATCACATGTCTCCTCCAATACATGTGAAGTCAGACTCCGCCTCTTTGCGAACTGCTGCTGATGTTGCTGAGTAGCATCACAGTGCGCTCTCGGAGGAAAGCGCAGCGACTTGGTTCTGATACATCAGCTCACAGACACTGTGAGCTGATCAACATCACCCTAGTAGTGATGAGGGGAAAAAGAGCCATCTAGCCACTCAGAGAGAGCAAGGCCAATTGTGCTCTCTCAGGGCTCCGGCAGCTGATGGCAAGCTGCATGACTGGGATTTGAATCTCCCGATCATAGTGGCAGCTCTGTAGACCGCTGGAAAACTTTGTGCCCCAGTAGATTAAACCTTAATGATAAACAGAAAAAAAGGAATTTGTGGGAAGACAGGACATAATACAGTAAAAGTTCTGTACAGTATACAATATAACAAACACATCAATCATCAATCTTAGTCCAGGCTCTGATTCTGACTTTCAGGTGTGAAAACAATTAATAAGATGATTGACTCTTTTTATTTGTTTATACTTTTTATGTTACAGTGTACTTTACTAGATAACAGTTACTCTTTTGAACTCCATCATTACCAGGCAACTTCCTGGAACTTAAGAGTGTTGCAGTGTTTCCTTGTATTTGTAGTGTGTATTGAATTGTCCTTCTGTTTCCTCAGTCAGTTTCTGAAGAACACTGTGGTGCTAAAAAGCTAATTATGTGTTGGCAGCTTTTGAGTAGTGACAAGGAAATAATGCTGGTAGTTTTATCACTTATCACTATCATTTGGAAGTAAAAAAAAAGGAAAAGTTAAATAGACTGTTCACGTAGAGTGGTTGCTGGTGTTCATTTTCCACCTTTACCGTCTTAATTCCAACAGTTCCCTGTTCCCTGTTTTTTTTTTTTTTTTTACTGTTTTTGTGTTTGAGAGGCAGGATTGACACAGACCATCAGCATTACAAGCTGAGCTGTAGGAAACCAGATAGTTAATAATTTTATTTTGTCTCATTCAGCAGCCGATTGAGTAATCTCATTCTCATACTCTCACCAAGAGAGACTCCATCTTTTAGGATCTTGTTGGAACAAACAGTGAGCATGTTTGTGGTGCTTTGTGAAGAACAATAATCATTTCTTGTGCTTAAACTACAAACATTTTTCTTGTGCATTTTGCTTTATGCATTTCAGTTTTAAGATTTATTTTAAAAAATGAATGTGAGCATTACATTGACAAAAAATTAATTAAATAATATTAGTGGTGTGAATCACTTAAAAAAATATTATAATCATGATTCATTTTTTAATGCTGCTAGTTCCCTGTATTTTTGAGAGAGGGGCATTAGGGGTGGGCGATATGGCCCTTAAAATAATATCACGATATTTCATGGTATTTTCACGATACCAATACTCTTGGCGATATGACAAAACACTGAATTAAAAAAAAATATTTCAAGAATACACTACTGCAACAAAATAAAAATTTAGTTGTATTATTGCGTACAATATGATATGGCACACCCCTAACTGAGATATAAAAAAGTACAAGAATTTTATCAGATTTGTAACAGAAGTCAATGATCCAGAATGCCATGATAATAATAATGCACTCCGAATATCTCCATATATCCAGAAATAAAGTAAAATAAATGATACTGGACAGATAAAATCTGTCTCTAATAGATATATAATGGGAAATGAGGATAGTGAGAATTTTTCTTTTGCTAAAAACAGTAAAAAAAGTAGTACCCTGATGTGATAACTAGGGGTGGGTGATATAGCACAGTATTTCAGGGTATAATATCATTCACGATATATTTAAAAATGTTGGCGATATTATTACGTACGATACGATATGGCACACCCCTAAGGGGCAGTAATAATAGTGTAAATTGGTTCATCAGGCAGGCTAGAGCTGTTTTGGTCGCTGCTTTTTTGGTATCGAATTACGATAAACAGCCCTAAATATGGCGTAGTGTCAGACACAGCTTTACCCATATGCCTTAGGTTGGGGGTGTCACGATTCTCTAAATTCACGATTCGATTTTATTTCCGATTTTAGGGTAACGATTTGATTTGATTTTGATTCTCTATTTTCTTTTTTGTACGGCAGAGAGGCCTATGCCAGTTTTAGATTAGTCTATGGTCAGTCATTGGTTTGATTCATCAAATTTACAATATCTTATTTCAAAAGGTGGGCTTGATATAAGTGATGCAAAGTGATACAAGTGATCTGTAATACACCACATTAGGCACTAATGGTCAAATTTAAATATTTTAATTAAGATATATATGTAATGCCATCTAGTGGCTTTTTTGGTAGCAGCAGTGTGCACTATTAAAACAGCAATGTGCAACATAACAAAATAAATATTAAAAAAAATACAGGAACAGTCATATAAAAAATAATAGAACAATTAGAGCCTTAACAAACTGAGCTCTATCCTACTATAACAGTTATACATGAAAAATAAGACTTTAAGACTTTTTTGGTCCCTGAGAATGACAAGTTTTTTTCTTTAATAAAGATATATTATTAACTTTATTTGAGAGAAAGATGCTCCTTAAGGTACCAAAGCTATTAACATATTTGAGGCTAGACAAAACAACTGTTATTTTTATATTTTCAAGTTTTTCTTTAAGAAGATGAGAATGTCCACATTCTCTGGAGAAAGGGCTGCTCTTTCAGCTACAGTGTGCTGCGCCACTTGCGTAGCGTGCTGCACCATTTGCCATTGATCCTCTTTTTGACTTCGATGCTCGAGACCATGACATAATTTCGATCGATTTTGATGAAATATCGAAATCGTGACACCCCTAGCCTTAGGAGACTTATTTCTTTCCCACTATTTGCTTTGTATATGATTACACTTATACTGGCCTAATAAGAACATGTATGTCTGCATGTTTTAACCACCCAGTCATCTCTAAATCACTGCTTATTGTGTTTTGTCCCAACATAATGTTAAACTGGGCTAATTCATTGGGAACTGTACACAAAAACTTGTCCTGACACAACATTGTGACGTCCATGTGGTTCTCAAGAACCTTGAACAGTTATTCATGCATGTAAGAGGATTTTAGCACAACTCCCATTTCCCTGAATCGCCAGAACTCTACAAATATGTATTAGGCTCCTGTTTTTGTGCTTGATTTTATCAGAAAACACACAAGCTCTATGAGTTTCACACGTCGCCTGCATATTTCCTGCTTTATCTTTATAGTTTGGATGGTTTTCAGAAGGAAATAAATTGATATAGATGTGCTTTATGATGATATGATGATTTATGTGCAGCTTTATTTAAGTATTATTTCCTGAACATTAATACTGTCATAAAATGCTGTGTATTTCAGGAGAGTGGTGCCATTAAGGTCGTTATTTGCTGTGATTAATAGTGAAGCTGTTTATTGAATGTTATTTACTGAAAATCAGTCCGGGGCGGAAGGCCTGAGTCAGAGTAATGTGTGATGTTGTTTTTAACACAGCGTTTTATTGGATGAGGGTTAAAGTTCTCAGTGTCTCTGTTCAGCTTCATGGTGATTCTTTTCCTGATGTGTTTTCTCAGAAGCTTGTAGTGGGTGGTGGGTGTTTAAAGGAAGTTTATTTGGACTATAAAAGCTGCTACGCTGTTAGTGTTGTGAATCTTCACATCCAGTTGTCTCATCCTAGAGGACAGTCATGAGTGGAGGAGTGTGTGTGAATGGGCCGAGCTGTGCTTTCAGTCTGAATACTGAGGTTTATGGAGTTCAGGTGAGTCATGCTACACTATAGACTTTAGATTTTATTGTTAAACGGGTAAATAGCTTGATTATCCATTATGTACACTACATTACATTGCATTTAGTCTACGCTTTTATCCAAGGCGACTTGAAATCCAATACAAAAACATTTTAGGAGGCCAAAGTGAAACATTGGATAGAGAAGAATAGGAAATGAAGTTAAAAGTAGTTAGTTAGAGGTGTTAGGAGAATAAGTGCTCTTTGAAGAGCTCTGTCTTCAGGAGTTTATTAAAGATAGCGAGAGATTCTCCTGATCTGGTAGTAGAAGGTAGTTAGTTAGAGGTGTTAGGAGAGTAAGTGCTCTTTGAAGAGCTCTGTCTCTTTAGGAGTTTATTAAAGATAGTATGGGAGGCTCCTGATCTGCTAGTGGAAGGTAGTTTGTTCCCCCATTGTGGTTTGATTTTGGTGGAACTTTGCGGGTAAGCATATAGTTTTCAAAAAATTATACTTCAAAGTGACACACCTTCTCATTCAGTGTTTTTTCATTTTATTATTTTTCCCCTACATTGTAAAAAATACTTCATTCTTAATTTTTTTTTTATTTATTAGTTGAGTAGTTTTTGACATAATCTGGATTAGAACATTACTCAAAAACTCAAAAACTGATGCTTTCAAACTCATTAAGAGACAAGAAATTCAAGTAATTTACTCTTGATAGGTTTTAATCTACAATGCAGAAAAAAAAAATAGACATACGGTAACCGATACTGTATATCGGAGATTTTTATGAAGAGATTTATGTAACTCTATACAACACAAAGTTTATTAATAATTTGTACTTGTGTTTTTGTACATTATTAAAAACTGTAAGATTTTATTGTTGTTTATAATTACCCCAAACATAATAAATACAACAATAAAAAACATTTTTTCGTTTTTTACTTGTTGAGGACGTTAAATTAGATTAGATTAGATTAGATTAGATTACTAATAATACTTTAATACTTTATTGATCCCAGGGGGAAATTACAGTTATTACAGTAACAACCATTTATGTTGAATAATAATCACTCAATCACTCAAACATTACAATATGTACACATATAAAAATTAACAGTAATAATAAGTACAAGAACACATACTGTAATTTAGCAGAAAAAAAAAATAATAATAAAATAATAATAAAATAAATAATAATAATAATTATTATTATTATAATAATAATTAAAATGATTGCACAACCTAAAGGTTAAAGTTTCAAATTGAAGAATACCTAAAAGCTCCTTATAGAACCTATACGTTTAACATTATAGTGCAGTATTGTTTTAGAGTCGGGTTTATCTAAAGTGAAACTGCTTTAACGGCTCTAACGTAATATGTTTGATGTTTGTACACACAAAACCCTTCCCTGCGGTTCTGTGGTGTGTTATTGTGTAACTGCTGTATGGGGTAATCGGTCAGTGTTGATATGGCTGTGTTTGGTTGTGGTTTAGCAATGTTTGAGGCCTCAGTTATGGCTGTGAATTCCTAGATAAGGACAGTCTGCTGTGAAATGCTATCTGATAAAAGACACAGCAGCTTTCTGGTTGCTTTTATTAGCACCTATTTAGTTAGGCTAAACTCAAATATTTGGTTTTGAACCTCTCTGATACTGATATTAATATTGTACATTTCAGTATTGGCCAATATCAATATAATACTCAGAACAACACACACACAGCTAACAGTATGATATCACAGTGTAAGTGGGGCTATTTCAGGCTGGATTTATTACAGATCAAGTCATATTTGTGGCTAATAGTAATACCCAAGTAGTAGTAAGACCCAATAGTAATACCCATTGAACGTTCCCAGTTTTGAAAGTTTGATATAATACAGCCATGTGAAGAATTGGGACATTCCTAAAATGCTACAGAATCTGCAGGTATCTCCTACAGCATATACAGCTTTGAAAAAAAAATAGAGACCACTTTAAAATGATGAGTTTCTTTGATTTTACCAAAGAGGAAGATGCATGATCATCAAACCAAGCTGAACTGCTTGCGTTTTTGCACCAGGAGTGGCATAAAGTTATCCAAAAGCAGTGTGTAAGACTGGTGGAGGAGAACCTGCCAAGATGCAAAAAAACTGTGATTAAAACCACGGTTATTCCACCAAATATTGATTTCTGAACTCTTAATACTTTGTGAATATGATTTTTTTTCTTTTCTTTGCATTATTTGAGGTCTGAAAGCTCTGCATCTTTTTTGTTATTTCAGACATTTCTCATTTTCTCCAAATAAATGCTCTAAATTACAATATTTTTGTTTTGTCTGTAGTTTATAAAATAAAACAACAATGTTCATTTTAATCAAACATATACCTTTACACTGCAAAATTAGAGAAACTGATTCAGAAACTGAAGTGGTCTCTTTTTTCCAGAGCATATAGCATCAAAAAGAGGCCAAACAAGTAAAAAAATCATGGGAGCTGTCACAGAAAATCTGTGTTTTGCTTGACTGTACACTGGGCATTCACACAATGGCTGCAGTTGGCCTTTTAAAAACAGACAGTTAGATCATGCGTGAAATGGCAGTAGGTGAAACGTTGCATAACTGGAAGTTGCAGTGCTGCCTTAAAACAAAAATAGCTCTTTTTGGATCCATCCAGTCTGAGATCACCTCCAAGCTCCACTGACCTGCATTGAAACGTCCAGTTTCCTTCCTTACTGGTCAATTTGCTGATGTATTTTGGGCTTAACCCAATTCAACAAAGATTTTTGTGTGGTGATTGCATCATTAACACATTAGCACATCGATGTGCAGTGTCGACTCTGTTACAATTAGGTAAGCCGTCCCAGAGCGACTGTAATCAATAAAACGCCTTTAGCTTTAATAGCAGTATGCTGCTAAAGGCTGTACTTTTTCTATGCACTGTTTGAGGTTTGTGGTTATGAGCTTGACGTTTGTCATAAATTATTAATTATATGGGGTTTCTTCTTATTATTTTAGAAATATTCCAGATTTCTGGATTTTCTTCACTTCATCATCTGTCATCTTCTATTGGGAATAAAAGCCTAATGCTTTGTAATTGGCTCCTGCCCACCAATCAATGCTCTAAATACAGGCTGGAGAGATCCAGTTGGCACGTTATGCAGTCGAGTAGCTGCAGTAGTGTTTAATAGGAAGCCGACATTCAATAGAAAGCTCTGCAGATATTTTTATAGGCTTCCATCAGTAGCATTAGCGTTAGCATTAGCATCTTTTCACAGAGAGGCGATGAGGAGAGCAGAGTTTGACCTGGCTCTGGTCCGTTTGAGATTTTTCACTTTTTCCACCGTCTCTGGTGCTTGCCAGCTGCAGCCTGTAGCAGTTAGCAGGGTAAGAGAAATGCAAGTCAAGCCTTTTTATCTTCTGCTTCCTTTTTCTTCTTCTTTCTCTGCTCCCTGTGGCACTTCCTTCCTGTTCCTGGAGCGTGTGGCTTGCAGTAACATGAACGAAGGGCCCGCTATCTGATAGCAGTGGCAGTGTCCAGCCTGCTCACATGTACACTTGGCTTTCTCATGTTTAATACCTCTCTCTATGTCTCTCTCTCTCTTTCTCTCTCTGTCTCTATCCCCCTTTCCTGCTATCTCTCCCTCTCCGTTCTTTTCAGGTGAAGAAGGCAAGGGCTAAGGAAATGCCCAGGTCAGTTCCTCAGTCAGGACTTACCCACTCCAGGCCTTTACCCCAACCCCCGCAGCGGAGCTCCAGCCCTGAGGTCCATCCTCCAGTCCGAACCCAGGAGAAGAGCATCAGCCATCAGCCTGAGAGCATGGACCTGACCCCATGTGATGCCAGCCCCGCCAGGAGCGTAGACACTGTGAACAGGTAGGTCACATGCAGACTCCACCCACCTCATGGCTATTTGGCTTCTTAGAACATTGTTCCAGCTTGATTAGTTTAATGTGAGGAGAAACTGTAACTGTAATTTTAGTGATTATGAACAATAGATTGTGATTATAATCCAGTATGAATTTGCAGTGTTTAGATTTAGATTTAGAGGCATCCATTCAACTAACTGCATGTTACTGCGTAATTAAAATAAATGAATCTATAAAGGAGACAGTTTGCGCATTATATATTAAAAGAAAATAAGAGACCACTTAAAAATTATAAGTTTCTTTGATTTTATCATTTTGAAAACCTCTGGAATATAATCAAGAGAAAGATAAATGAAAAAAAAATCACAAGCCATCAAACCAAGCTAAACTGCTTGAACTATTGGCATAAAGTTATCCAAAAGCAGTGTGTAAGACTGGTGAAGGAGAACATGCCAAGATACATGTTCCACTATGGAGGTCTTAAGGTCTGAACGCTCTCCATCTTTTTTGTTATTTTCTGCAAATAAATGCTCTAAATGATAATGTTTTAATTTAAAATTTGGGAGAAATGTTGTCAGTGGCTTCTAAAATAAAACAACAATGTTGATTTACCTAAACCTATAAACATAAACCTATAAATAGCAAAATCAGAGTAACTGATTTAGAAACTGAAGTGGTCTTTGGCTGTACATGTGCATAAATGTGCTAAATTCTAGTGCTAAATTCTAAGTATAAAAAATTCAGTGAAATTTTATACACTTCCCCTAGTAAAACTAATTACATTGATGTAATCCACTGCTAATACTACTACTACTACTTCTACTACAACATATACAGGTGTGAGTGTTCCCAAGTCATTCCCTGAGATAACACCCCATGATCAAGTTACATACTGCTCACAGTAACTGTCCTGTGAGTTTTGGCATGTCAGTTCAGTTGTTAATATATTAGTAATACATACGTTCATGTATGAATGTGAAAGTTTCTGTTTCACACGCCACCTGAAACCTGAAACATAGCGTGCTGATTTATTTTCCCACTTTTAAGCAGTGCCTGTTTGTGGAATGAGTTTGTTTTTATTACATTTATTACCTGCAATTACACCCTTATCATTAGTGCTGTCATCCATGAGCAGCAGAGTGTTTGTGTTTGTGACCATGAGAAAGGCCAAAGTTCAACCCATTCGTCCCATTCGCTCTTCTACAGTAGTTCTACAAAGTTTTTTCCACTCCTTGGGTTTCTTGGAGTGTAAAAATGCTAGGATTCAGTTCTTTAGAGTTATTTCGAGAATTGACAGAAATCTTTAGCACATAATCGTTTATCATCAAGTGGCACGCAGATGGATCTGGGTTAGTATGACCCTCTGTTACTCACCTTCCTCAGATAGTGCTGACAACTATGCAGGGCATCCAGCTGCCGCTTGACTTTTAAGAGGCAGTGTGGCAAGTGGCACGCCGTCGACACCCAGATTCCAGACGCACTTATTATAAGCAGCTGAAAACTGATCTACTGTGGGGATCAGGTGTCTCCTGGAATAGCAGCGCTGAGGCGGTGGGGCTTGTTGTTGGGGTGAGCTTTTTCTCTGCCGCTGTGAGAACGAAAGTGTTAGCGTTAGCGTTAGCATTAGCCACTTGCCGACTCAGCCACTTTCATATCTACACTGGCAAAAAAATAAACAAACAAATTAGCATTTAGCATTAACATTTGTTGAGGCATCGCTGGATGGTTTTCTCTTATTGTGTTATTGTGTTTTATAATGATTTCTCAATTGATCATTACTAGCTAACCGTTTACTTTGCCTAAATTTCCTTTGGGATAAATAAAGTATCCATCCATCCATCCATCCATCCATCCATCCATCCATCCATCCATTCACTCAACCATCCATCCATCCATTCAACCATCCATCCATCCATTGTTCTGACCTTTCAGCAGCCTTTCAATAGCCTGAACTGTTCAGTTACTCGACACCAGCCAGATCCATTGACAGTTATAGCAATTCATTATGAATTGTTGACAAATGTAATATATGATCTTATGTATTGCAACCCTGTAAATACAGTCTGTCAGCTAAACAAATGAACTAATACACTAAACACACCTGGGAAAGTTAGGCATGCAGCTTTATGTCTGGCAGCCAGTTCTGCTTTAACCCATTTAACTCCAATAATTCAATATATAGCAGTATTTTGTTGTATTTTGTATAATTAGTATGATTGCAGTATGCAATACCTTAGCAACACCTTAGCAACCACTTAGCAACACCATAGCACACACAATAGACACCATAGCAATATGTTAGCAACCACCACAGACACCATAGTAACACCTTAGAAACCACCTAGCATCACTTTAGCAACCACCTAGCTTTTAAGCTTTTTGGTACTGCAACCACACTGCCTGTTTTTGCAGGAGCTGCAATCATTCACAGACTGTAGTCCTTCTGTTTATGTTTCCCCACAATGACTACTTCAGTCACTGAGGTGATTAAAAACTCCTGATAATGACCCACCACCCAGTTGTGCTAATACCCCCTAAATACATGTATAATACCAATATAAAAGGTATATTCACATTACTTAAATATTAGGACTGTCAACGTTAAAATATTATCTGCCCCGCCTGATGTTTTTTTCAGAGCGGTTCGCTTGTTGTGCAAATGTAATCTGGTCTTAATCTGACCCAGCAAATATACTTCTTTTTATTGAGCTAAAATGGTGATTAGGCGCAATTTAATCTAATCTAATATATATAATGCTATAAACAAACGCGGTTTCCATGCAGCTCCATGCTGTTTACACACTAAGAACGCAGTATATGCAGCGTTCACTGCTCACATCTGTGCTGCACATCCCATTGAAAACACTGTGTTAAAAAACAGCAGCAAATTTTCAGGGTTTTGTGTTAAAGCAGCTTTACACTGCACAGATATATACACTGAAACATAGAATCTTCTTACTGTATTTACTTTCTTGCTCCCGTGCCAGACAGCTCTGACCAATCAGAGGAGACGATGTGCTTGTGTGGTTTATTGGTGCATATTTTGGTCCAAACAGAGGGAGAAACGTTCCAAATAAACAAACTCATCAACTGATCTGGACCATAGAAACCTAAAAACTACAGGTGTGAAAACGTCCTTTTATCCTCAGCTAATTAAATTCTAATTCAGCAATCCTTACAACCAAGCTGAGATGTTTATGATAATGTAAAAAAAATCCTTTATTTATTTTTATCATGCATTCTTTATTTCAGTGTCCCACATTGGCTTTATCTCCCCTCAAACATACAAGTATTTACTAGTATTTTTATTGGTGTCACTAATGTATAATTTTAATATACCTTTAAATATTCAGAATAAAAACTCGCATCTTAAGAAGTACACATGCAGTTAATCGCAGTTAATTGCACAATATTGTTGTGATTGATCGGATTAACTTTTTTAATCGATTGACACCAATATTAAATATATAATATATTGTATACTTAAGTAATATGTCACCAGTAACACTGGAGAGCAAGGAGTTAACCCAGCACACATTGCATGAATGTAGTTGTGAAATTGGGCAAAGCAGTTACAGGTTTTTGCAATAGCACACTTGTTGAGCACTGATCACTCTTAGGTCAGCGCTGTTTTTAAAATACTTGGAGAAAAAACAGAAAAGTTAGTTGGACTGTTAGCAGTGCATCACTGGTCTTTTAGCTTGTAGCTATCTCGTTTTTTTGCTCCTATAACTGGGGTATTCTTATAATTACAATAATTTTATAGACTCTAAAATAGAACCCTGTGGAACTCCACTATATTTTTCTATAAATCACCAGTGCGGCTTTTAATCCAGTGCGTTTTATGTATTAAAATTTACCAGGCAGGTTGTAAGGAGCAGTAAAGCCACTCCGCCAAATTGCAGTGTTTTTCAGGAGTTTCAGTTTAGTTCTCCAGCACTGGGGCTGGAGTAGCATTAGCATTAGCTGCTAAATGCCATTTCTTCGTTCAGAGGAGAGTATTATCGGCCTGTAGTCTGCTGCTATTCCTGGCTAATGCTAATGCTAATGCTCAAGCATTAGTGCTGGAGAAATTCGGTAATCTAAGCTTACTGTAGAAAAACAGAAGCACTTTACTCACTAAAATAAACAATTTTAGAAGAGAAATCTGTGAAGAATAACATCTACCGCTCATTTGACTTTATAAGAAGATTTTTTTTGTTATTACAGTTTTGTTTACTTAGCTTAGCTTTACTTAACTTATATAGCTACCCCACCCAGCAGCAAGGCGAGACCTGCTGAATTAGAAGTTCCTTCTAAGAGGTGTCTTCTAAGATGCACCTTATAATCCGGTGTGCCTTATCTATGAAAATAGACCAGAAAATAGATATTCATTGATAGTGCACCTTATAATATGATGTGCGTTATAGTGCAAAAAATATGCTGTTATTATTCGGCTTTATGATGGATATGAGAATTATCAACGCAGGGTTTAAAATGTTAAACTGGCTGTTTTACTGTGAACTAAACCCAAAATAAATTTACTGTATTTAGTTATACCTTTACTTTTAATTTTAAACCTGATACAGTTCAGCAAATCCTGAGCACTAGAGCGAGTCTTTCCTGGAATTTCCACCTCAGAGGTGGCGTGCTGAGTGTCCGATAAGGACTGAGGACACTTGAGAAGTGAGGGGTGTGTAGTCTGTCCTGACGAGCAGCTAGGCTCCCCCTGTCTAGTCCGGTACTGACTGGATAACACAGACTTGCAAAACCCCGGTATATTAGGTTACACATGCCCCTTGACCTTTACCTGGAGTTCTCTGTGATCCTGGGCTTCCCTGCTGCTGGTGAAGCTGACGTGTGACCGCGTGTGCTCTGTTCTGGTTATGGCCTAACCCTCGTCATGCCCACGCTGTTGCCCCATATGTTTTGTCGATTTGCTCACCATGAGTTTCAGCATGAGCACCTTGAAAGTTCACAAAGTAACTGAACACCCATTAAATAAGTCTGGATTCCCTGAAATAGATGTGCGTCTCATGTGCTGCAGCCGAAGCAGACGACTTGGCAGCTTGCTCTCACTTTCTGTAGGCATGTGTGGATGTCATGTTAGCAGTGGGTCAGCTCTCCACCGGTCCAAACTGGGTCTGAGTGAGCGTACACCAAACACCTTAGCAAGCTCTTTACTCCACCTTCAAAACACACTGGCCCTGTTTATTGATTGCTTAGTTTAGGATGTGTGTCAGTGTGTCTTTGCTATCGTAACAGTGGGAAAAGTACGCCTTGTGCGAATCGAAATGCTCAAAAGGCTAGTACTAATTCTCTTAATTAATCATGGGTGTGTTTAGGGCATAACGTGAAATAAACCAATCCGTGTGTCACGTGCCATTCCCTTTAAAGCTCCATTAGGTAGGATTGAGATTTTGTGCTCGTGGGCTCCCCCTACAGTTGTAGAGTGTAATAAATGTTTCAGTTCCAACTGTTAGAAGTAAAGGTCGGAAAGCAGGTCGCAGTTCTCGCGAGCGTCGGATGCGGCTGGTCCGGAAAACTTACAGAGTCTGGTTTGGGCTCAGAGGAGCTCCGGCACAGACACAAGAGGAACGCTATTCCTCCTATTACACCTCAATGGAGCTCTGCAGTGAGTTTCAAGCTGTAATTTTACTTCTTTAAAAAGTTCAAAAATCAAGGAAATCCTACCTAGTGCTGTTTTAAGAGCCAGGCAGATTTTGGCGGATTGCTATTTTAGTAGCGCAGCGCTTCTGCGCTTTTCAGCAGAGAAAAACTGACCTGTTCGTTCATGCTTTGTAGGTGTGTGAGCAGGTCATGTAATTTACGGGAACAACAGGAATGCATTTAGCCAAAGGGAGCTAAATGCATTTAGCAAAACTAAACACTTCCTTAGATTTTATACTCATTTTTTCATATAGAGAACTGTAGCATATTACAATAAAATACAGCTTAAAGTGAGTAAGAACTGAAGGATTTTATTTTATTCTTGTGAAAATTAATTAAATGCAGTGTATCTCCTTACACTCCTACATGATTAGCATTTAGCTCAGTTCTTCCAAATTTGCTGATCTGGCTCCTCTACAGCCCCCCCTGCAGCAGAATGCCAATCCTTCAGTGTATGGATGAGTGATGTGCTGTACAGTGTGTATATACGAGATGATCTGTACACCTGTCGCTTTACGTTTGGGAGTGGAACTGACCCGCTCTCCTCGTAGTAGTAATATTTCATAGCTGTAATGTCTTTTGAAGCTCTTCCAGGGTGGCATCGATAACATTCAATATCACAATGTTGTGTGACAAATATATCACAGTATCACTGTATCAGAATATATATAACATAACTAAGAGTATATGTACAGTATGAAGGTTAATAATAACACAAACTTAATGAACTTTGAAGCCTGAGTACTGCTGCTCTGTGCTGAACGTATGGTGTATTTTAATTTAATCTATCTATCTATCTATCTATCTATCTATCTATCTATCTATCTATCTATCTATCTATCTATCTATCTATCTATCTATTAGGGGTGGGAATCTTTTACTATCTCACGATTCGATTCGATTCCGATTTTGGGGGCCACGATTCGATTCAAAATCGATTTTTGATTCAAAACGATTTGAATTATACAAATTTCTGCTTCTGGCTTATGAATCTTATTGAAAAAAAGCCTCCATAATATACACTGGTCCTGGAGCAGGTAATGTGTTACAAAAACAATAAAATGTGCAGGAATGTGGGTCCTCAGTGACAGAGGAATCACTGGGATATCACAATGACGTTTGTCAATGAACAATAAATAAATAATAAATAACACTGCTTTATTACCAGGCTACTAGCGGTGGTGTGTAGGTGACGCTGCTGGGCTGATGTGATGATAGCAGTGGAGCGCTAAAGTTCAGGAGCAGCTGCTGATTAACTAGTTAATTTTAGGCCGTTGTATTTCTTCAGAAAGGGGGCAGGAGGTGGAGAAATTAATTCATATTGTCCATTACTTAATTCCTCTGTGATGGGGAGCTGAAATTAGCTCTGATTAGCTTATTTTATTTTTCTGTTCCGCCTTAAATGCTGCAGCCCGCTGCCACCTGTTGCATTATTTAAGGTGGAACTGGAAAGTTAGCTAGTTAGCTAGCTAACAGTTACTGAAACGAACTACTAGCGATCTTTTTTATGCTTGTTATGAAGCATTCTGCCATAAAACATTAAAACTACACGTTAATCTAAGGTAATATAGTGCTTGTTCTGCCATCTTACCGGTAATTCTCATACACCTACGCTCTGTGTGGGTCTGGAAGATCTCTGTTTGAACAAGCCCTATCCTTTACCCGCCTTAGGGGTGACGGTACGTTTACACACTACGGCGGCGCAGCCAATCGCTTTCTCCGCCTCCCACTTGCCGCTTTGGGCAGTGGGAGGCGGAGCGAAAAACGCTTCGGTAGGGGTAGGGCCAAGGGAAGAAATGGGATTGGACCTTAGAATCGATTTTGGGACATTTTAAATCGATTCTGAATCGTAGTAAATGAGAATCAAGATTCTTATGTGAATCGATTTTTTGGCACACCTCTACTATCTATCTATCTATCTATCTATCTATCTATCTATCTATCTATCTATCTATCTATCTATCTATCTATCTATCTATCTATCTATCTATCTATCTATCTATCTATCTATCTATCTATCTATCTATCTATCTATCTATCTATCTATCTATCTATCTATCTATCTAATAGTTGAATTGGACCAGGTGTGTTATAGGACCAGGGAAAACACTATAATGTGTAGGGATCTGCATTGGATCTTCAGAACCAGGATTGAGAAACACTGGCTTATAGTTCTGACCTACAGTCCTGTTTTAGTTGGACTACAGATTACAGACTACTGATGCAACAATCTGCTGCAGCATTTTGTGGTAGATAATGAAATTGATGGTCTTCTGTGGCTAATAGTCCAAACTCTGAAGCAGCAAAGTGTCCCTTAAGTACCCTTAACTTTGTAACTACCACCACCATGTTTAAAGAATAATAAAAACACTGAACACTGCTGCTGTATAACTACATTACAAGCCTTATTAGTCCATTCCAAATTTCTTCACATTGATATAGTTTGGATTGTGGACATGTCTGTAGTAGACAAGTATTCGGCTTCCAAGATGGCCACCAAGTACAACACAAACATATAGTCAAAAGAGCACAGAATCAGGTCTAATCGTCCACATTTATGTTGCATGTCCACAAATTGGATATGTGTTCGATCTAGGACCGCATATTAAAGTGACTGAATTTAGTTTTGTGTCACCTCAAGGCAAAAAAGCTCACTTTAGCCTGGTATTGTGAACGTAGGCTATGCTAATAGAATTGTTTACAGACCTAATACATTAATTACCATATTTTTCACACTGTAATTCTCACTTAAATTCCGTACATTTTCTCAAAATTCAAAAGTGCGCCTTATAATCCATGTGTCGCATGTGTAAATTCTACCGGTTAGGTTGTAAGGAGCAGTAAAGCCACTTCGCTGAAGTGCTGTAAAGTGTTATAAAGGAGTTTCAGTGAAGTTTCTCCAGCATTGAGGCTGGAGCAGTATTAGCATTAGCTGCTGACCACAGCACTAGCTCTTTCGCCATTCAGAGGAGAGTATTTCGAACTGTAACCTGCGTGTTTACTGTGGTAAAACAAGCTATGTGGGACGAACTGCTAGCTGATAGCACCCTGTCATACCGGGGCACACAGGGTTTCTCAGTGTAGCTTCGTCAGGTGGCATTTACTAGAGCTAAGTGCTGCTAACCGTGGCTAGCACTGCTAGAAAACTAAGCTTACTGTAAATAAACGGAAGTGCTTTTCTCACCCAAATAAACAGTTTTCAGGAGAGAAATCTGTGCAGATTACTGTGCAACACCCTTGTTTTTTTTATGTCGCATAAAATGCGCCTTATAATCCAGTGCAATGTATGTATGAGAATAGATGTTGATTGATAGTGCGCCTTATAGTAACTTTTGTTCTGTTTTTTACTGTGTTTTTTTTTTTACTGTGCATGCAGCACTGATAATTTGTTTACAGTTACATTCATATCTAGAATTAATCATATTTCAAGTGCTGGTCCACTACCAAGGCAAAGTTGGACACGTATGGCTTAACCATGCGCTGGCTTCAGATAAGCCTTTCAATCTCCTCCTCTACTGATTCTGCAGTGGCGTGGTAATCTGCTGTCATACCGGTGGCCACAGGCTCGCTGCGGGAGGGAAAGATAAACAGCGCATCTCACATCTCTCTCATACAGCTGCCCTGAGTTACCTTAGTTAATGGAAAGTGATGATGTAACCGTTCTGCTACTGAGAAAGAGGCCAGGCTGAGGAACCTGGCGTAGTGCTGCTACTATCATTCCCACCCATCTCCCATACATCCCTGTCAGAAGCGTGGGAGTATGAAGCACTGCTAACACTTTGTTTCTGAATGTCTTTTAAATCATCTACATCTTCTCCAGAACTTTTTTTACAGACACAGTTCTTGCTGTTGGCAGGATGTAAGATAGCAATGATGTCAGAATTTCGTCTGCTCTAAAGTGTTTTATTCTATTGGCAGTACTTTTCTAAGAGGCATAGGCAAGTGTTTTTTTCCAAAAAAAATGAATAGCATAGAAAAGTTCTTTATTTCAGAATCCCAGAAAATTAGAATATTACATAAGATCAGTTGGTACTTTTGGCAGTGTGGGCAGTGTGCAAATCCTGCTGGAAAATGAAATCCCTATCTCTATAAAATTTGTCAGCAGAGGGAAGCATGAAGTGCTGTAAGATTTTCCTGGAAAACTCTGTACTGATTTTTGACTTGATATAACACAGTGGATCAACACCAGCAGATGACTGACATGTCTCTCCAATCCATCACTGATTGGTGGAAACTTCACACTAGACCTCAAGCAGTTTGGACTGTGTGTCTCTCCACTCTTCCTCCAGACTCTGCTTCCTTAATTTCCAAATGAAATGTAAAATTTACTGATGATCAGTGATGGTTTAGAGAGACATGTCTCACCATCTGCTGGTGTTGATCCACTGTGTTTTATTATCAAGTCTAAAATCAGTGCAGTGTTTTCCCACAAAATCTTACAGCACTTCTGACAACTTTCATGAAGATACGGATTTCATTTTCCAGCAGGACTTGGCACACTGCTCACACTGCCAAAAGAACCAATTGATCTTTTATAATATTCAAATTTTTTGAGACACTGATTTTTGGGTTTTTATTGGTTGTAATCCATAATCATCAACAATAAAATAATTAAATGCTTAAAATAGATCACTCTGTGTGTAATACATCTATATAATATAGGAGTTTCACATTTTGAACTGCATTACTGAAATAAAGTAACTTCTCAATTATATTATTATTTTTTTAAGATGCACTGTTATTAGGTCACAAAGTGAACAGAAACCCAGCTATTAACTTTGTGGATTCTCCAGTCTGTTAAAACACTTACTTGCATGCACCCTCTCACACCTACACACACACTCCTAGTAAGAAGGATAAGGTTCTTAATGCTATGACTTATAGAGCGAAACCCACACTGACGTATGGCTGGGTTTGAGCCCCCTCACTGTCGGCATATTTATACCTTATAGTGGTCTGCTTGCGCATGAGAGGCACTATCCAGGAAGATTAGCCGGGCTTATCTGCCAAGCATATCAGCCAGACACGACAGGGTCTTATAACGGAAGTGTGTCAGGAATGTGATTCCAGACTTCAGTGTTAACAATTCATCAATGAACCTGAATTATTCAGTAACTGCTGTCAATCTAAGAGAGAAGTTATGCAATTATTAATGAGGAATTAAAGTGAAACAAGACACAGTGATCAGCCATAACATTAGTACCTCCTGTAGCATGTTTTTGGGGTTTACTTGTGCATACTGTCACAGTTTGGTGCTTGCCAAAGAAGCTAAGGACTTCTTTACCCCTTAGATTAGCGTGTATTTTTGTATGTGGATAATATGTGCGTTCACACTGGTTTATTTGGTGTGTTTAAATGTATCATTATGAGCATTATCAACCACTTGCTACCAGTTGCTGCTCACACTGAATTCAAAGCCCTTATGATTGCCTAAAGGGTGATGACAGAGCAGGCTTCCATTATCCCATTTTGAAAATGGCATTAAAACAAAAATTCAAGTCAATTCAAGTTTAGTTTTATTGTCAATACTAGGGGTGTGCCATGTCGTATGGTACGTGATAATCTCACCAAAAAATGTTAATATCGTGAACGATATTATACCCTGAAATATCGTGCCATATCACCCACCCCTAATTACCTAATTATCAAGGTACTACTTTTTTGCCGTTTTTAGCAAAAGAAAAATTCACACTGTTCTCATTCGCCATTATATATCTATTAGAGACAGATTATATCTGTCCAGTATCACTTATTTTACTTTAATATGGATGTATAAAGATATTTGGAGTGCATTACAAGTATCATGACATTCTGGATTATTGACTACTGTTACAAATCTGATAAAATTATTTTTTAAAATACAGTCATATGAAAATTAATAAAATTAATTTAATAAAAATTAATATGGGCACCCCTATTAATTTTAATCATTTTTAGTTCTAAATATTTGGGTGTTTGCAACAGACATTTCAGTTTGATATATCTAATAACTGATGGACACAGTAATATTTCAGGATTGAAATGAGGTTTATTGTACTAACAGAAAATGTGCAATATGCATTCAACCAAATTTGACCGGTGCAAAAGTATGGGCACCCTTATCATTTTATTGATTTGAATACTCCTAACTACTTTTTACTGACTTACTGAAGCACAAAACTGGTTTGGTAACCTCATTGATCTTTGAACTTCATAGCCAGGTGTATCCAATCATGAGAAAAGGTATTTAAGGTGGCCAATTGCAAGCTGTTCTCCTATTTGAATCTCCTCTGAGGAGTGGCATCATGGGCTCATCAAAACAACTCTCAAATGATCTAAAAACACAAATTGCAAACGCACACCTCAGGCGACTCTGTTGTATTGTTGACCGATGCACAGTGACCATCTGCTGTAAGATGATGCTGCAGCTCTTTGGAGGTGGTCTGTGGATTGTCCTTGACAGTTCTCACCATTCTTCTTCTCTGCCTTTCTGATATTTTTCTTGGCCTGCCACTTCTGGGCTTAACAAGAACTGTCCCTGTGGTCTTCCATTTCCTTACTATGTTCCTCACAGTGGAAACTGACAGGTTAAATCTCTGAGACAACTTTTTGTATCCTTCCCCTGAACAACTATATGTTGAACAATCTTTGTTTTTAGATCATTAGTTAGCCATATCATATGGCATGCAACAATAAAATTCTAAATCATTTTTCTAATTCAGTGTTTTGTCATATCGCCAAAAGAATCTTTATCGTGAAAATACCATGAAATATTGTGATGTTATTTTAGAGCCATATCGCCCACCCCTATTCAGTACTGTATATGTACAGGACATAGAGAGAATTGAAATTTACCCTACTCTCCTTCCCAAAAATTACAGCAAGTACAGAAAATAAGATTATAAATATGTAAGAATGGCAGACACTATATGTGCAATACAACAAGGACACAAATAGACATACGTGAGACAGAAGACAATAGTGCAATAGTGAAGGGGGGGGTGATTAAGATGGAATGACAGTGCAAGTATAAACAGAACCCGTATAAAACAGTAGTGCAAATATGTTATAATAAATGGTATAATAAATAAATAGTATAGTAAATATGGTATATTAAATAAATTCAATTAGTCCTGCTCCTAAAGATCATTTTAAAATTGTGAGAACAATGTGATATAATGCACAATGAATTATTTAAACCACGTGGGATAAAACTCTACTGTTCTCATTTACCGGTAAGCACACAGCTTGTCATAGTGAGCAAGGGAAATTGGGAGAGTCTATATCCACAGTACAAAAGGCTTTTATTAATGTTTTTTTTTTTTTTACAGACATACTGTGTGTCTTGTACTGGCCTGTTGAAGTCTTTATCATGTAACACACTTTCTGTTTACACCTGTATGAAAGGCCTACGTGGTGTGTCACTAAACACCTTCCAGTATACCTTTTTTCAGTACCTTTTTCTTGCAGTACTTGCAGAAAAAAACCCAGTGTCAGTGATATGCATCACCTCTATCATAATATAACACTTGTCAGTGGTGCTAATTTTACGGCTGTTTGTGCATATAGTATAGTGTATGTAGCTTGGATGCTCATTTCTATTTGCTTTATATATTATTGACAACATCTGGAGTAGTCAACATGTTAAATCCTACTGTAACCCAGATGCTTATTATCGTTATTGGATAAATATAATGTGATCGATTCGTTGGTTTCACTTTTCTCTCAGTTTCTACATTAGAAATGGATTATTAAAGGACGCCATTGTTCTCTCACTAAGGTAGTAGGTAAGCAGGATTTCCGTTTTGTAATTCACAGCAGCAACACACGAGTTTAATACCCTGGCCAGACTGCAGCACCACCGAGGAACTCCAGCAAAGTGAAAAACTTTCAGTCTGAAACGTTGAGACACTGGCCTCAGAATGCAGAGGCATTGTGCAATGTTCCGTTACGCTCGGTACCTTAATACCCACAGGATTTTAGAATAGAACGTACACATGTTGTTGTAGATAGAGGAAAAAATGGTGTTATGCCATTGTGTGGGTGGGAACTCCAGCCCTCTACACACACACACACACACACACACAAACACACACACACACACACACACACACACACACACACACACACACACACACACACCAGTGCATTCATAAATTCTGTAGCACGGGGAGTCATGTGGTGCGCTTTTTGAAGTTGATTGAACCTTGGCCTCTTTTTCATTCCTGTGTGAACACTGAGAACCTAAATCCTCACTGTTGGGCAGTTGAAGTACAGTGCATTCGGTTTGTTCCCAGTTTGGTCAACCTCTCACTTCTATTCCTACACACGCACACACACACATTCACAGCTTTTACAGCAGCCTACGTGAAGGCGTAGCACGTATTACAAAACGTTGCGTGCCAAAAAACTGACTGACTGGGCCACAACAATCCAGCTTCACACTTCTATTGTTTTTGTTTTACAGCCCAGCCTGTCTCGAGACTCCAGTTTAGTCAGTCCACTGGAAACGTGCTGGGAAGGCGTATGTAGGAGGGGGGACAGATTCTGGGCTGTTGTGTCACTGTACCACCTCTTTCTCCATGGTCTGACTGGCAGACAGTGGTGGTGGGTGTCAGGGCAAGAACTTGTTGTTCTGTAGTGATTTAGAGTCAAACAACCAACTGTCAGTGGACCTTTTTTTCCTGTACCTTCTGCAGATTATGTAGCAGTGATAGTTTGGATGCTGTGCAAAATAAAGTAAATAAATATCCTGTAAAAAAACACATACGATAAAAGACCCAGATTTTATTCACTGTAGAACACATTTCAGATATTGGAAGTGAGACATTAGACCCTAAAAAAACATAAACTCATTTAAAACTCATTGGGAAAGGGCAAAAAAGTCTGGAAATGTAAGTGGCACTAAAAAAATAATTCTGCAATAGCTTCCTTATACTGTGTAAAGGAGAATTTCTTTGCCCCTGTTGGAACTATCACTGTGGTGCTTACCGTATTTTTTGGATTATAAGGCACATTAGTTTAAAGTCCTTTAATTTTTCCAAAAATCGACAGTGTGCCTTATGTATAAATTCTACCAATCAGGTTGTAAGGAGCAGTTAAGACACTCTGCTAAAATGCATAATTATAAGGGTAAATTTTTAGTGAATTTTATCCAGCACTAAGGCTGGGTGCAGCAGCATTAGCATTAGCCGCTAACCTCAGAATTAGCGCTATCAGGTGGCATTTGTGTCCCGCTAGCACTGTGGTTAGCGGCTAATACTAATGCTGCTACGCTGACAAAGGCTGACAAAGCTGATAGTCAGTATTGGATGCTGGTGATCTTTGGGCCCTCAGGTGGCACTGCACTAAATACAGGCTGTACTGATTCTGTATTGAAATTCACTGCATGAATTTAGGAACATTTACAGAAATCTGGAACATCTATGAACACAGTTCTCTGTGCAAATCCCAAATACAAGTTATAAAGCTGTATAATGCAAAAGAAAGCCCTATGTCAACACAATTCACAAATGCAGCCGTATTCTCTTGGCTAAATATCTTTTTTTAATGTTTATTTTTTTTCCTTGGTGAGATAAATCCATAATTTTAATGTACTTCTTTGCATTATACCCACATATCTGTAAAGCTTCTTTGGGACAACATCAAGTATATTTGAAATATGGATAAAACTAACTAAAATAATTAACAGTAAATAATCTTCCCAAAACCTGTTGGTTTTTGTGGCCCTTTCGGGTGCAGTGTTCACACATATTTAGGTCTCACTTTCTACAAATCATTTCTATTAATAGCAGCACTACAGACCTCAGTAAGAGTCTCTCTCTCATTATATTCAGATGGTTTTAATGTAGTCGTGCCAGCAGCAGCTCTCTACACTCACTGCACTCAGTGAAAGACCTTCAGAAATAAAAGCCTCTGCTTAAATAATAATAAACAGTCCTATTGTGCTCTACAACAACCGCTATCTGATTGCTTCTCCTATCTCACATGATCACGTACTAGCTTGCTGCTGTTGAGAGATGTAAAAATAGCTAATAGCTTTTAGCCCTTTAAAATAGAATCAATGTGATAATTAGATCATTAAAATTACATAAAAATAATTAAAAAATTAAAAACATAAATAATTGATATACAAGGCTTTTGGATGAAAGTAAAAAATTAAGCTAATAATAATAACAAAAGAAAACCTACGCATTACATTCACCCGGAAAAAACAACAATTAAGGGATCAAATTAATTTCTCAATACAGCTCTGGAAAAAAATAAGAGACCACATGATGATGATGTTTTTCCTTGATTTTACCAAATTAAAAACCTCTGGAATATAATCAAGAGAAAGATGAATGACCACAAGCCATCAAACCAAACTGAGCTACTTTAATTTTTAATCAGGAGTAAAGGCATAAAGTTATCCAAAAGCAGTGTGTAAGACCGATGGAGGAGAACAGGATGCCAAGATGCATGAAAACTGTGATTAAAAAACAGGCTTATTCCACCAAATATTGAAACTTGATGAATATGAACTTGTTTTCTTTGCCTTATTTGAGGTCTGAAAGCTTTTTATCTTTTTTTTGTTTTTTTGTTATTTCAGCCACTTTTTCTACAAATAAATGCCCTAAATTACAATTTTTTTATTTGGAATTTGGGAGAAATGTTGTCTGTAGTTTATAGAATAAAACAACAGTGGTCATTTTACTCCAACATAAACCTATAAATAGGAAAATCAGAGAAACTGATTCAGAAACTGAACTGGTTCCACAGCTGTATATTCTATATGCATTAGTTTGTTAAAAAAAAAAAAAACCCTGTCAGCAATAAATTCCTGATGTATGATGGATGCAAAGAACAAAACCATGTATGCAGAGTTGGTCAGAGATAAAGTTATTTAAGTATTTCAGGCTTTAAAAAGTTAAAATCCAGTATGTGTGTAGGATGTGCAGTTAAACATAGTGTATAATTATGTTAAATATGCATCTGCTGTGTTTAGTTGAATGAATGAATGAATGAATTAATTAATTAATTAATTAATTAATGGCATCCAGTTGTACAGTTGTCTGAGTGCAGTAAGAGTAAATGAAACTCTGTGTATTTTTGCTGTGTGTTTAGCTGTGCATATGTCGTGTATTATTGCGTAATTCATCCTGTGTTTTTAGTGAAGCTCCACAGCGAGCAGCACGGCTCTCTCTGGCTGTAGTAATTACTGGAGACAAGCCGCACAAAGGCCCTGAACTGGGGCGCTAGGCACTCATTGTTCATCAGACAAAAGGCCCTCGGAGACTCTCGGGCCCATGTGCTCCAGAACATTGTTCTGTATCGTCTGGCGAGTGCTGAGTCTGGTTATGTCATGCTGCTGTATGATCCTGACCCGTGTTTCTGTATGTCGTCCTGTTTGCAGCTCCCAGGAGGACGAGAGGCCCATATCCCCTTTCTATGTGAGGTAAAGTGACACTCTATCTCTTTAGGAGCAGTGATCTCACTTTGTGTCTCACTTTCACCAACTTTTTTAACTCATCTTCTTTTTTTTGTCTATCTGTCTCTATCTTGGTCAAAAGTTTTAGAACATCCTCAATTTGTTCATTAGTCCACTGGCAGTGATGTGTGGCAATAACTACTTTCTTACTGCCACCAATCCGGTCAAACCTGCAGCTCCAATCTGCTGACTCAAGCTGCTGAGTCTCAGAGTCTCCTGATTAGGGCTGGGTGTTGTTTAAAAAATTTAAATACCGGTATTGATACAATATCTTGAATTCAGTACAGATACCCAAACAATACTTTGTTCAATACCTTTTTCTCAATTGTAACCAAAAAATAAAAAAACGATAATTATTCTCACACAGCGTATTATGAGTAATCTCATTCATGAGAGACTCCATCTTTATGGATCTTGTTGGAGCAAACAGTGAGGATGTTTGTGGCTTTATGCATTTCAGTTTTAGGAGTTCTTTTAAAAAACATCACTATTTTAGACTGCTAAAATTAAATAAAATTATATTAGAGGTGTCAATCACTTAATTAATGAATTATAATCATGATTCTTACCAAATTCGATTACCCAGCCCTACTCCTCATGCTGTTGTGGGTATGCTGTTGAGTCAGAGCTCTTCCTGTACCAGACTTCTCCAGATTTTTCCAGTTTCTAAGAGTCTTCTGATGCTGTAGGAAGCTGTACTAACCACACTTTGTTACCATTTATCTGTAATTTCTCTAAAGAAAGATCTAAACTTTTCTTTTAAGAGTTGAAATGCTTTAGCTGTGTTTCTTTTAATGGCCATATCAAATAAATTAAATAAAGAGAAAAGAGTAAAGTTTTGTACAAATAATGCTGTAGAAACAATGCAGTTACAGGAGAGCAAAAAATATCATCCAGTTTATTTCACTGACTAGTAAAACATCCTAAACATATATGTTATTACTATTATATAATATTCATTTTTAAAAGATTGTATCAAAATTAAACACCAAATTTCTCTTAGTTCCTAGTTCCAAAATTGCTTTTATTCAAACAAGTGTTTGCATCAATTCTCAAAACTCAGTTACCTTTATTTGCCTACTTGGTCCCTAAAATGACCTGTTATGTGTTTCCACAAAATCCCCGATTTTTACCCCATACCTGTAATGTATTTTCTCATACCAGATGAGTCAAAAGTTACATTTATTTCCTATATTGTAGATTAATATTAAAGACATGGTAATTAAATTGAACAGAGGGACCCTCATATTTGGTGGAAATGGCATTTTTGTTTGGCTACTGTAAAAAGAACAGTTAAGAGTATATTAAAGCCTTTGGTCACGAGTCGTGTCACATTGTTTTAGTGCATTGATTCATCAGGTTGCCAGGTATAGGCTCTGCACATCAACAGTTGTCTCTGCTGGGCACGTGGTATAAACAGAGTGCAACGTGTTACTGAGGCTGCTATTGCCTCTATTAAACACCATAAAATATATAACGATTGTAAAGGAATAAGGAAGATAGTAATAAACAATAAATATTAATAAAGATAATTAGATACAATCCTTATCATTAGAAGCTGTTTAATTATAAAAAAAAAAAAAGAAGAGCTGTGTTGGTTGGGTTTTTTTTTTTTTGTCGTGTTTTTTTTTTTTTTTTTACTATATGACTAGACCAGATAAATATTTGATGAAGACCATGTGGTAAAACATCACGTCAGCTCAGAGCTGCTCTGAGGAGCATTAGCACGTCCCGAAAGCTGGCAATCTCAGTGGGAATTTCATCATTTCCTGACTGTGGTGGTGATTCACAGGCTTGCACCAGCCCCGCTCCTCTGCAGCTCTTTGGTTGGTGACCCTTCACACGTTTCACTATTTACAGCCCCGCTCTGTTTACCTAACACTGAGCACGTGGGCGGCACTCTCGCCGTTTATCACCCCACTCTGCTCTGAGAGCAGTGCTGTAGACCACAAACACACAGTCCAGCGCTATGCTTCAGATCTTCAGCTGACAGTATAGTTTATGCCGGGTCCACACAACAGAATTTGTTTTCCCATAATACCTCCCATCTTCTCCAAGAGCAGCCAGGCTGTCCCAATGGCAAATCATTAAAGATATAAATAATGTTGAATTCACATGATGTTAAAAATTAATATTATACAGCTCTGGAAAAATAAATAATTCTCTGATTTTGCTATTTATAGGTTTATGTTTGAGTAAAATCAACTCTGTTGTTTTATTCGATAAACTACAGAAAACATTTCTCCCAAATTCCAAAAAAAATATTGTCATTTAGAGCATTTACTTGGCGAAAATGAGAAATGGCTGAAATAACAAAAAAAGATGCAGAGCTTTCCGACCTCAAATAATGCAAAGACAAAACAAGTTGATATTCATAAAGTTTTTAGAGTTCTGAAATCAATCTTTGGTGAAATAACCCTGGTTGTTTTTTAATCACAGTTTTTTATGCATCTTGGCATCATGTTCTCCTCCACCAGTCTTACACACTGCTTTTGGATAACTTTATGCTTTATACTCCTGGTGCAAAGATTCAAGCAGTTCAGCTTGGTTTGATGGCTGTGATCATCCATCTTAATTATATCCTCTTGATTATATATTATTTTCAATTTGGTAAAATCAAACACATTCATCGTTTTTTAAGTGGTATCTTATTTTTTTTAGAGCTGTTTATACAGGTGCATCTAAAAAAATGAATATCATTGAAAAATTACTTTATTTCAGTAATTCAGTTCAAAATGTGAAACTCATATATTATATAGATGTATTACACACAGAGTGATCTATTTTAAGCGTGTTTTTATTTTACTGTTTAAGATTATGCCTTACAGCCCATGAAAACCCAAAAGTCAGATTTCCAGAAAATTTGAATATTATATAAGACCAATTGGTACTTTTGGCAGTGTGGGCAGTGTGCCAAGTCCTGCTGGAAAATGAAATCCCCATCTCCATAAAAGCTGTCAGCAGATGCTTACAGCTATGCTTCAACAACTAGTAGAAACTTTTTAGTGGACTGTAGGGACACTTACTCCAACAAAAACAGTATAAACTATTTTTAATACTTTTGATTCCTTGAAGAAACCCAATACTATTGTCTGTATAATGACCTTCAAAGTCACTAATCTAATTTAAAAGGTAGTTTTTTTTTTTAAATCAACTCAGTGGAAAATGTTTTTGTAGTCCAGCAGTAGACGTGCTGTAGTGATTCTGTGAATGTGTGATTATCCTCTGCAGTGTCAGGGTTGCCAGCCCTTGGCCTGTCGACAGATGGTCTTCTTTGACCGAGGCGCACCTGGGCTCTCGTTTTGTTCAGGAACATCCTCGTGCTCTCCTGCTGTCAGCTTTCCAGCCCTGCCAACTGTAAGGTGCAGAGTCACTGCTCGCTGTTTTATTGGCAGTGTGGGTTTTACAGTGTAGCTATAACTGTACTGATAAAGCCGGGTTAATGAAGATGACTCTGAAAGATACTTATCTGTACTGATTTGTCATCATACCAGCATTTTGATTCGTTCACATCAGGATGATGTTGCACATCTCTGCACGTGTTGAATGCTCAGCCCTGATGAACTTTACACCAGTTTCATACTATGAATGAATACTGAGCCTCTTCATAACTCGTGGCAGCTTACTCTCTCATTAGTCATAGTTCTTCATTATCTCACTCTATCAGACCAGTTATTCGACTGCTGTTCTGTTATCCACTGTGATATCCGGTGTTCACCAGAGATGGACTCTTCTTTCAGAACCAGGACTCTTCTTCCTCTTCTTCCGTGTAGTCCTGCTGTTGTGATGGATGCACTGTGTGGTTTATCATTGTCCTGCTGAAATATGCTTAAAAACAGGCCTTCCCTGAAAGAGACCTGTGCATTTAGGGACATTGGTAATGTGAGGGAAATCAGTTCATGGCACTAAATATTAGAACTGCAGCTAATGATTTTAATATTTTGGAAGTCGACTAATCTGCCAATTATTTGTTCTATTAGTCGATTAGTCTATTAGATTATTTTTTGTCATGCCCTCCATTTGTACTTCCTACTGGTGAAGACAGCTAAACATTTAGGCTCCAGGACCAATTTTGCAGTATATTTTGAAAGTTTATATTAAAATGGAAAATAAAAAAGCAATTAATCAGCCAGGTTAAGTATATTCTGAAGTATGCTTAAAAAAGGCTTTTCTTTAAAGAGACATTTTGTAAATGTGTTTATATACAGTACAGGCCAAACGTTTGGACACACCTTCTCTTTTTAAACGCGTTTTCTTTATTTTCATGATTATTTACATTGTAGATTCTTACTGAAGGCATCAAAACTATGAATGAACACGTGGAGTTTTATGTACTTAACAAAAAAAATGTGAAATAACTAAATAATATATATATTCTAGTTTCTTCAAAATAGTCACCCTTTGCTCTGATTACTGCTTTGCACACTCTTGGCAAAATTCTTTCAATGAGCTTCAAGAGGTGGTCACCTGAAATGGTTTTCCAACAGTCTTGAAGGAAGGAGTTCCCAGAGGTGTTTATTAGCACTTGTTGCCCCTTTGCCTTCTTCACTCTGCGCTCCAGCTCACCCCAAACCTTCTGAATTGGGTTCAGGTCCGGTGACTGTGGAGGACAGCTCATTTTTTGTTAAGTACATAAAACTCCACATGTGTTCATTCATAGTTTTGATGCTTCAGTGAGAATCTACATAGTAAATAATCATGAAAATAAACGAAACACATTGAATGAGAAGGTGTGTCCAAACTTTTGGCCTGTACTGTACATTAGTGTGCACAGTACTGTTTCTAATGGCTGTGTGTAGCTGAGGTAACCTACCTGGCTCTGTGCTGACAGGTGGATGTGTCTAATCCTGTGTAATAGGGTGACTACTCTGTGAAACTGGATTACCTGATCAGTTAGGCTGGAGCTTTTTCCTGCTGTGTTTGTGTTACAGAGTAATGGAGACTGAATACACGGCTCTTTCAATGTAATCCCTACCTACCTGCTCAGAACCAGGATAGTTTTTTTTTTTTTTTTTTTTTTTTTGTCAGGTAGGCTCACAGTCCTTCAGGAACAGGTTTCTATAATCTAAAACTGTGGAGGAACCCCTTAACTTTTTAACTTCTGCTCAACCATATTTGGGAATTTGAGAATTCAGTGTGATTGTGACATCTCTACCAATCAGCAGAGGAATGCTAGACTAATAAAATTCACTATAGGTCACTGTTTCTTTTAATAGTCTGAAAAATAGCCTTTTCGGTTTTCGTCAAAACAGTAAATCAGTCCGACATTGGGACAGTTTTGGGTGGAATTTTTGAAGGTATTAAAGTTTAAGAGGGTTTAATGAATGAACATTGTTTTATAAAGCTAATAAAGTGAACAGCTCTGGAAAAAAATAAGAGAGCACTTCAGTTTCTGAATCAGACTCTCTGATTTTGCTATAGTTATACTTTGAGTAAAGTGAACATTCTTGTTTTATTCTATAGACAACATTTCTCCCAAATTCCAAATAAAAATATTGTCATTTAGAGCATTTATTTGCAGAAAATGAGAAATGGCTGAAACAGTGAAAAAGATGCAGAGCTTTCAGACCTTAAATAATGCAAAGAAAACAAGTTCATATTCATAAAGGTTTTGGAAGGAGTTCAGAAATCAATATTAGGTGCAATAACCCTGTTTTTTAATCACAGTTTTCATGCATCTTGTCATGTTCTCCTCCATCAGTCTTACACACTGCTTTTGGATAACTTTATGCCACTCCTGGTGCAAAGATTCAAGTAGTTCAGTTTGGTTTGATGGTTTGTGATCATCCATCGTCCTCTTGATTATATTCTAGAGGTTTTTCAATTTGGTAAAACACTAAAATCACTATTTTCCTCTGTTTTTTGCAGTATGAGGTTTTAGGAGTTAAGATGCTTTGAGGAACTTTTTAAAGGTTTTTAAAAGAAATGGTTCCTTGAAGCTCTTTAAGATTTCCTGAAGGTCACTTAAAGCACCTCACCACAGTTTTAATTTGAAGAACCCATGAAAGTTTCTCAAGGAACTTATACTTTTTAACATTAGAGGCATTAAAAAGCTTTACAGACTTGTAAGGTTGACTGTGAATGTGCTGTTTTTAACCTGAGAGATAGCAGTAGAACAGCCAGTCAGCAGTGTAGTGTCAGGGTAGTGTTACATGGCACGGGTCCTCATTGTGACGAGCTGTTTATGAGTGAGGGAGGCCACCCTGTCCCTGTGTGTGCATTTGGTTTGCCAGTTTGTTTACCTCATACGCTATCTCAGCAAAAGCCTTATCATGTTTTCCTTCTATAACCAATCAAACAAGAGCTGTATTAGATTAGGTTAGTACATGCTGTGCCCAGGTCTCTGGGACTGGGCAGGTTATAATGGCTTAATGATTTATTTATATATTGAAATAACATTGCTTTATCAGTTAATCCATTAAATAGACATATAGTCAAGTGCACTTCTGAGAGCTACAATGGATATAAAACCACTTTGAATACTAAAACATGTTGGGGTAGTTTCCCAGACAGGGATTAGAGCGCATAGTCTTGGATTACATATCTCTTTCTATGGAGAATCTCCATTTACAGTGCTGTATAATCCAGCAATTATTTTTTTTGTTTCAAATTCTACCCATTTTTTACATGGAAGGCCAATTATCCAATACTGCTATTACTAGTAATACCCCAAAGCTAGGCTTCTAGGGACCTGAGGACAATGCGTTAGTTCACCAATACATGTAAAGTCAGACCCCGCCTCTTTTTTCTCAGAAAAAGCTCTTATTTAACTTTTAAAAAACATTTAAATGCCTGTTTTCCTTGGTTTTTGAGTTCTCGGCACTGACTCAGCTCTTGATCGGTCCGGATGCAAGACAGTGTGCAGGTGGGGGCGGAGCTGGAGACGACATGGGGCCTGCATTGTTTAATATCGCGATATATATATTATCGAAAAAAGAAAAAGATTGAAATGTGAAATTTTTCCAATATCGTGCAGCCCTAATTGGTACCAGTATAAAATTTTCAAACGATGCCTAGCCCTAGTCAGGAGAAAACAAGTAATAAAAGAAAATAAACATGAATATTTATATTTGACTCGGTGTCCATATATGTTTAACATAGATTGTTGACTATAGGCCACACTCATTACTTCCTGATGCTTTGCACTGTACCATTATATATTACCATATATCCCCAGCTGACCTCATTGAGTTCAAGTTCAGGTAAAATTAACCTCGACCCTCTCCACGGTCCAAAGTGCGCTCTATTCATAGCGAACAAATCCCAGACATCAGATAGTAGAAGCTGTGTCTGCTTGTCGAATCTTCTAGTGGCTTCTGAGACCTTGACTGATATCTCAACATGTGGACACCCACCCGAGTTATGTAACCAAGGCTGGCCTCATTATCTGCTCTTCAGTCCTCTGGAGTGAAGTCAGTGGCCTATATGCAACTGAGCAGTTGTTGGCTTTTCCTGTTACTTCAGCTGGAGCTTCTCCTGGAGTCTGATACCATCGAAGTGGCATCTTCCTGATGAGCTGTCCTTGGCTAGTTTATAAAAGAAAAGTTTGGTAAGAACAGTTTCAGCAACATTGATTTTATACTATTGTAAAAAAAAGGGCTGAGGTGATGGAGGTGTCTGGAGGAGTCAATGATCTATTACCCACTTCCCACATGGTCAAAATGGTCTACTGGTCTGATAGTGTGGACCTGTTAAACTGGTTACAGTTTCTTTTTCCATTTGGTGTGTTGCTTAATCAGGACCAATGAATTTCTGAGCTTATTCCTGTATGCTAACTTATAAAACTTATTAAAAAGTGCATATTAACTAAATAAAAAATGGAAATCTGTAGTTTTTCCCGGAACGTGTCTCATCCAACATCGCTTCTATAGCATTATCACACCAACTAAGGACCTTGTTCAACATAGCTACTGCTGTGTTAACATGCTAGTGACCGGGCTCATCCAACATTGCTTCCATACTGTTAGCAAGCCTGTGACCAGGCTCATCCCTCATTACTAATGTGGTGTTAGCATGCTGGCTACTGTCCTCGTTCCACATCACAACACATTCCACATTAGCACAAAGACTGTGGGTTATATCCAGTATTGCTAACTAAATAAAAAATGGAAATCTGTAGTTTTTTACTTTTTCTTTTTCAATTTTATGCGTTGCTTAATCAGGACCAAGGAAATTTTGGGCTAATTCCTGTATGCTAACTTAGAAAACCTGTAAAAAGTGCATGCTAACTAAATAAAAAATGGAAATCTGTAAATTTTCATATATTTCCTATTTGTCTCATCCTACATCATTTCTATGGCATTAGCACACCAGCTAAGGACCTTGTTCAACATCGCTACTGCTGTGTTAACATGCTGGTGACCAGGCTCATCCAACATTGCTTCCACGCTGTTAGCAAGCCTGTGACCAGGCTTATCCCTTATTACTAATGTGGTGTTAGCATGCTGGCTACTGTCTTCATTTCACATCACTACAGAGCACAAAGACTATGGGTTATATCAGCATTGTTTCTGCAGTGTTAGCAGGCAAAGGACTGGAATCATCCAACATCACTTCCATGGTGTTTGCAGACTTTTTGCAGGCCATAGCTACAACAGTGGTGCTAGTTGGAGTTAGCATGCCAATTGCAGGCCTTGGCCAAAATCTCTACAATGGTATTAGCATGCCTGCTGCAGGTCTCATCCCACACCTCTAGAGCTATATTAGCACATCAGCTACGGGCCTTGTCTAGCATCACTACAGGAGTGGCTTGTCCCTTGTTGCTAATTTGGTATGTTTGTGCCAGCTATGGGCCTCATCCCAAATCGCTACAGATGTGTTAGCAAACCTGCAGCAGACTTGTCACACATTGATAATGTGGCTTACGTTACTTCCTACATGGTTCCCCAATGGTGAAACAAACTACCTTCTACTACCAGATCAGGAGAATCTCTTGCTATCTTTAATAAACTCCTGAAGACAGAGCTCTTCAAAGAGCACTTACTCTCCTAACACCTCTAACAACAAACTACCTACAAATTAACCTCATTTCCTTCTTCTCTATCCTACTATTCCCTTTTGCCTCCTTTAGGCCCTGTCAAAAAATGTTTTTTTTTTTTTTTTGCCTTGAACTTCTATGTCCTCCATTGCTAAATGTACATCATTATTTGTAAGTCGCTTTGGATAAAAGTGTCCCCTAAATGTAAAGTAATAGAATTATCTTGCCAGCTACAGGCCTCATCCTACATCACTACAGCAGTGTTAGCACACTTGTAACAGGCCTTGTTCACTATTGCTACCACAGCATATCCACAACACGGTAGCCAATAGGTTCAGCCCTCATTAAGTCTTTAAGGCCTCCCACACAACAACTCTACGCCCCCAAGTATGTTTAGCTAACCATGCTAAGAAAACCAGGTCCAGCCCAGTTTGTAAGCATTCCCTGCCAAACCGAGTCAGTTGTTTATTTAGCATTCGGAGCAATACCACGGTTTTAGATTGATGAGTCACTTCCTGTAGCTTGCTGAAAGACCTGACCATGATCTCTGGTTAACTGGCATCTCATTGATCTTAGTTACCATAACTCAGCTTGCATCAATAGTTTAAAATAGGCCAGACGTAACAGCTGCTAATGTCTCTGCTGGTTTAAGGAGGAGCAACTGACACTAAGCAGGTGGGCTCTAAAGGCAGTGCCCCGAGGGCAGCGTTGGTTTCATACTACAGTAAATCTGACGTGATGTGTCTGGAGTCACTGTTTATTTAGACTTACAGAGCAATGTCACCATTATAGATAATGGAGTCACTTCCTGGACCTTGTTGAAGGACCTGTTCATGAACTCCGGTTGACTGGCATCTACTCACTTGTAGTTTTCGTAACTCAGCGTGCACAGCATTGTTTAAAAATAGATCAGAAATAACAGCTGATAATGTCTTTTCGAGACGGGTACAGGCTGAGTCACTCTGTTCAAGCTTTTTGAAGAGCAACCCCGTTTACCCATCACAAAGCAGAAGTCGGTTAAATCTGGCATGTTTTTTTTTTACAACCTTTAAGCTTTATATTAATATATAAACATATACAGTGTATGTCTCTCAAAAACTATTTCTTGGAAAACTTTTGGTAGCACTGTACCCCTCATATCGGGAACACCCCACAAAACCTGATGTTTTGGAGATGGAGATCTTTTCCAATCATACAGCCATTATAATTTGACTCTTGAATCTTGAGTGTGGCAGAGTCACTTGGTTTTAAGAACAATTTGTTTTTAAATATATATTTCTAAGAATGTTAGACAGAATATAATTACTAAAGCATGAGTATACTGATAAATCACTGTACCGATCAGTTATTTAGTATCTCAGTGTTACTGAACCCTACTAAAGCATAAGCAGACTGATAAATCACTATACTTATCAGTTTTTTAGTATCTTAGTGTTACTGAGCTCTACTAAAGCATGAGTAGACTGATAAATCACTGTGCTGATCAGGTATTTAGTATATCAGTGTTACTGAACTCTACTGAAGTATAAGTAGACTGATAAATCACTGTACTGATCAGTTATTTATTATCTTAGTGTTACTGAGCTCTACTAAAGCACGAGTAGACTGATAAATCACTGTACTGATTAGTTATTTATTATCTTAGTGTTACTGAGCTCTACTAAAGCATGGGTAGACTGATAAATCACTGTGCTGATCAGTTATTTAGTATCTCAGTGTTACTGAACTCTACTAAAGCATGAGTATACTGATAAATCACTGCACTGATCAGTTATTTACTATCTTAGTGTTACTGAGCTCTACTAAAGCATGAGTAGACTGATAAATCACTGTGCTGATCAGTTATTTAGTAAGTTAATGTGGAGCATCAAAAAGTTCTTAATGAGAAAAGCAAATATTTTAACACAAAAACAAGGCATTTGATCAATTCAAACAGTAAGGAACAATGGACTAATCATACTAGAGTCCAGACCTCAACATCATTGATTTTTTGTGCTTGGCATGTCTTAAACAGTAACTATTAATTCTGAACGTTGGAGATGAACATTGTGGAGAAAACTACCATTACATTTTTTCAGACACTTGTTGACTGGAGAATTTCTTCGATTTATTAGATTTTTCATCAGGGCTAAAAGACTAATACTAAGTTAATAACATCCCGTTTTTTAGAACACACACGATTACCAAACAACCAATGAAAACCCTCCATTGAAAACACTCCATTGAAGTATTGAAGATCACATAATTAGCCAATAAAAGGCTGACAACTCAATTTCACAGGGGAACCACCTCCACCTAAAACTTTTTAAAAGTCAGTTATCGATTTTATAAAAAAAAAAAAGACTTTTGGCTTTTCTACTTTTTGATCAGTTAATGTTTTGCCAGGAACTTTGTTGTGTAGTTAAGTTGCACCAGATCCATACATTTCTGCAGACACTGAAATTAGAAAAGGAATGCATGTAACATCATCTGTAATTGACTGTTTTTACTAGTTTATTTCTACACTTGGCTTTAGTCTCTCTCACCACTTCTACCCGTGAGATTAATGGAGTGCAGTGACATTACTGTGTTATTTATACTAACAGTTTATTACACCTCCAAAGTTTCTGTTCTGTTTTTCCTGAGAGGTGTTAATGGCTACCACCCTGTTCCTGTTACACTCATAATTGTGAGCCGTTAGTATTTTTGTTACGCAGTGGAAGTGTCTGACCGCTCCCCAGTGTATACCAGGCATAGTTTCAGGTCTTCACTCTCAGAATTATTCCAAGAAACAACCTTGACCTTTCTGTAAATGCCCCTGAGCGGCAGCCTGAGGAGAGCCTGAGAGCAATCCCTCACACACTCGAGGCAGAAGTCGGTCATGGTGGTAAAAGCAGCCGTGTGTGGTGATTTGGCTGGGCTGGTGTGTTGGCCTCCTTGTCGAGCTGTTGTAATCTCCCTCATCTGTTGTAATCACTTGTTTCTGTTCCATCATCTGTTTGCTGTTCAGCCTCTTTCCCACAAAGCAGTGCTGTCACTGTAAACTGACGTGTTTATGGAGAACTACAGGTAGCATCACTGACCTCTTAGTTTTAATCCTACTCATTTTGTGCTCCACAAAGACGTCTGGAGGCATTATTATCATTATTATACACAGCTGAATTGGTGGGATTAGAATATAATTGCTCCCATTGCCTGATTACTGTCTGTGTGTTTAACTTGTGTACTCTTCCTTCTAATAGTTGGTTATAATATATGGAATAATAATAATTTATATCCTCTTGAGACCCAGCGTCCTCATATGAGGACATCACATTTCTGCTTCTCTACACCATTAGGTTTAGGGATTTTGGAATTGGCCAGAACTCAGATATATACAGTTTAACATGTTAGGACAGCTTTAAGTCAGTTGTCTGTAGAATACAGTGAAAGTGGTTTGGACAGCATTGCATGTGAAGGATTCCAGACACTCCTCTGGAGTGTGTGACAATGGAAGAACAGACAAAACAAACAAAAAAAACTATCCCAACCTGCTAGACTATGTGTGCTTTTGTCACAACCTTGTGTCATGTACAGTGATGCAAGATGTACTGTGCACACAGCTAGGTCACGCTGCAAAATAAAAGGACGCTCAGATGGTTTGTTGAGCAATGCTGTAGTAGAACCACTCGAACCCATGTTTGCAAAAGATAAAAAAAAAAAAAAACTTTTTTTTATGTCAAATTTTCTCCCATTTTTCTGACAATTTGGCTAGGCCAATTGACAGACCCATTTAGCTGTTACTCAGCTATATATCCCTCATCACTAGTGGTCCCACAACAGAAGGAAGCTAAAGACTAGCACATGCCTCCTCCAATACATATGAAGCCAATCACTGCCTCTATTTGAACTGCTGCTGATGCAGCATTGCCAAGTAGCGTCACATCGCTCTCGGAGGAAAGCGCAGAGGCTCGGTTCTGATACATCAGCGCACAGTTGTTTTGTGCTGATCGACATCACCATAGGAGTGATGAGGGGAAAAAGTGCCATCTACTCACCCAGAGAGAGCGAGGACAGTGGCAAGCTGCATGACTGGGATTCGAACCAGTGATCTCTCAAACATAGTGCCAGCATCCCTCCTAACAAAAACACTTTTTAAAGGGCTTTTTATTACTGTACCAATTCAATTCAGTGTCTCACTAGTACATTTAAATTACTGAAAAAGTTTAAATGGCGTCTTATTCAAACATTTTCAATTATCGATTCTCTAAAATACTATCCATTAAATTGTTTAGTAGTAAACCAAAAAGGTCTGATTGATATCAGCAAAGTATGCACTGACATGCCAAAAGTCATAGGACAGCAGCATTTAAATAGATAATGAGTTAATAGCCTTAGTGGATAGTGCAGTAGAAGGTAATGGGCATGTCTTGCAGGCAGTTAATGACAAGAATAGTTTATGCAAATTGACAAGCAAATCTCATCTACATTCAATGCAGGATCTCACCCACAGCTCCGTGTATCATTCTTTATCCTCCTTGGAACATGGCAAAAGTCATGGGACACAGTACTATTTCCTTAGATACACTCAACCACATCTCATGCATTAGAGCATATTATGAACATTGAATTTTGTGGCATATGTGATTTTTTGGTTTATTAGAGAAATGGATATTGCTTTAATTTAATTTAACATGCTACAATAACTAAAACATACTGTATTCTCTCTCCTCCAGCTCTCAGCTCTCTCCTGGTCACTGCAGGCCTGACTTAGCACAGTAAGTGATCTATATTACAGTGACTCAACATGATAGCACCTCATCCTGATAATTTATTCCCCCTAATTAAATCACTGTTACAGATGATTCACTAAAATAATCAGAATAGACAAGCAAGCTCTACTGGAGATGTTACTGTAGCTCAGATTTTTTTTTCTTTCTCGAGTGGAAGGATGGGATGTTCATGTCTTTATCTCTCTTTCACTCTCCCCCTCTCCCTGTAGATATCTGGAGAAGACGATCCGCTCGGCGGTGGAGCAGCATCTCTTTGATGTTCCCATGCAGGCGGGTCAGGGTTCACCACAGGACTCTGAGTCAGCTGGTCATTCCTCGTCTCCTGTGACGACGGCTCGACAGAGGAGGCGACAGCAGCGAGAGCAAGAGGACAATCGTGAGAAATGCAGGTACTGGCTCACTACTGAAACCAGTCTTGCTTTACTACTTAGCTTGTCCACCTTCTTGTTTCTTCAGTTTACTTCAGATAAAACTTTTTCTGACTGATAAATCACTGTGCTGATCAGTTATTTAGTATCTTAGTGTTACTGAACTCTACTAAAGCATGAGTATACTGATAAATCACTGTGCTGATCAGTTATTTAGTATCTCAGTGTTACTGGACTCTACTAAAGCATGAGTATACTGATAAATCACTGTACTGATCAGTTATTTAGTATCTCAGTGTTACTGAATTCTACTAAAGCATGAGTAGACTGATAAATCACTGCACTGATCAGTATATTCCAGAATATTCTTTCATCCCATGTGAACACAGTACACCAAGCTGTCAAAGGTCCGTCTGACAGATAAATATGTATTGTTCATGTGATAAATTTTATGACTTGTCGTGACTCCCACAGCTAAGCAGCTGGTACTTATGATGTGGTGACACGACAGTTTTCAAGCTTTCAACTTTACAAGCTGACAAGGACTTTTCCAGCAAACCATTACAACTCGTTCATGTAGAAGGCATCTAGAGAATACTATGACGCATGCCTAATTTTAGCCTGGTATGAGGAGTTTGCTTTCCTTCTATTTGACCCGGTCTTCTGTTCCACTTTCCACTTCTTATTTCTCTCTTTTATCCCTGTGAGGGATCATCTCAAAGCCACCGAACAGACCTGTCGATAAACAGACGATACCAAAGACACTGAAAACACCAGATTAGGAGCAAAGCAGTGTTTCATGGTGACATGGGTTCATCCAGACATCAGAGAGGGCACTGATAAACACTGTAATCTTCTATAAGTAGCTGAAACATTAGCATGTCTTACTCATTCTCTTACTCGTGCTGTTTGATTCTTCCTCACAAGGACATAAACGGAGGAAAAGGCTCTTCTGAGCTGCTTTGATTTTTTGTTTTTTATTTTTTTCTCTCTCTGCAATTCTGAAAGCAGATCTGTCTCTTTCACAGGGATGACATCGATAAGGAGAACATCCCGTCCTGTGGTCTGAGTGCTAGCTTTAGCGGTTGCTTTAGCGTTAGCTCCAGCGAGGAGGAAGAAAGGAGATTGTGTAGTGCTCAGGAGGGCCCCAGAACCAGGAAGCCCAAACACAACCCTACCCTTACTGAGCTGACCCACAACCAGGACCCTGCATCCACTGTGAGTAATGCTCTGTGATTTCCCTCCAACTCTCCGTCTTTCTCTCTTTCATTTTTGATTATTCTCTATTGGACAAAGCACCACTTTTGACTTAAGTAAGAATGAATCATGCCATAAAGGCAAAACATAAAACTGAGCAAATTCAAATTATAAGTGGGTTTTCCATCTATACACTTAGTCTAAGTTTTGAAATTGCTTAAAAAGGAACAAATCCCCTAATTATATGTTGCCAAAGCCAAATTGTGAAAGAAATATGGTGGATTTTTTTTTTCAAGTAAAAAATTATGAATTAAGCCATTCACACTTTAGATTCCTCTAGTAAAACAACATATCGTTACCACTTTAAAATAAGACTACCTTTATAAAGGGTTTATAAATGGTTTATAATTAGTTTATTAATGGTTACTAATTAGGTTGTAAATGCCTCGAAAATTATTAATAATCAGTTATAACACAGACGTAGAAAGGGCAACAATGACCTGTTGTTTGCCAAATAATGAATCCACAGCTATCTATATTGTTGTCCTTTGTATTTATGTTTTCTAACTGATTATTAATGATGATTTTAAGGCATTTACAACCTAATTAGTAACCATTAATAAACTAATTGTAAACCATTTATAAACCCTTTATATAGGTAGTCTTATTTTAATGTGGTACCAACATATCATACCATTAGTTTCATTCGAATTGCTTGAACATGCGCAGGAGTCCAGCTTGTAAAAATTAACGGCTGTTTTCTTATCAGTTGGCACAGCTTGGTTCGATCATTTCAAACAGCTTTAGGTTGCTTTAAACATTAAACCATGACTCTACAGTTCTCTGCCAGGACTGTCTGGTGCATTTGCACTCCCAAACTATTTCATATGATGGATATTGTTGGAGTGGTATAGAGTGGTATATTACCATTTTATTTGTTCAGAAGTAACAGCTTAATAAAGTATAGCCTGAGGGATCTACCAGTCTCATTAGTGCTTATGTTAAACTGGCACTGATATGGGATTAGTATTCCAATACTAAAAACAATCTGGAAAGCCAAAGTTTAAGATGAAGAAAAGACTTTAACCCAAAGATGTTCGGTTCAGATCTAGATTTTTAGAGATTAGATTTTTTTAAGCTAAATGAATCTAGTACATATTTGTGGGTAATGTGTTAGACAGTTCCAAATTATTGAAATTGTAAATTGTCCGATTGACATTCTAAAGAAAGCAGGGTAGAGATTATTATTAGGGATGTCACGATTTCGATATTTTATCGAAATCGATTGAAATTATGATATGGTCTGGAGCCTCCAAGTCAAAAAGAGGATCAACGATCCCTCCCGCTAAGCTACGTAAGCTTGCGCGCGCTACGCAAATGGCGCAGCACACTGTAGCCCAGGGTTTTTCAACAGAGAGACACACACACATACGAGCCTCTCACACACAGAACTGCTGCCTTTCAACCGTGGAGGAGAAGCTGAAAACGGATTTTTAGAACTATAGATCACAGTGAGGTTGATTAAAAATCTTAAACTTATGATTGACTACACCTGTTGCTTCATTTGAATTAAAAAAACGTCATATTGAGCCATATTTAGTTGATGATAATGTTTATAATCTTTATGATCTTTACTGGCACAAAAACCATGGGTACAAAAAAGGACTTTCACTGAAAGGTACTTTTTTGTGCCTCAATATAAGGTACAGCCCCAGCGACAAGCTTTGTACTCTTTTAAGTACAAATCTGTACTTATATTTCTTAGAGTGTAGCAAGAGTTTATTATACTCTGTTATTTTTATTGTACTCTGTTTTTTATATACTCTGATTTGATTATTGTTATATATATATATATATAATAAAATACATAAAGAAAATCGTAAAAAGTAAAAGTAAAAAAAAAGAAAATCGAATCGAATCGCGACCCTAAAATTGGAAAGAAAATCGAATCGAGGATTTAGAGAATCGTGACACCCCTAATTATTACAGCTTGTAAATTTAAGATGAGTGTAAGTTGAACTGAAAACTATTTTCATAACAATCAAAAAGAAAGTTAAAGTGAGTAAAATAAAATAAAATAAACTGGCATATTTAAAACTAGATAATTCCATACAATAGAATAAAACAGCACAACGAGGATAAGCTAACCAACAGGATAGTGCAGAAATTTCACCAAATAGACATAAAAAAAAAATTAGAATAATGTATAGCATTTTGAATTGTGTCCTCTAGAGAAATTTGTATGTGGCCAGCAGATAATTTGTGGTGTTTTAAGCAATAATACTTCAAATCAAGAAGATATATTGTCCAATGTAATTGAATGCTAATAAGAAAGTCTAGGCAAGACTTATAAATGTACGGCAACTTCCATCTGCTAAGCTTCCATATATTTGTTCTGCAGTTTGTGAGAGTAAAAACCTACAGCCAAACCGCCCCCCCCCCATTTAGATTATATTAGGCACCCCTTATATACTATCTCAAAAAATAGAATATCATTAAAAAGTTACTTTATTTCAGTAATTCAGTACAAAACGTGAAACTATTGTCGCTGTCCAATTAAAAACACTTATCTCCAAAACAGCAACTTTACAGGAGAGGGAAAAAACCTTGTAAACTGTCAATGGAATTCAATGTAAAAAAAAAAAACAATATTTCAGGTCATTTTAAAGAGTTTCTATTGGTCCGTTCATAAAGAAATCTCGGCACAGTGTAAGAGACAGTTTGTCTGTTCAAATTATGTAGTAAACTAAAATTTGACTAAAATGGAGTGTTTTTCATAGGAAAGCGACAATATTATATATATGTATTACACACTGAGTGATTTATTTTAAGAGTTTTTTTTTTCATTGTTGATGATAATGATTGGCTTACAACCAATGAAAACCCAAAAATCAGTGTGGTTTAGCAAATAAAAAAAACTATATAAAATCAACTGGTACTTTTGACAGTGTGGGCAGTGTGCCAAGTCCTGCTGGAAAATGAAATCTGCATCTCCAAAAAAGTTGCACATGGCTCAAAGCTTGTTTTGAGGCTCCTACAAACTCAAAAGCAGAGTCATTTTGTCAGAAGTAAACTTTCTGCTCCAGATACACACAGTGAGTCAGTTTCATGGATTTCTGCCGTTTCTTTATTTAGTGCCTGTATCTCAGAGTGGTGAGTCAGTCCCGGTAATTGACGGCAGCATGGTAAGAACCCTCTCTGTGAGTGGAGATGTGGTCTGGGGAAGAAAATGTTGGGAAAAACAGACACATGGTAAACTGCCTTAATTACCAGCATCTCATCCCCCTATCTCAGGCTCCAGGGTAACAGTGCTCCTCGCTCCACTGCACATTCCGGCTAAATCGCAGGCGGGCTAATAAGGCCTCAATTAGTGAGAGCTTTTATCTGAAGCAGGAGGCTGCTGATATTCTGAGAGGTCTTGTTGACGTATGTTTATTGGCTGGGAGTGTTTGTGTGTGTGTGTGGTTTGGAGTTCAGACCATTATACGCTGAGCCTTGAACCAGCCAACTACTATTACATGTATTGAATACCGTAAAAAAAAAAAAACTTTTATTATTGTTACCCCTGGCTTGGCATGATGCTAAATAAAACTTTTCTAAAGGTAATTTTTTGTGTAACTTATTTAGTATAAAATCCGGAGTTATGACTCTACCACCTCAGTCCACATGCTTCTCTCAGCTTGTCCAGAAGTGCATGTGTAAAGCTTGTCCTTCAGGAGTGGTAATTTACATTCATTACAGCCTGTAGAGGAGAACAGAAGCAAAAAAAAACAAACAAAAAAACAGAGTTTTAAATTAAATACAAAAGAAAATGTACTTTTCTAACTTCATGCCTTTTTACAGTAGGCCTGCACAATCATTTCAGCACTGTCATAAGAATGTGCACATGGGCAACAGTTACAGAACAGGATAAACAAAGTTATCTATGGCAAATTAAATTACAATGAGCATTGAGCTCATTTTACAGACGTATTTTACCAGAGCCACATTATATATGTCTAATGTCATTTATTTAACTGTAAACCTGGTAAAATTACTGTTATTTGTTTAGTATCACAAAATAAATCGCAAAACAACAAAATATCACAACATGGTTTTTTTTTCCTATTTCGTCCGTCCCTAATTCACAGAAACAGAAATATTGACTGGGAGTTTCTATACTTATGTCATTATGTGTTATTATGCTTTAATATTATTAAAATTTTGCATACAGATTAGTACATACATTTATTCAAGTTGTAAAAAGGGGCTTTTGTTTTTTACGGTTATGGTTTACAGTAACTACAGTAACATCTTTTATCTCAGGGTGTAAATGTTAAAGTGCGGTGCAAAGTCTGATTACTTTTATTGTGGGAAAAGAATGGAAACTGAAACTGGATTTTCTGCTAAATAAACATAAAAGTTCACTTACCATCAGGCAAAGAAGGCAGAAGTACACTAGTCCCATACTTAAGTAAAAAGTGAAAAAGGTTTGGAGTAAAGGTAGAACATCACACAAAAATCTAGCTTTCCTATTGGCTCCTGGCCTCATTTATTTGCATAATAGCAAAAAAAGGTTAGTTTAGTTTTAGTTTTTTTTTTTGCTTACTGAACTATCCCTGAAAATATATCCCAAAACAATTTATAAATTACTTTATTAAAAATGCAGAGATTCATAAATATTCAACTCGCCAGTCTTTAGATCTTCATCTTCCTAAATTTCTCTCTTATAGGGTCAATTTTTGATAAGATATAGGGGGACAAAACTGTGGAATGATTTTAACCATTTGGCAAAAATGTGTTTAAAGATCATTTGATTAATGTATTGTGATTATTCTTTTGTATAAACATTTACTATTTTTTGTTTTTTGTTTTTTATAGTTAGAATGTGATATTATTTAGCTGATGTTATGTTCGTTATAATAGATTTTTTATATAGTACAAAGGTAGAGGCTTTATTTAAGCCCATGTTAGTTTTTTTTCTCTACCTGTACTGTATTTGTCTTTATATTTAGCACTTTGTGTCTGTTGTTTTTTGTTTGTGCAAAAATTTAAAATAAGAAAAATACAGTGTGTATAGCAGACTTTATCGTGGAGTCTCTTTTTCTCCCATCTCTGTTGGATCCAGTGCTAAACGTCCTTCGCTCATGTTTATGTCATGTCCATGTTCCTATAAATTACACCACCCAGTTACGTAAAAGATCAGACACACTATAACCTGCTAAAGGCGGTTTGGACACAATCCCACCGTTTCACAGTAATGAAGCTGAGCTGAACTTTTTCACATAGCTTTTTTGCGTGTCTTATGCAAGATTGGAGATGCCACAGGACACTGCTGACATACATATGATATATCTGATGGATGTGCAGAGCCTGTCTGAGTGAAATGTGATCGGTGGGGTGAGAGGGTGCAGAGTGCTGCTTAAGCTGATGCAACAGAGCCGTGGGTTGTCTTCACTCGGTCTGTTAATGCAGGGAAACATTTAGCTGCTGTTATGTCTGTGGAGTGGCAGTGTACCACCAGACGTCACATGATGTTCATGTGAGTTCAGTTTATTTTTAACATCGTTTTTGTGACGCGTTGTCTTAAATCTCGTAGAGTGTGTCTTCTGTCCTTGTTGGACAAGTGTACTTAAAGGAAAAAATAAAGATATAAAATGGAAAAGGATTTTTTTGTTTAGATTTGTTTTTTGTTTCTAGTAGGGGTGGGGAATATTATATCGTATTGTCGTGGTTTGCACAGAATTGCAGACACGTGCAGATACTGATAAAAATATATGTTTATTATAAAATAAACAGATGTAAACGTAGTCGATACAGAAACAATGGGTAATCACCAGTAAACAGAGCAATGAAGGCAAAACCATACCATAAACGAGAAACAGTCCAGAGTTCATACACGAGAGATCCAATATCAGAGGTAATCCAAGAGGCAGTAGTGAAAACACAGTCCAGGTAATACACAAACAATCCAGTATCAGAGGCAAAGGCAATAATCGGCGTTGAGAAAACAAAGGCAAGGTCATACACAAGATAAACTGAGACAAGAGATATAGAACACTTTGTAATGAGGAGAACCTACAATACGCGGCGTGGGTGTTTGTGTGGAGTGCTCTTTTATAGTGCCAGTAATCAGTATTCGGGACTTCCTGGAGGAAGCAGGTGAGGTGTCACGTGACCAGGTGAGTGCGTGATGTCAGCGGGTGGTACATTCTGGGTAGTGTAGTTGTTGACCTGAGAACTCCGTTAGAGCTTGGTGTGGAAGGGACAGAGGAGCTAACAGCACCAGACGTGACACGTATACAATATATCGTGACACAGAAATATCATGATATTAAAAATCCATATCGTGATAATAGGGCTGTTCTGTCTTAAAAGTAGTCTATTATTTACTGTGAAGCTTTAGGTTTATTTATTGTATAATTGTTTTAGTTTGCAGTTTATATGCATGCAATAAATATTCTGCAATATTTTTTGCTGTATTATATTATTTTATGCTGTATTATTTATTTTGCCACATTATGATTATTCTGTTATACTATTATATTATATTCCTGAAATAAATGAATTATTTTAGTTTTCCTATATCGACAAGTATATCGTTATCGCAAAAATACCCTGAAATATCGCGATATTATTTTAGAGCCATACCGCCCACCCCTAGTTTCTATATAATTTTGCTGTTCTTTACAGCAAATTTTGTATAAACTTTGCTAATGATGTATGAATTGAAATAAATTATTTAAATACATTTTTTAACAATTGGAAAAAAGTAAAAAGATAAAAAAAATCTAAATCTTTGTATTTAAGAGTTTTATTCATGCCTATGTCCCATGACTTTTGGCATGATCCAAAAACTTCTAAAAACTCTAAAGTTCTAAAAAACTTTTTTTTCTGACCTCTAAGTGAAGTGTGTGCAGGGTGTCCTACATTTAATCTGAAATCGCTCAGCTTTTCACACAATGACAACTAGTCCATTACCACCTTGCTCAATGTTAAACGCCACTGATTTTTTAAAATGCAATGTTCTATCTATCTGGCATCTACTTTCCCGCCTCATATAAACTATGAAAATTCATGTTGCCTTGCCATGGGCATGCTGGCCAGTGTTCAACCTCCCTCACAAGATAATTCTTCTCTTTAGTAAAATGTAAAATGTGAAATTTTCCATGTGTCACTGGCTGCAAAGCAAACCTAGAGCATTATAAACCACCCACCCCCATGTTTAACAGTTGGACAGGGTTTCTTTTTGTACTTTTTCTCTTTTGTACTTTTTTATCACATACATTTTTGTTCAACGCAGTCAAAATGTATTATTTCACCTTTATCACTCCACAGTTTTTCCCAAAGGACACCTACCTTCTTTTCTTTTAAATGTATTGCTGTTAATTCGTGGTTTATTACAGCTTAGATAACAAACCTGTTATTACTCAGAGTGATTTTTATTTGTTGTTTTCTTCTTCACAGTTTCAGCCTCACAGATCATCCAGACCACAGGACAGACACCTGTCAGACAGCATGGACTTCACAGATAACAGGTATTAAAGCTATCAGGTGTCTTTTTCACTAGTGTATAATTTGACACTGACGCTTTGCAGGCCTCTTATGTGTGGCTTACGTTTCATACACCTGTTAAAGTGTACTTACTAATGCTGCCCAAAAGTAAATGCTGAGAAATGGAATGATGTTTATTCATTTAAATTCAAATTTAAATTAGTAGATCTTTGGAGAGATGTGTTATAATGGGATATTTTTTTTTATAATCTGACATTTTATAAACTTTGTCATGAACTAAAAACAAGGTAGAAAAAAACGGTTTCAATTAAGGGTGTGCGATATCGTCTACATTTTTTAATATCGTGAACGATATTATACCCTGAAATATCAGCCACCCCTAAATATCACATCAGGGTACTACTTTTTTTTGCTGTTTTTAGCAAAAGAAAAATTCACAATGTTCTCATTTCCCATTATATATCTACTAGAGACAGATTATATCTGTACAGTATCATTTATTTTACTTTAATCCTGGATATAAATGGAGATATATGGAGTCCATTATTAGTATCATGACATTCTGGATCATTGACTTCTGTTACAAATCTGATCAAATCCTTTTTTATTTTTTTTCATATCTCAGTTAGGGGTGTTCCATATCATATCGCACGCGATAATACAATGTAATTTTCATTTTGTTGCAGTATTTGTTGTGTATTCTTTAAATGTTTTTTTCTAATTCAGTGTTTTGTCATATCATCAACAGTATCATTATCTCTAAAAAAATACCATGAAATATAGTGATATTATTATTTTACGGACATATCGCCCACCCCTAATCCCTCTAGTCCATGTCTAATACCAGACAGGTTCACGACTAGGGCTGCTCTTAATGTGTGCATGCGCAATAGTCACATCGCAATTAAATAAGGCAATTAAATAAGGAAATTAAATAAGGCAATTAATTCAAACATGTAATGTTGCAATGGTTGGGTTCTTGACACAAGAAGTAGGTACACAGCGCTGTCTCTGTGTCTATGTAAGTGACAAACTGCTGCTGCCTGAGAAGAGCGAGGGGGAGGGGTTGGGTACATGGTTGGGCACATGCTTGTAGTAAACGCACATGTTGAAAGCTGTGCACCTCAGTCCAGCACAGTTTTGCGCAGATATTTCCTGTTACAGCTGAATTCACGCTTTTAATCCAAAAAAAACACTCTTATTTACCTTAAAAACATTTAAATGCCTGATTAAAGGGCAGATTACTGTTGTTTTGCTGTTTTCTTTGGGTTTTGAGAGCTCGGCGCTGACTCAGCTCTTGATTGGTCCAGATGAAAGACAGTGCCCTGCATTGTTTAATATTGCAATATATATCAGCAAAGTAAATTTTTTCCAATATCGTGCAGCCCTATTTATGACTCTCTACTACAGACAGTCCTTTACTATGGGCAATACTTCTCTACAGGAACTAGACTGTATAAGCTGGATGTATTTGTGCATTTGCACATCTGTGTCAGCAATAGATGCAACTTAAATTAGCTGAATGCATTCATTAGAAGGGATGTCCACAAACATTTGGACATATATTGTAGCTGAAAGTATATAAATGTCATTTGTTCGTCGAGGCTAATCACATAAACGGGGAATGTGCTGAGTGTGAAGGACATTTAGAGAGTAGATCATTTGTGGTCTGGGAATTCGCTGAGTGCTCACTCCCGACTCCTGCTGTCCAACACGCCCAAGCTCCAGCTTCCTGTCTGCTCAGGAAACAGATGCCTTCTTAATACAGAATTGAGAGTTGAATGTATCGATAACATGATGCCGTTTCTCTCTCGTTTTAGGGACGACCAGAAGACGCATGACTCAGCTCATCCTCAGGTAAGCCTGTGCTCTTCTTATATACACTGCTATTTCTATCTCTCTCTCTCTGTCTCTATTATACTCATACTGAGTAACTAATATCTAATATCTCCAGTTCATATGTATTGAGTGATTGAGTGTGTAACACATGTAATGTAATGCATGTGTAATGCTTGGCAACATGCCAGATGTCTGAGCATGGAGTTGTAGAGGTTCCTAATGGTGTTGTGCAATAATCCCTCCCATGCTTTTCGAATAGCCTCACACAGTTTCTGCTGAATTTGCAATAATCATACAGATAGTGTGAAGGTTTAAAGAGCATCCAGAAGAATCCCACACATTTCCTATCAGGGATAGATCTGATGAAGAGTCTGGCAATTGCATAGTATCTTCACTGTGAGCTCTTGAGAAGGCAGCATCATGTGGAAGAGCATTGTCTTTGGAATTGTGTTGGAATTGCACACCAAAGTGTGCATTAGAGCCCGAGCCCGCTCCGCCCCATAAACTGTCATTGTGAGCCAGAGCCCAATTTGAACCCGACATTATTTTTAGTAAGTAGAGCATTAAAACTGAGTGTTTTAAAAACATTTTCAAGCATTTTGAATGAGCAAAATCTGTTCATAATGCTGTTAAGTAACATTGCAACATTGAAGAAGCATAGACCTATTATTTAAGAAAATGTTTATTAAGAACAGATCTCTGAAAGGTTAAAACACAAAGAATGCAAACAATGATTAACAGCCTAAACATTGGTAAATTAGGCTACAAGAATGATGTCTGAATGACTTTCCTCTAATCTAATATCATTTAATATGGTTTAAGAATATTTAATACTTTCTAAACAAATTTACTTTTTATAGTAAGCTTATGTAAAACACAAATATGGTTATGCACTTCACAATTATTATTCTAATAAAAATAATAAAAAAACAATGTTTGAGAATATATATCTTAACTTTTGTGCCTGTAATGAAAACCAAAGGTGATCTGCCACTATTGATTGTGATGCTGACCGCAGTGCCTCCGCACACAGAGTGGTATTCATCACTGAAGATGATTATTCTTTTTTTTTAATTATTATTATTTCTAATTTTTTCCCCATTTTTCCCCATTTTACCTGGCCAAATACCCAACCCACTTATTAGGACTCGCCCTATCACTAGTAATCCCCCAACATCAGGAGGGTGACGACTAACACATGCCTCCTCCGATACATGTGAAGTCAGACTTTCTTTTCAGTATTCTGCCGATGCAGCATTGCCGAGTAGCATCACAGCGCACTCAGAAGTGACTCGGTTCTGATACATCAGCTCACAGACGCCCTGTGCTGATCCACATCACCCTTTAGAGCACTGTCTACTCACCCAGAGAGAGCAAGGCCAATTGTGCTCTCTCAGGGCTCAGGATGGCAAGCTACATAAACAGGATTCGAACCAGCGATCTCCAACAACCCGCTAATAGTGTTTAACTACTTTTGATGAGTGTTTTTGCTCGTCCCTTTTTTCTTCCTGTTTGTTTCTTATCTCGCCACGTGCTTCGACGTCCACACACACACACACACACACTCGAGGATCTTGTGCAATCGTCACTGAAGCTGCTCCTATGCAGTCAGCTCTGGAGAGCCTGTTTCTGCAGCCAGACTTGTTTGTATTACTGGAGGTGAACGTGTGGACAGACTGCATACTTGAGAAACACAAAAACACACCTAAAATAAGACAAGGACGTGTTTAAACTACCAGTTTAGTAAAAAAAAAAAATCCCCTCAGGCAAGACCATGTGTAGAGTAACTGCATACCTGCATAACTGCATAAGTAACACACATTCAGCTCAAACTGTGACGAGCTCTTACGTGATCTCAAACAGACTGGTTTGTGCAGGTCCTGTAACTGTAATGGTTATGACTATCTGAGACGCAAGCATTTATTTATATTATTTATTTTATTTATTTATTCTTTGTTTTCAGTTTAACATCTAACAACCTAAGAATTTTATAAAGGTGCTGACCAAAAAACAATAATTTAACATGTTTTAAGTGTCATGGAAAATCCTGGAAAATGAGAAAATGGATAATATTAGTGAGATTCTGGACATAATCATGCTATAATAATTAGATGCTAAAATTGATATTTTGTAGATTTTTTGAGTTTTTGTATTGAAACAACAATACTGTATAAAAATCACTACTGATTATCCACATTAATCTTTAATTAATAGGACGTTTATTAGTGATAATATCAGCAAGGGTTTTTTGTTAATTGCCAATTGCCAGCTGTGTTAACAATCTTTTAACATATTTACATATAGGGATATGCTTATTGTGTGTTGTGTATTTCAATATATCTGTTAAGCTTGGTGGTGGTAGCATCATGCTTTGTGCTGAACTAATACATTGCAAAACAAATGCAGAAATGCACCAGCAGATGACATGTCTCTCCAAACCATCACTGATTGGTGGAAACTTCACACTAGACCTCGAGCAGCTTGGACTGTGTGTCTCTCCACTCTTCCTCCAGACTCTCTCCCTTAATTTACAAATGAAATGTAAAATTTACTGATGATCAGTGATGGTTTGGAAGGGGTCATGTCATCTGCTGATGTTGGTTCACTGGGTTATATCGAGTCCAAAATCCGTGCAGTGTTTTCCAAGAAAGTAGTAGTGTAATCAATAAACAGGCTAAAATTAGATGTTTGTCTTGTTATTTTTTTAAAGTTCAGAGCTTTTTTAAATATGTATACTGTACATATCTCAGTTGAAAACCATCTAATTTAATTGAATTCTACCATTTCTACCAAAATGACTGTTCAAATATCTGACAATTCTGCAAAATCCAGTTAATATTGATTAAGGATGTATGTTGTATCTCATTTTGTGGCATGTTGAGTGTATGCCAGTGTCTTATCACAGCTGAAGAGGCCTAGAAATAAGTGCTTTAAAAATAGAATACAGTGGTCTGTCTCTAGGGTTTAATATGTTAATTTTGGATTTCTCACACATGCTTTTTGGACTAGTGAAAAAATAAAGATTCCTCTGAGATGCTTCCTGAGATGTGCTTCATTGTCACTAGTGTGGGAACGGCCTGGTGCTGCTGACCCCTCGCCGTGGAGCTCGGCCAGTCCCGTCCTCTCCCATCTGCTTCTGAACGCACTGTCCACTGCTGCTCCTCTGGGGCGAGTGCTCACAGCTTAAACACCCAGATGGCTGAGACCGAAGTGGCTGCGGCCCTCTGGTTCTGCCACCACCCTCCTCTGGCACCGCTGCCCCGCCACCTGGCATCCTCTTACGCCAGGCTTTTACCCATGCCAAGCCCTTCTGCTGCAGCACTGTGGCTCTACTGCTGCAACCAAGTGGGTTAAGAACTGGGCCACTTACAGATGCATCTTAAAATGTGAAACTCATATATTATATAGATGTATTAAACACAGAGTGATCTATTTTATGTGTTTATTTCTTTTGTTGTTGATGATTATGCCTTTCAGCCAATGAAAACCCAAAAAATAGACTATTGTAAAAGACCAATTGGTACTTTTGGCAGTGTGGGCAGTGTGCCAAGTCCTGCTGGAAAATGAAATCCGCATCTCCATAAAAGTTGTCAGTAGCAGAGGGAAGCATGAAGTGCTGTAAGATTTTTTTGGAAAACAAGATTGCACTGACTTAAGACTTGATAATAAAACACAGTGGATCAACACCAGCAGATGACATGTCTCTCCAAACCATCACTGATTGGTGGAAACTTCACACTAGACCTCAAGCAGCTTGGAGTGTGTCTCTTCACTCTTCCTCCAGACTCTCTCCCTCGATTTTCAAATGAAATGTAAAATTTACTGATGATCTGAGATGGTTTGGAGAGTCATGTCATCTGCTGGTGTTGATCCACTGTGTTTTATTATCAAGTCCAAAGTTACAGCATTTCATGCTTCCCTCTGCTGATAACTTTTATGGAGATGCAGATTTTATTTTCCAGCAGGACTTGGCACACTGCACACACTGACAAAAGGACCAATTGGTCTTATATAATATTCACATTTTCTGAGACACTGATTCTTGGGTTTTATTGGCTGTAAGCCATAATCATCAACGATGAAAGAAATACACTCTGTGTGTGTAATATATCTATATAACATATGAGTTTTACATTTTGAACTGAATTTCTAAAATAAAATTTAAACTTTTAAATGATATTCTTATTTTTTGAGATGCACCTGTTTTCGATTTGGTGTAACACGTGCATGTGAGTTGAGAACATGCAGCTGCTGCTGGAATGTTTCTCGTTTTGAGCGTAATCTCACAATCAGTTTGGAAATCTTTTTGCAAGCTTGTGAATTTCACAACCACTCTCTTCCTCCAAACATTTTCTCTTTTTACAAGGAAGAGATTGTTCCTTCAGTTTAATCTAGTTAGTTTAGCCATCTATAATGTAGACGTATTGTTAATTCGAGTGAATCCTTGTTTTAGGGAACTTTATTATAGCCTAAATTAACGTTAAAGGACAACATAAAATAAAATAAAAAAATAACTGGGATGCTGTGAAAAATGTCAGTAAATATAAAGAAAAACAAAATGCAGTGTTTTCCAAAATATCATACACAATTTTTTTTCACAGTAGAACATACATATCAGATATGACATCAGATATTTTATGGGATGGGCCTACAAAAGGCTGGGAAAGTAATCTGTCAGTATTGGATGCTAATGATCTTCGGACCCTCAGGTGGCACTGCTTTAAAAACAGGCTGTACTAATTCTGTACAGGAAATCACTACATTATGAGTGCCATTATCAGCTAGTAATTGACTGTAACCGAAGCTCTCCATGTATTACTTTGCCACTTACAGGTAACCTAGCAACGATGCAGCGCTTACAAGCCAAACAGCGCAGCTACAAACAGAGCAGCAATGGAACTATTTTAACTCGCGGAGTGTTTATAACCAAATAGTTCGTATTTTCTCGTCCTCTTTAAATCAAAATCTTTCAATCAACTGCGATAAAGGAACTGTGGTAAAATCACAATAATATTTAATACACTTTGTAATATTTAATAGTGTCATAATTAGGCCTGTCACAATAAGATTTTTTGTGGACGATATATTGTCCCAGAAATTATTGCGATACACGATATTTTTGTAATTTTAAAGACAGCTAAAAAAAAAATCTTTTTAATCATTTATTATAATTTGTTTGAGAATTATATACTTATCTCTTCACCTACTTTAGTCCACACTGTGTGTATGTGGAAGCATTGAAGCATGACTGGAGCTAAAATATTGTTCACTATTATATATGTGAACAAAATTACAAATAAACACAATAGACGATATCACGATTATCAAAGATGATTGAAATCATGTTCATTAATGTATTGTACAATAAATCAATATTACAGTTCTGGTGACAGGCCTAGTCATAATCGGTGTCAATCAATACTTAGTTGAGACGTTTCTTAACCGTTTAACTGTGTTTATTACTATCATAAGTTCATGTTATTTGTGACACTTATAGTAAAATATTACCTAATTATTTAGTCTGTTCTCTTCAGACAGTTCACACAGTTTAAGTATCTGTTAGAAACTACTGCTCTGTAACAAACTATTGCAGTATTAGGTGTGAGGAACTGAAACTCTAGACCAGCTGATGGGATCATTTTTGTGCCCTTTAGGAAGTTAAAACCAGTATGTACACACACACACACGCACACACAGACACATACACACACGCGCTCGCCATCCGCCCACTTACTGTATCAGCATGTCTCTGCATGCCTGGCAGCACATGTACAGTGAGTAGTATCACGGCTGTAGTGGTGAGAACACTCTGTCCTTACTCTGCATACGTTCACACAGCTATAGAGCACAGCCGCCGACACGTCTGTGACCTGCAGCAGGAAGTCCTGAAACCTGAAATCTGACTTTATTTACAGCAGGCTTTTAAACTGAGGGTGAGATTCCTCACTGAAAATATATAATATTAATTCTACAGAAGGTTCCATTTCCAATTTTTTAAAAATTCTAATAATATCTGGTTATTTCATAACACTTTTGATGAAGATCATGTCTATAAAACATTATAAACATACTTATAACACATTATAAAGCATTCATAAAGCCTTATAAACATGGCTATTTTAAACATATTTAAAACAGTCTAGCCAGGTTTATTATGCATTATGGATCGTGATCATCACATGTTTATAAAATGGCATATATATTATATATAAATATATATAAATTACAAGAACCTCAAGAAAGCGGCATTAACAAAGCATGCTATAATTAGCATTTTATAATTAGTGTAAAACAGTTAAGCAAAATAAAATGAAAACAAGATTTCTAAACTAAATTAAAACAACTTTCAGAAAGATCAAACACTTAAAATTTACAGCGCAAAATGACACTGAACATTATTCCATAAAACTCCTAACATTATCCTTTATAGTTATACATGGGAGCCATATTCACAATAAAAAAAGCTAAATTTAATCCTGAAAGCATCACAGTTATTCTTGTTATCAAGTTCCTGACTTGGCACACATGCCAAGTGATTAATAATATAATTTTCAAATAATGCAATAACTATTTGGCATGCCAAAAAATAAATATTGTAAAATAGTATTAAAACATGTATTTTTTGTTGATCCTAGATGCTCCAAAGGCCTAAATGATGTTAAAAATGATTTTAAGCACATGTACGTTAATTATAGACAACACAGGTTAGTGTGATGGGATGGATAGCCAAATACACATAGAGATACACTAATCATAATTTGGTTATTTTGACTATTTATATTTAATAAAAACAGGGACACAAATAAAGTCCCAACAAAATGTATTTAATATTTTTTTTGATAATATTCTAGATTAAAAATGTCATGTTGGCTAATAAGGACACAGGAAAATGTAAGCTATTACATTGATGGATTTTTTAAAATATATATACATATTTATTATAGTTTTTTTTGTTTTGTTTAAATTTATCACACCAGTTGTTGTTGACACAAATGGCACCGATTTTTTTGCATGAACAAAAATAAAATTCATTAATACTAAATGTATTGTTCTTTTTTAATCTAAAACTAGTGCATGGCATGTTTTATTTTTTGTGGATGAGCTAAAAATCCCAGATTACAATGATAATCTTCAGTTATAAGATGGGAACTCACATGGTGGACCTTTGTTCACAATTGTAGTTTCTGCATTTTCCACCATGATTCCTGTAAATCCTGGGTTTTTGTGTATATATAGATGTGTGTTTCAGTGTGCATGTATTTGTGTGTGTGTGTGTGTAAAACCCTGCTGCTGAACGCTGTAAGTAAGCAGTTATTAGGACAGCCCACCTACTGAGCTGAGCTACTGGTGATTATGTAACTGGAGCAGAATGGCCACCGGTGAGCTGATGCAGCGGCCGAGCCACACACTCCACACACACACACACACACACACACTCCTCTAAACACATCCTCACTTTAACACTGATTCAGTCATCCTCTCCTCCTGCAGCCCCGGTGATTTGTACACTGTTCTCTCATTATTACAGGTGTAAACAGCCCGTCGTAAGAGGATTAAGAGATTGATATTGTTTACCATCAATCGCCCTGATTGAGTGGTTTTTACACTTTGTTGTTGTTGTTTTCTGGAGAGCACATCATGTGAATGGTGCAGATTGACCTTCTGGTTAGCTTAACTCAGGGGTTTCTATTTACCAGCATCCCAAAACACCGCCTGCTGATCAGGTTAAATTAGATCCACTGCAACATTAATCTGAAAAGACAAAAAATAAACCTGCAGTTGATTTCGGTGAATGGATTTACTGTGAACTGTAGTTTTGTGAATAAGTTGGGGGTGCATTCATTCTTGAAAATAAAAAAGTAAAAATGTAATAAAAAATTAAATATAAAAAAATCATGTAGTAAAAATGTAACAGTTTAAATAAGAAGGTTTTAGTTTAGTTTTAAAAGAACATATTGAGAGAAAAGTAAATCAGCTTTAAAACAGATGGTTAGGTCTACTTTCATCCCAAAAATTTGATTTAGGTTTAAACAACCAGGTATTGGAAAATTCAGGTAAAAATAAGATATTAGGAAATTTAGGTTTTTCAAAAAAAGGAAAAATCAAATTGTACAAAAAAGAATTTGTAGGTTTTATAAATTATAATAAATAAAAAAATATATATATATAATAAAGTTTAGGCTAAAAGCAGGTATTAGAAAATATATTATACAATATTAGGCATTAGAAAATAGCATTTTTCAAAAAATGCAAAGTTTTAAAAATTCAAGGTTTATAAAAAACTTTAGATGTTGGAAATGTGGGGTTTAAAAACAGTGAATATGTGAGAATTAGGGCATTTTGTAAATTTAATATATTAAAAATACATAAAACTAAAAAATCAGGTTTAAAATAGATGGTGAGTTCCACATTCATCCCAAACATTAGATATAATAAATTGTTAAAAAAAATTTGGTTTACAAAATCAGATATTTAAAAATTAAAGTAAAAAACTTAAAAGATATTAGAAAAAGTAAGAAAAGATTCTACAAAAGTAAGAAATAGCAGATATTATAAATTACGGATTATAAATGATAAAAAACATGTTTTAGAAAATATGTTATACAATATTAGGCTTTAGAATATAGCAGTTTTCAAAATATCATTCAGGGTTTAGAAACATCGAATATGTGAAAATTAGAGCATTAGTAGATTTAATATTTAAAAAAAAGGTTGGTTGTGTACAAAAAGTGTGATGGCTGCTCTGTTTATAGGACTGCAGGTAAATCCATTAATCATGCGGGAGGGAAGGGGGGAGGGGGGTTGGGGGGTTCCTCTGTGGAGAACAGTGTGTACCACATTAATTCCCTCAGCTGAAACAGAACCATATTCCCCTCTGTGTTCAGCCTCATAAAGAGTGAATAACTGCTCCATAAACCCAGTCTGAATGAAGAGATTGTGTTGTTTGAGTTGTTTAATTTGGGAACAAAGCCTAAACATATGGTGATAAACAGTGTCTATCTCTGTTATTTGATGGAGATGAATGTGAGATGAATGCTGTCTGTGGGATCTTCTGCTCGTTCTTCGTGTTTAGATTATGATCCTGAGAGAATGCAGAGTTTTGGTGGGAAATAAAAGATAAAATAAACATGGAAATTGCTTCCAGTTTGAATGAGGGCTTTTATTGCCCACAAATGGCTGTTTGTTTATTAGACGGTTTGATGTGATTTGATGTGTGTGTGTGTGTGTGTGTGCTCTAATGAGAACCAAATGCTGTGTAGATCTAAGCAGTGAGAGTAAAGTGAGTGGGAGGTTTCCTCTGCTGGAGCTGGATCTGGGCTAGGTTGGGTCTCCAGCAGCAGATGGCCTTTGGGCATTACTCACTCACTCAGTGTGGAAGATAATTCAGTGAAGCTACAGTACAGGCCAAAAGTTTGGACACACCTTCTCTTTTTCAATGTGTTTTCTTTATTTTCATGACTATTTACATTGTAGATTCTCACTGAAGGCATCAAAACTATGAATGAACACATGTGTAGTTCAAGTTTTATGTATTTAATAGTATATATATATATATATTTTCTAGTTTCTTCAGACTAACCACCCTTTGCTCTGATTACTGCTTTACACACTCTTGGAATCATTCTCTCAATGAGCTTCAAGAGGTGGCCACCTGAAATTAAATGTTTTCCAACAGTCTTGAAGGAAGGAAGGAGTTCCCAGAGGTGTTTATTAGCACTTGTTGCTCCTTTGCCTTCTTCACTCTGTGGTCCAGCTCACCCCAAACCATCTGGATTGGGTTCAGGTCTGGTGACTGTGGAGGTTCAGCTCATTTTTCTTAAGTACATAAAACTCCACATGTGTTCATTCATAGTTTTGATGCCTTCAGTGAGAATCTACAATGTAAATAGTCATAAAAATAAAGAAAACGCATTGAATGAGAAGGTGTGTCCAAACTTTTGGCCTGTACTGTATGTTGGAGACTGTTTGCGTTAAGCATGAGGAGTTAAATCTGCTCCTAGATCAGCGATAATGAAATACTGGACCCCTTCTGATGGTTTCATGGTACATCACGGTATATCACAGCATTTTTATTATTATTATTATTATTATTATTATTATTATTATTATTATTATTATTATTTATTTATAGATTATTATATTAAATATAGGTTTGTGTGTAACTGTACTGCTAGGAGTACATATAGTATCAAACTTTAAATTAAGGTTTTGATTACTACTGGGTTCACTTTTTTCAACAAAATTACACAATATATGAAGAAATTATAGCATAAGCTTCATTAGCATAAAAAAACAGCTAAAGAATGTAAAAACAAACATTATTAATAAGTACACCAACAGCTTTAACACGACTTCCTTTACAGAACTACATATATTAAACACTATAAAAAGCTAGCTAATATTAGCAGTGAGCTAGCTAGCATACTAACATTAGCAATGATTTGGCTACATTACCAGGAAGAGAAATAAGCAGATTTTTTTTGAAAAACAAAAATGATGACAAATAGGAAACATTATGTTATGAGTCTTAAAAAGGTATTAAACATCATTAAATTAGACTTATAAATGGTGTAAGAACTGGATTAAAGCATCATTAATTCAGATTTTTAGTGAATCAACAGTCATTCATGTCACCTTGCCATGAGAATTTGTTCACAAATGTTCAACCTCACTCACATGATGTCACCTCACAACTTATACAAGTGTGGGCATTCCCAACATGCAGTCACCTAAGGTAACCTAAGGCTTTGGCTATCCTATAACTGACTTGTCACTGTCATGAAAAAACGTTGCATCTCCAACACAGCAGCTTTACAGGAGAGGGTAAGAACGTTCTCAATTTCTAAAATAAGTCAGTTTATAAAGATTTTATTCCATGTCATTTTGGAGCATTCCTATTGGTCCAACCATGATAATTAAGCTGTGTCCTTGCCCTGCTTCTGCATCTTGCTGGGAAGTCCAAAAGTCTCCCTCTTTCTCTTGTTTGGTTTGGCAAAATGAAGGAAAAACACTGTGGCAGTTTTAAGAACTACTGTGGCCTTTCGACACAAAGCTGCCAAATAGCGTGCTCTGCTTTAAATAGTGCGTTAGTAATAACATGGAGGCAGCTAATCTTCTCCTAATCATCCATCAGTGTTAGTGTGTGTGTGTGGGATGGAGTGCTTGAGTATCAATACTAATATTAATAATAATAGCAGCTGCAGTCAGAGGTTGTGCAGTGCTAATGCTAATAGAGCTGTTAGTGGAGCTTGTTGTCATGTAGTCAGTAATGCAAGAACGGGGGGGGGTGGGGGGGGGGGGTTATGAGGGTGTTACTTTAACCGAGAAGCCCAGCTCTGCTCTGCTGTGCTCTGCCCTGATCCAGAAATAACCAGAGTCCCACGCCTCAGCTCCGGAAGTGTGTGTGTGTGTGTGTGTGTGTGTGTGTGTGTGTGTGTGTGTGTGTGTGTGTGGGAGAACGGGTTGGGGATGCCTTGCCCTCTTTTGAAATGTTTGGAGTGAGAAAAAATGAGTCTAGCTACTTTCTATAAATGTTGTGTCTATTAAAACCTATAAACATGCTCATAATGCATTATAAACCTAGCTATAAATACTGTATGTACAAAAGTTTATTATGCATTATTTAATCATTGTGATTATAGTGCATCATCAGCTGTGTTTAGACAGATCCTCAACAAACTTGCTTCAACATAGCATGCTATAATTACTTTTAACCACTCATAAATTAGACTTATGTTAGTTATTAAGCTGTTATAATAGCTTATAGTCATTTATCGTTATAACATGTGATTGTACTTTTCTATCATGGTAATTATATATTAATAGAGATTTGAAGAGAACATATTATATGTGCATTATAATCACTAAAAGAGCATGTTTATAATTCCTTTTGAATGCATTATAATGTGTTATAATGAATATGTTTCTACAGTAAAATAGACATGACATTCATAGAAAGTGTTAATCATGTGAATCTAGCAGTTTCATAGTGAACAGACAAATAGAAATGCTTTAAAATAAATAAAATTATTATCATTTTAACACTAACTTCTGTTAAGAGTAACAAAGGGATTTCCTTTCTTCTGTAAAATTGCTTTTTTGTCATGTAAAGTCTTGGTGTATGGATTTGATTGCGTTCAGTGGCAAAAGCATTAGTGAGATCAGGGTAATTGATTATTGATGATCACTACCCCACCTCATCCTCAACTCTCCAACTCATTTATCATCAAAAGTACTGGATTGAGCTTCATCGTTCAATACTGGGATAGTAATACCAATAGAGCCCAAACCTGGAATTTGGATAATTTTTATCTGCTCCAGAGAGTCCTATTCTATTGGTAATATCTCTCTATAGAAATACACAAGATCTGAGTCAATTGTTATTAAAATGCAGAAGTGTAGAGTGTGTTAAAACTTGCTGACTGCAGAGGTGGATGTTGGTTGTCGATGTGGTATCGATGGGTGTCAGTATCGTTAGCAGTGTGCCATTGATACCAATGTACCACCTCTTGTTCACAGTTTAATGATGCTTTAATGGGCTTTAATGGCTTATCTTTGTTGATGGGTACTGTTTGTGTGTTTGTGTAAATTAGCGCTGGGTGGTATGGCCAAAAATTGCAGTATATCACTGTGTTTTTATTATAAATATATATTTATATATTTTTTGCTTGACTGGGCTTTAATATAGGTTTGTGACTGTACTGTTCAGTTCACTGTGCATTAATATTCTCCTTCAAGCTACAGTATTAATATATTTAAAAGAGCTATAGTTACTGCTCTTGAAGTTTTGTTTTTCATTTGTCTCTTTCTGAGTGAATAATTGTTGTTTTTCTATTTTACTCGGATAAAAGCACTCATATAGTGAGGAGCAGCAGCAGGAGCTCCTCAGATAAAGCACTGTTCTCATATCAATCTCAAATGTTTCTCCCGGTAGGACAGAGCAAGACGAGCATTTGACTCCAAAGATCTGAGCTAACGTACCGGATAAACCGTTGTACTGCCCCACACTAGTGTAAACATATTAAATCCTGGATCTGCATATGTTACAGGGATACAGATAAAATGTTATTTTAAGCTTTTTTATCTTAATCAGTGTGCCTTAATTGTTTTGTTCAGTTAATAAATAAATAAGAATATAAATAGCTGTTTATATGCAACTATTAACCAGAACGTGCTACATAGAACAGCAGGTCATCCATTTATAATTCATTTTGCTGATGCTTGAACTTTAAAAGTCTGTATCAATCTGACACAACCTTAACACTTCTTTTAAACGAAATAAGCTTTAAAATAAGCTTTTTTTTTAATTATTAAAAGTGTTAAAAGTCAAATGATCATGCTTAAAGAACTCAAACACTCTCATTCCTATACCCTACACCAGTAAACACACTGCTGACATAACAAAAACACACACATCACTCACATTATTTTGAGTGTATGCTGTTTCAGAACAGATTTGTTACCGGAGTGAATCGTAATGTTCCTTAGTTTTCCGTCCGACAGCATTTTATTTATTTTTTGCTCACATCAGCCCGATACTGATATACCAGCTGTACATCAAAACAACAGCTTCTAGCAACAAAATCTGAAACAAAATCCAGACTTTTCTTAAAGAAACAGAAAGAGAGAGAATGTAGAGAGAGAGACGTCTACAACGCAGGAATGTCCTGAGGATGTAAAATGAATGAAAAAGAAGAAGAGTAAATCTGCCCTGCTGCCTCATGTTTGTGTGTGTGTGTGTGTGTGTCTGTCTGTCTGCAATAAGAGAAGTTGCAGTTGGGCTGCATGTGTGTTCTACGTGCTCTGGCTGTTCTTTCTTTTTTTCACCCCTCCCCTCCTCTTTCTCCCTCCCTCGCTCCCTGCCTGCCTGCCTGCCTTTCCTCTATCTTCATGCCCCTCCCTTCTCTCTCTCTCTCTCTCTCTTTCTCTCTCTCTCTTTACCTCCCTGCCTCAATCATTCCCTCTGCTACAAACAAACCAGAGAGGCACACTGGAGCAACTCAGCAAGGGTGTGTTTTATGTGTGTATGTGTGTATATGTGTGCATGCTTGTGTGTGTGTATGTGTGTGTACACACACCCTCCCTCCCTTCAAACAAGGAGCAGATGGGAGAAAAATATTTCTCTCTCTCTCTCTCTCTCTCTCCTTTTTTTCACCCTTCACATACACAGACACCTCCAAGCCAATCAGATTGCAGGGGTTTGGCCCCTTAAGCCACACCCCTCCCCTCCTCCCACACTGCCCTGGGGTAGGCTAGGGCAGGAGGAGGCAGAGCACAGCTCAACTTAAGGAGAGCACAGCTCCTGCTGCGCTTTATTCTGCAAGCGCTCATCCCTCGTTCTTTTTTCCCCCACATATTCAGACCCCCACCATGAAGATCCAGGAGGCTCTCAGCGGCCCGGACCCTTCGGACGGCTGCGAGGACGTCCCTCGCCTGGACCTGTCCACTCTTACGGAGGACAGCAACTGGGGAGGTGAGGGACTGCCTGCCTGGGTGTATCTCTCTGTAGATCTCTCTCTCTCTCTTTCTCTCTGTCTATCTCTCTCTCTATCTGGCTGCTGGATACCAGTTGAATCCAGTTGCACCCTATGTAGTGCATGTGCTTGGAATACATATAGGAATTATTATATGTAATGCACTTATACTAGGCTAGGTTCATGCTGTATATAATTTAATAATGCCTACTGCACCCAAATACTGAGTGTATATGACCAGTTAACATATATACTCAATATAGTGCACTTTCATAGATTATATAGAGGAAATAATAAAATAATATCGCCTAATGCCTAAATATGTAGGTTCCTAAATGCTTAAGTGTACTCTATACGAAGCACTATTATGTATATATATATATTGGTCTATACTCTATACTACAAATATGCTGTGGTGTGGTGTGTTAAAGAACGCCTACTACACACACAAACACATGTTGACTCCATGCTCCCTATGTAGTCCTATGTAGTGCATGTGCATTGATTATAAATGTGGATGTTCCACATAGTTAGCTTACAGTATATAAGGCTAATATATATATATATATATATATATATATATATATATATATATATATATATATATATATATATATATATATATATATATATATATATGATTAATAATAAGATAATGCACTATAATGCAACTACACAGACAAAACAAAACACTAACTCATGGAGACCAATTGAGTCCATGCACCCTATATAGTGCATGTGTGAATGGAATACATATAGGAAATATTATATATAGTGCTTATACTAGGCTAGGCTCATGCTGTATATAACTTAATAATGCCTACTGCACCCAAATACTGAGGAGACAAGATAAAATATATTAATATATACCCCATATAGTGCACTTTTATAGATTATATAGAGAAATAAATAATAAAATAATAACACCTAATGGCTAAATATGTAGGTGCCTAAATCCCTAAAGTGCACTATGTATAAAATAGGGATTTACCAATGACTCTACATTAGTCTACATTATGTATTTATATTAGTCTATACTCTATACTATAAATATGCTGTGTGTGGTGTGTTAAAGAATGCCTACTATACACACAAACACATGTTGACTCCATGCTTCCTATGAAGTCCTGTGTAGTGCATGTGCATTGATTATATATGTAGTTGTTCCACATAGTTTACTTACAGTAAATGGGGCTAAAATCAAATTATATGTGATTAAAAATAAGATAATGCCTACAACTACACCCACAAAACAAAAAACTATCTCACGGAGTCCATGCATCCTATATAGTATGTGTGTATATAGATTACATATAGGAAATATTATATGCACTTTGGGAGTTTCCCTTGCTTTGATTCCCTGCTCTACATAGTGAACTTGTAATAGGCTAGGCTAAATATATTTGTAATTTAATAATGATGCCTACCGCACCCAGATACTGGCTTATATACAGGAAATAGTGATGCCTAACACATAGATAGTGTGCTATATGTTCAATAAGGAGTTCTATGTAATTTGTCTGCTCTATGTAGTGCACTTATAATATGCTAGGCCCATGCAGTGATACCCAATGCATAAATATTGTACTATATGTTTAATAGGGGGTTATTTTTGATTCCTTGCTCTACATAATGCACTTATAATAGGCTAGACTCATGCCTACTACACCCAAATACTGGCTTATATACAGGGAATAGTGATGCCTAATACCTAAATAGTTTTCTATATGTTTAATAAGGAGTTATATTTGATTCACAGCTCTACATAGTGCACTTATATTAGTCTAGGCTAATGCTATATGTTTTTCAGTAATAATAATGCAAAACATAAACTACACCCAAATACTTAAGTTCTCAAATTCTTAAGGCACGTTGACTCCATGCACTCTGCAACAAATATACTGCATCTACGTAGGATTTATATATTTATATTTATATATAACAAATAAAATATGTCTAGGATCTAAATATTGCACTATATGTGCAATTAGGAGTTTACACGCCACATAATGACCCTAAATGAAGCTAAGCTCATGCTGTATGTTTTTTAATAATACCTACTGTACACCAAAACACTGGCTCCTAAACATAAGTTGATATCTATCTACATAGATTATATAAAGACAATACTGCCCAGTGCCTAAATAGTGCACAATATGAGTGCTATATAAAGCTATATATAAGTATTATGGTGTATGTGATTAAAAAAGGGCTACTATACATGCAAACATTGCACTGTACTAGTCTAGCCTCTCTCTTTCTCTCTCTCTCTCTCTTCTCTTTTTTCTTCCTCCCTCCCTCAGCACATGGGTGGCAGCTGCAAGCCTGCTGCTCCCACTTTTGTTGTGATCTCACGGTTGGCCACAACCAGAACCAGATCCTATTAAGTTGCTTTAGGCAAAGATTTGGAGGATTGTGTTTTTGTTTCCTGGTGAATACTGTAAAAATACTGTACTAGAGTACAGTACAATGCAGAATATACAGTGCCTATGCTTACATTGCATACGGAGTAGCTGCAGCTGCTTGTTGCTGTAGGTTAACTAGTGACAGCTTGTTGCATTGCAGGTCAGTGTCTGGCTGTGTGAGCCTGTGTTTACAGTGCTGAAGGCTGAAGGCTGTGCTGTTGATGGCTCTGATTTGGGGGAAGGAGTCTGCATTAGAGACCCTGTGGGCATTTTAATGAGATTGGACTAGTATCATGTGAGGTCGGTCTGGCTGCCTGGCTGCTTGTTTTGCTTCTCTCTCAGGGCAGTCAGAGGCTGTACATGGCTGTATTTGACACTTGGAGGATTTTGTGGATCTGTAGCTTGTTGTTAAAGAGAATATCTGGTTTAATTGATAGCATTCCTTTCTTGTAGTAGAACATTTGTGTTATATTTGATATATATTTGATAATAAGATTGTAATAATACACATAGGAAGACATTAAAAAAGGTCCTCTGTTTTCCACAGATTACCTCAAAAATGTTTTTTTATGAGATTGTGGTCAGTATAGAGATTAATGTTCTCATTTTTATGCTAGAATATATTAAATTTGATTAGATTATCTGTTATTTGATGCACATAATGTAGTAATAAACACAATAGGACATTAAAGAAGGTCCTGCTTTAAAAATAGAGAAGAAAATAGCATTGTATATTATGTTTTTTTATATTTTGGAAATTGTTATTTATTTAATATTGTGTCCAGATTACATGATGAATGGACCCAATATATATATATATATATATATATATATATATATATATATATATATATATATATATAAATGCTTTAAAATGGCTTGGAATTAAAACTAATAATCAACAAATTAACACTGGCCAAAACCAAAAAAACAAATGTATTTTTGTCTTGTTTTCAGAGAGGAAAAATTTATCAAAATACAAAAAAAAAAAATTACATCCTACAAGGTTTTATTTTGATTGTGTCATCATAAAAAATATTGTGCAGTGTTTTTCTTTTTTAAAGAATATTATTGTTTATTCGTCTGAACTCCCAGAAAGAAACATAATGCGGTTTTCAGCCAGATAATTAAATGCATCCCTACTGTTTACATTGACTTCCTTTTTTTTCCTTTGTTTCTACACACTTTTTTTTTGTTTTACTCCTACATCCTCCCTGTCCCTCCGTGTGAGTGTACTCTAAACCCTGCTTAAGCTGCTTGTGTTTTCACTGGGTCTGGAGTTTGTTTAGCGGTAGCAGCAGCAGTAGGGAGAAGCAGCTTCCTGGTTTTATGATCACTGTGGAAACAGAGCGGCGAAATCCGTCCAAATTAAACTCGGCAGTGCAGACTGTTGCTATGGGCGTACAATGGCTTCTAGATCTGAGAACGTGAAGAAATATAGTCAGCTTCCTTCCTCCTTCCATTCCAGCTCTTTTCCTACAGTATTGCCAGAAGCAGGCTTGAAGGAACATGCAAACACACGCACACACACACACACACACACACATATATATATATATATATATATATATATATATATATATATATATATATATATATATATCCACTGCACTACACTACACCATGACCTTGGTAAAAAAAAAAAGTGAAGTGAACCAAACCTAGGTGAATAATCCACCACCATAATTTTTCATGTCCTGCTTCAGCAAGCCTTCCCGAGGCAGAGCCGAGCCCACCCCACATTAATTGCCTTCCAGATCTGACCCAACTGGGAGGGTTGCCAGGTTGAGTCACATTTACCCTTTAACTTAATGGAGCTGATAATGCCTGGCTCAAGGGCTGGCAGCCGGAGCTACTTGCTATATTTGTTTTATGAGCTTTTTTACCAAACCGCAGAATGCTGTAGCATACAGATGGGTTTTTTCGAAAGCTGTCTTTACTGAAAATACAGGGAACGTTGCCACACTGAGAGACTTCTCTGGAATTGCAGTGCAGAGACTTGAATGAATGTTTAATGTGACATAGTTCTGCCTCGCAGTGCTTGGAGGTGCTCTAGGTTGAGATATTCTGGCTGAATGTCAAGACCAAGCCTTTTTGTTAACCCTTATAAGTCAGAGTTAAAAGTTAAAAGTAGAGTAAATGTTAAAATTGAGCTTTAAAGAAAACTAAAAAAGACTAAAATAATACTAAAAAAGATTCTTATATTAAGACGAGGCAGAAATTAGAGTATTGCTGAAACCAAAAAAGAGTGAAAAAAAGAGAAGTAGGACAATAGGTCCATGATCAAAAGATGGTAAATACCACGGGCCTTATTCTCACTCATTAGCTTTGAAGTGGGGCATTAGGGGGGGAAATGGGAACACATGGGGGCTTTTCTTTCATGCTGAAGGCAGAGGACCCCTGGAGAGACGCTGTGCAGACAGCAGATGAGTTGTGAGGCTGCTAAAGTGGACAACTGGGGTGGAGGGAGGGCGGGAGATGGGCTAAACCTTTGTCCTAGTGTGGCCAGAGCCAAAGCAGCTTTAGTAAGCCCGTCGGACAGTGCCAAAATATACAAGCAATCGTTTATATTTCATCTGCTGAGCTGAGTCAGAAAGCATTCTCATTTACACCATTCTCATTTTTCACCTTGTGCTGCCCATAAGTATTATTGGTTATATTGGTGTTATTGGTATCGTATTGAACATTTACAAATTACAATTTTTAAATTCTGCCTTTTGTATCTTTATTTTTTTTTAAATATGTTCGCTGTTTACACAATTAAGCTTGACATTATGTTCGCCTCCTTATTTTTACACCCATTAATCACTGATGATGATCATCACCACTCTCAGCACTGCAGTGACTGCAGCTGTAGGTAGGAGCGTCTAATAGAGTGGATGCAGGAATTAGAAAAGGTCAAATTCTGTTCTTTATAATGGAGAAAAGTTTAGCGATCTGGATTTTCACATGTTGGGAACTTTTTAAAAAGGACATAGTTTCAGACACAGCTATGTTTTCTCAAGTCTTCTTCAAGTACATGGCAAAATTGAACACCAGTGGATGTGTGCTGTAGTGTGAATAGTGTACACGTTGAGAAAGGTACTGTAACGGTATAGTTATCCTTTATTTACGTTCTTCTCTGTTATCACTCAAGAAACCTTAACTTAAGCTTCTGCGTCTGACTTTACTTTATTACATTACATTACATTACATTTGGCAGACGCTTTTGTCCAAAGCGACTTACAATAGTGAAGTACAAAAATAATAGAAGTTAAAGGTAAAAACATCTTTAGATAGGGCCTAAAGGAGGTCAAAGGGAAATAAGAGGATAGAGGAGTGAAGGAAGGGAAGACGGAAATGAGGTTAGAAGTAGTTAGTGTGTTAGAGGTGTTAGAAGTGTTAGGTTAGAAGGTGGAGCAGCTACTGTATGTAGGAGTGTCTAATATAGTGGAAGACAGTGATAAATCACAGTGTTTAAAAACTCCAGCAGCACTGCTGTATCTGACTGCAATGACCCACCACCCAAATAATAATAATAATAGCTGCTCTGTGGTGGTTTTCTCTCCTGTGGGGTCCTGAGCATTGAAGAACAGGGTGAAAGGAGTGTAATAATGAAGTATGCAGAAAAAACAGATATAGGAATGCAGTCTGTAATTATAGAAATACAAAGTGCTCCTATATTATCAAAAAAATTGAAAGAAAATAGAAATAAATAGGACAATAGGTTTAGAAACAAGGACATGGTCATAATATTATGCTTGATCTGTGTATATGCATGCAGTAAATAGAGAATTCTAAGTCTTGATAAAAAAAAAGAGTATATCTTTAAATTTTCATTTGTTGCAGTTTCATTTGTATGTTTATCAAATTAATAAAACATGTTTTATTACCAAATCGCCAAGAATACCTTTATAGCAAAAATACACTGAAATATTGTGCATTTTTTTCCTCACCTTAATTTTTTTTCATATATTTCCACTCTCTGTTTCTGCTTCCACTAGATTCACCCTTCTTTAGTGCCTCTTTCCTTGATTTCAAAAGCATTTTCCAGCAGAGTTACTATGAGGGTAAGTGAGCCCCTCCTGGACTGAGCCCCCCCCTCCTCCCACCCCTCTGCAGTGGCCTTTCCCTGCTGCATGGCAACCCCACAAACTCCCTGCATCTAACACGGCTGCCATCAACCCCCCGACAGAATGATGTGGGCTTAATTTAAGCTAACAATGGCATCGAGCTGTTCGTTCACTTTTTATGACTTTTCAGGAAAAGGCCATCCTCAAACAGCTAACATATGCTGGAGTAAATGAATCTGCCACAACACAAAGAGCTTCAAACAGAGAGCAGAGATTAAACACACATCCCAAATGTTAACGCAGCTTTTAATGCTCTAAACACAGCTTTTACTAGTCATTTGATACACGCAAAGGAAAGGAAACGCCCCGAAGAACCTGCGGGAATGATCTAAATCTCACACTTACCTTTGTGTAATGTGAAATGTGATCCTCGGCTCAACACAAGTGGGTGTTTGTTTATGTGTGCGCTTGCTTTGAAATGACCTTGCCTCCTTGCTGCAGTCTTGGCAGTGCAGCAGGTTGTGTCTTGGCAACTGATTTACTGTATCTGGAATGAGTCTGCACTCATGCCAGACCAAAAAAGATGCTCCAAAATAGGGCTGTGCAATAAATTGTGTTTTTATCACTATTGCGATATGAGTTATGATAAGAGAACACTCACAGATGGAACTAGTTCTTATCCTGGACTAAATGAGTGCATCCGTGCATCCAAGTGCTGCAAAGCCTTTAAAGAGTTAATTTAAGGTTTTTATTTATGGCTTTCCACATTGATATCGGGATATCAAACAGTGTTTTTACACATTGCTATTCTTTTTCCACTCATACAGCTAATGGTTCTTTGGGCCATGCCATAGAAAAGACAAAAAAATAATGTCGCTTCCATAAACAACAGTTAATGTTTAAGTCTGTTATCAGTAGGAATTTGTTTTGAAGTCTAAAATCTTTCAGTACCATGTCAAATTATGTTGTCTATAATAGAGCTTTGTTTAGGGATCTGGATTTTAAAATGAAGGGAACATTAAAAAGGGCATAGCTTCAGACACAGCTACTATTTTCTCAATTCTTCTTCGAGTACACGAGTACATGGCAAAACTGCAACATCAATGGATGTGTGATGTAATGTGAATAGTTTACTCTTTGTCTGAAAAGTGTACTAAACATGTACATTTGTCTGTTATCACTCAAGAAACTTGATTTAACTTGAGTTAACTCAAGCTGTTGATCAGCTATTATTAACGTGAGAAATTAACTTGTGTACAAACACAAGGACTCTAATATTTTAAAAGAGCAATGATTAAACCCCCTCTTTTTATTTGGAGCACAAATAAACTTCAGTACCTGTTTGACCATGAACGTGTGCCAGGTTCCAAAGGTCACGTATCTGAGCATGAGGCTGTGTGTGTTTTGTGTCTGCTGTGTCAGCTTGGGGAACGCTATAATCAATATTCACCCCTTTGAACCTGTGACCAGAGTGTATGATGCTTGGACCCATTTTTTTCCCTTGTATTGTTATTTAGATCACACTAATGCTAAAACTTTAAATTAGTTAAATGAAGCTTAAAAATGAAACTGTCTTGTATTATTTATTTTTTTTGTACAAGCATTGAGCTATACGGTTGTGTAACTATGTGTATGTATATGTATTGCTCCTGTTAACAGAACCAGTACCAGCCTACTCGTCATGGCAGAGGGAGAGTATGGACCGTGAGGAAGCTCGGCTCTCGCCCCACGCCGGGGGTAGACTGATCCAGCAGCTGCTGGAAGAAGATTCGGATCCAATGCTCTCCCCTCGCTTCTACGCCTATGGCAAATCCCAACAGTACCTGGAGGACACGGAGGTTCCCCCATCTCCACCCAACGCACATTCTTTCATCAGGTGAGAGAGAGAGCACTGCATAGATCGTCATTAAAATGTCATTAAAACAGATCAGAAACAGGCTTATTGTTTTAGTATTTTCTTAACCTGGAGGCTTAGTATTCAACTATTAAGCTTAAGTCTTAAGATTTAAGATCAGGGTTTGTAATTGCTGAACATAAAATAAAAAAGGCTTTAATTTCTTCTCCTTCTGGCTGTGTTTACGTAAACATAATCCCATCTCTTGCAGTGTGAAAAAAGCAAATCAATAATTTTGAGTATATGTATGTATAAATGCTCATCCCCAAATTCTAAATATTACAGTAACTGCTCAATCAAATGAACAGGATAAACATGCAGTGAAGAACATTGGTAAATTTAAATTGTGTGAAACTGACAACAATAAATCCATAATTCTTGCTATTTACTTACTTAGGAGTATTTTGTTCTCAGTAGCATAGTCGCTGTAAAGTGCGAAGAATAGTTTTGCAATATTTAATTATTACATTAATTTACCACAGTTGAAAGGCACTGGAAAAACTTGAGAATTGGCCTTGAAAAGTGCTTGAATTTTACCTTGTAAAAGGTGTATGAACCCTGTAAGATTTAAAAGAGTGAGATAAGTTATATACTATGCATTGTTAATTATTCAATTGTAAAACCCATCCATTTTTAGTTTTGCCTTTGTGTGGTTTGGAGGCCTCCGATCTAAAGCAACAGCTCGATCCAGCCCAAAAGCTTTGGTACATTTATTATGCATGCTTTCTATTCAGAAGGGCTATCAGAATATGGCTTTGATGCCCATTGTGTTAATGCTTTTGAGGTTAAGTGGCTGTAAGAGTTTAAGAGCAATGGTTTCATTGTTCTTTTTTCTTTTTCTCGGCTCAGCCGGCGGAGGAGTTCTTCACTGGGTTCCTGTGACGATGACCGCGAGGAGCTCACCTCCGCCCAGCTGTCGAAAAAGATCCACAACCTCAAGAGGAAGATCCGCAAGTACGAGGAGAAGTTCGAGGATGAACGCAAATACAGGGTCAGTAGGAAATTACACTAATGTTCCATGATATTTAGCATGTGACGCAACACAAATGCATGAAATGATTAAATAAAAAATAAAAAAAAACTCTTGCCTGAAACAATAAAAAATAGAGAGATATTTAAAAAGATATGTACGCTAATCTTGAGGCAGAATCAAAATGGAAGCCAGGAATGTCATTGCAAAATGGCCCCTGGTGAGTTTATTTCCTGCTCTGTGATACAACAATAATGGGTGCTGTGTTTTTCCTCTCCAGCCCTCACACAGTGACAAAGCTGCCAACCCCGAGGTCCTGAGGTGGATGAATGAACTGGCCAAGCTGCGCAAAGACCTAAAAGGTATGCCTGAAACGCCTAAAGCACAGAGAAAAAAGGAAAAAAGTGATTAGAGCGATTAGCGTCTTGTAAGTCACGCTAATCCAACACTCATGACGTTTTTTGTTTAAGAAGCTAGAAAGAAAAAAGGAAATGCGCACGCTAAGATAAACGCTAACACAAACGCCTTTCAGAGTCTCAGATGTCATTAGCTACATATCAGAGTCTTTACAGCCGTAAACTCCAACAATCACTCAGTCCAGGATAATGATTTTTAGGGTTTTTGAGTTTTTTTGGGGGTATTTTGAGAAAAATAATCAGTAAAAACAGCAGGATTATACCCTTAAACTCTAAAGATGTCAATTCCATCATACACTGTATGGACAAAAGTATTGGGATGTCTGTTAATTTATTACTCCTTTCAAAATCAGGGGTATTAAAAAATAATGTAATTTATTCCTCTTCTACTGTATTCTTTGTTGGATAAAAGCTTTCTACACTGCCTGGCCAAAGAAAAAGTCACACACTCTAATATTTGGTTGGACCTCCTTTAGCTTTGATTGCAGCACACACTCACTGTGACATTGTTTCGATAAGCTTCTGCAATGTCACAAGATTTATTTCAATCCAGTGTTGCTGGATTAATTTTTCACCAATATCTTGCAGCAGCATTGATGATGGTAGAGTCTGACCACTGCACGAAGCAGCTCTTCTCCATCCAGCACATCCCAAAGATTCTCAATGAGGTTAAGATCTGGACTCTGTGGTGAACTCTCTCTCAATCCATGTGTGAAAATGATGATCTCATGCTCCCTGAACCCTGAACTCTTTCACAATTCCAGTCACATGAATCCTGACATTGTCATCTTGGAATATGTCAGTGTTCATCAGGGAAGAAAAAAATGATCCATTGATGGAATAACCTGGTCTATATTCAGTATATTCAGGTAGTCAGCTGACCTCATTCTTTCAGCACATACTGTTGCTGAACCTAAACCTGCAGACCAACTGCAGCATCAACCAACCCCACATCATTTACTTACTTAAATCCAGGTGGAGACTTTTGCTTTTTTGGCCAGGCAGTGTACTAGTCAGGGATACGAGCATTAGTGAGGAAAGGATGTATAATCATTGGCACTTCTCCTCATCACATCATTGTCTCAATTCATCCAGTATTGGATAGAGCTGGTGCTAAATACTGGAGGCTTTAAACCCCTCTACCCACACCTGGCATTAGGCAGCTAACTGTTACTATAAATTTTAGTCTTAGATGCATCTTGAAACCCAACGAAATCTTCACCGTTGTCCTCCCCCACTCCTTTTATCTCTCACAGAACACAAACTGATGAAGTCAGAGGAGGACCTGAGCCCTCTGCCCAGGCAGCGCAGCAACACACTGCCCAAGAGTTTCGGATCGCAGCTGGAGAAGAAAGCCCCCGAGGCCAAAGCCCCCAAGCCCCCTGTGGAAAGCACACTGGAGTCAGTGATGAGCAAACTGCAGGAGAAACGCTCAGAGGTGGGACGGCCTGAAGACATCAAGGTACTATACAGATTATTAGGATATAATAATAGTGCTATATTGTGAAATAATGCAATTTAGTTTAATATAATTACTGTTCACAATCATTTAGTGCACTTTTAGAAAAACTAAAATACTGCACAGGTATAAATAGTCCAAATGTACCTTTTAAAAGTAAATAAATTGAGAAAACAGGGGCTCCGAGCGCCCAATGGGCTAAGCGCTTCTACTATGATCAGGAGATCGTTGGTTCGAATCCTGTTCATGTAGCTTGCCATCAGCTGCCAGAGCCTCAAAAAGAGGACAATTGGCCTTGCTCTCTCTGGGTGGGTAGATGGCGCTCTTTCCCCTTTATCACACCAAAGGGTGATGTTGATTACATTACATTGTTGATGAGCACAGGGCGTCTGTGAGCTGATGTATAGGAACCGAGTCGCTGCACTTTCCTCCGAGTCCTCAGAGGATTGGTCGTGTAAAATAGGGAGAAAATGGAAAAAAAAAGAAAAAGAAAAAGAAAAGAAATCAGGAAAACAACTGCAAGGGAATATAGTAGGTATTTGGGCAATTTTACAGGTTTCTTTAATGGAACTAAATAGACAAACAAATTATCAATATCCTGTCCCATGTGACCTCCTAACCACCCTACAATAATATATCTTAATTAAATAAGTTTATTATAAAATAATAAACCTAAATAAATCACATTTGGACATTTAGAGCTGTTTTTTAATCAAGCTTACATGGTTTAGTACACTCTGCAATGTCCCAGCTATTCCCTCGACACACACAGACCCAAAAAACAGATTATTAATACTAGTTAATGCTTCTATATTAAGAAACAACCCAAATACATATTTATGTGAATGTGAATATTAGAATTCACCAGCTTCTCCAGCTTCTTTTCTTCTAATCATTATGCTGTTTTAATCATAGAGACCTTTCCCAGACCACTAAGCTTCAGATTATGATCAGGAATTCTGTTTGGTAACCGGAATGCCTCTGTATTTCAGGATATGACCCGGGAACAGATTGCTTCAGAGAAAGTCGCTCTACAGAAAGCCCTGCTGTATTACGAGAGCATCCACGGGAGACCGGTGAGTGTGTCTGGGAGTTTGTGTAACTATGATGTGGCAGAATTGTTGATCGTTCTGTTTTTTTTTTTTTTGGGTAAATTAGGTGGTTCCTAAGGTGTTGCCAAGTAGTTGCTAGGTGGCAGCTGTAATATGTCAGGTGGTTGTAAGAATGTTGCTAAGTAATTGCTAGACAGCTGCTATGATATTCCAGGTGTTTGCAAGTTGTTTCTAGGCTATGGTTGCTATGTTGCTATGGTATTGTGATAGTCCAGGTGGTTGCTAAGGTGTTCCTAAGTAGTTGCTAGGCAGCTGCTATAATATTTCATTAGCACAAGCTCTGCAGTGCTCAGAACCCTGCCCATCTTCACTATCTATGCTTCACTGTCTCCCACTTTCTACTCGGTTTACACTGTGTCCTGCGCTCAAGGCCGTTCAGGGGGTTATAAAAAGCCTTCAGGCATTTTGGCCAGTGTTAAAGCCAGTAGAGAACTTTATCTCAACCAAAGCCATATATTACTGATGAAACGCCAGGTAGAGAGGAGTGACGCGAGCCGAGTTAAAAATACAGGCAGGTTTATTATAAGAAAGGTTAACAAGTTCTGCTAACAGAAAACAAACAATAATCTCACCGATGACCAGAGACGTAGTCAAAGATACAGTCCAAGTTCTAAACCGGAAAACAGTCCAACCATATACCAAATCCAACAAGGGCAAAACAAAAGACATAAACCGAAAATCCAAACACAGAGTCGTAACGAGAAGGCAAAAACAGTAATCCAGAAAACGCTTAGTACGCAACATGAGTTGGCAATACCTCGCGGTGTTTCCTTACAAATGGATGCCTTAAATACAGAATCTAGATAAGAATGAACCGGAAGTAATTTAGTAAACAGGTGAATCAGAGCGTCGGAGCGTAACGTGATTGGGTGAATGTGAAGGGTTATTATTGATGTCATAATCTGGGGAATTCTGGGAAATAGAGTCCGGTAGTGTGGAAGGAGAGCCAGGCTGCGTAACAGTACCCCCCTCCAAAGAGTCCGAAGGTAACAAAGGATGAGGACGACACAAGGAAACAACCCCATCACCCCCAGTGGCAACCTGGACAGGCTGTCCAGAAGCGGGAACGGGATGGACGGAGACCCTGGACCTGGGACGACCCCTTCTGGAGCCGCGGACGGAACTGAGGGAATGGACCGAGTCCGAACCACGACGTCTACCCCTTCGTGGAACCGGAGACCTTCTCCGAGGGCGACCTCTGGGACGTGGTGCAGGACGGGACGGATGAGACCGATGAAAGTCCTCCATCATCAAAGGGTCCAGAACATCAGTTGCCGGCACCCAGCTTCTCTCCTCCGGTCCGTAACCCCTCCAGTCCACAAGATACTCCAGGGTCCCCCTTCTCCGCCTGGAGTCCAATAATCGTTCCACTGCATAAACTGGACCACCTTCCATAGCCACTGGAGGAGGAGGAGGTGCCCCAAGCGAAGTCTCATCCAATGGACCAGGGATAACCGGCTTTAGCAGAGAAACATGAAAAGAAGGGCATACACGATAATGAGACGGTAAGTCGAGACGATAAGTGACCTCATTAATTCTTTTGATAATCTTAAAGGGACCAATATACTTAGCTGAGAGCTTCTTATGCATATCTGGCTGCCGGAAATCCCTGGTCGATAACCAAACCCGATCCCCGGGAGAATAGAGGGGGGTCTCGCGGCGCAGGCGATCTGCCTGCTGTTTCTGTCGCTGTAGAACAGTCTCAATGCGCCTATGAGTCTCCTCCCACACCTCCTCGCTCCGACGCATCCAATCGTCAACTGCGGGAATATCAGAGGGTTCGGCTGTCCAGGGCATGATGGGTGGTTGGTAGCCTAAAAAACATTGAAAAGGTGTCATCTTGGTGGTGGAACTAATTAGAGAGTTCTGAGCTAATTCGGCCCAAGGAAGGAATTTAGCCCAGTCATGGGTGTTGTTAGAACAGTAAATTCTTAAAAATTTCCCTAGTTCCTGGTTCATTCTTTCACATTGACCATTGCTCTGTGGGTGATAACCAGAGGATAGACTAACGGATACACCCAATCTGTTCATAAAAGCAGACCAAACCTGGGAAACAAACTGAGGACCTCGGTCAGAGACTATATCTTCTGGGATTCCGAACACACGAAACACTTGGTTAAATAACGCTTCTGCAGTTTCTAAGGCAGTAGGCATCTTACAGAAAGGAATGAACCTAACACCGCGAGAGAAACGGTCTATGACTGTCATGATCACTGTCTGCCCCATAGATTCAGGGAGATCCGTAACAAAATCAACAGCTAAGTGAGACCAGGGCCTAGCAGGAACGGGCAGCGGTACTAATTTACCAGCAGGTAGAGTACGGGGAGTCTTACTCTGAGCACACACAGTACAGGAAGATACAAAGCGGTGGATGTCTGACCGCATATTTTCCCACCAGAAACGATTCTCTAGCAATTGGTAAGTGCGGGTCTCCCCTGGGTGCCCCGAAGTGAGTGAGGTGTGGGCCCATGTTATGAGTCTATCTCTACATTGCAATGGTACAAAAGTCCTGTCTGGAGGGCACTGTACAGGAGGAGGTGAAGTGGAATTAATTTGATCAATCTCATCCGAGATCTCCCATCGAATAGGGGCTAAAACAATACCTGGTTTTAATATAGCAGAGGGTTCTGAAGTTTCTGCACTGTCATCCTCATAAATACGTGAAAGTGCATCAGCCTTTGTATTTCTAGAACCAGGTCGATAAGTAATAACAAAATCAAAACGCGCGAAGAAAATTGACCAACGAGCCTGACGTGAGTTCATGCTTTTCATAGACCTTAAGTACTCCAAATTCCTATGATCAGTTATCACTACAAAAGGATGTAATGCTCCTTCTAGCCAGTGTCTCCACTCCTCTAAAGCTAATTTAATCGCCAAAAGTTCACGATCACCTATTCCATAATTACGTTCAGCAGGAGAGAGTTTGTGGGAAAAATAGGCCACTGGGTGCATCTTGCTGGGAGAGCCAAAGTTCTGGGACAGAACTGCACCCACTCCTACACTGGACGCATCAACCTCAACTATAAAGGGTTCTTTGGGATCCGGATGTTTTAGAAGAGGAGCTGAAGTGAACAACTCCTTGAGAGAGCAGAACGCATCTGATGCTTCACTTGACCATACCAATTTTTTGGCATTGCGTTTCAACAGGTTTGTGAGCGGGGCGGCGACTGAACTGTAATTACGAATAAATCTTCTGTAAAAATTGGCAAAACCAAGAAATCTTTGTAGATCCTTAACAGATTTGGGAAGAGGCCAATTAACTACTGCCAGAACCTTTTTATCATCCATGGTAATACCTTTAGCACTAATTACATAGCCTAAGAAAGAAATGGTGGACAAATGGAATTCACATTTTTCTGCTTTGATGAAAAGTTGATTTTGGAGGAGTCGGTTCAATACTGCACGTACATGGGAGACATGAGTATGCAAATCCGATGAATAGATCAAAATGTCGTCAATATATGCTATTACAAATCTCCCCAACATGTCACGTAGTACATCATTAATGAAAGATTGGAACACGGAAGGGGCATTCTTGAGACCAAACGGCATAACTAAGTATTCATAGTGCCCCCTAGTGGTAGTAAAGGCAGTTTTCCACTCATCCCCCTCTCTGATCCTTACCAAGTTATACGCACTACGCAGGTCTAATTTAGTGAAAATGGAAGCCCCACGTAACTGTTCAAGAGCTACAGGTACTAAAGGAAGTGGGTATGGATACGTCTTCGTAACTGCATTGAGCTGACGATAATCTATACATGGACGAAGACCTCCGTCCTTCTTCTTAACAAAAAAGAAGGATGCAGCCACTGGAGAGGTAGATGGACGAATATACCCCTGAGCTAAGGCCTCTTGCACATACTCCTCCATAGCATTCTCCTCAGTCCGAGTTAACGGGTAGATGCGTGATTTCGGTGGTATCTGATTATCAGTAAGCTCAATAGCACAATCATACGAACGGTGTGGTGGGAGTTGAGACGCACGCGATTTACTAAATACTTCAGCTAGATCTGAATAATTTGGAGGAATATGTGCAAGTGACTCCAAACCAGGACTTTCTACAGTAGTAGATTGGATCAATAATTTAGGGCCAATAATACAGTGATCATGACAGTATGGTGACCATGAGATTATTTCACAATTTGACCAAGAAATCAGAGGATTGTGTCTTTTCAACCATGGAAGTCCCAAAATAATCTGATAAGTTGTGTCCCTCATCACAAAAAACCTGATCTCCTCTGAGTGCAAAGCGCTGACGTTCAGCTTGACTGATGTGGTGGTGTGGGATACGGCTCCTTGTCCAACTGGGGTCCCATCCACCGCTGACAGTCTCATTGGGTTCTCCAGGCATTCTAACGGGATCTGGAGTCTTCTGGCCAGCTGCTCATTAATGAAGTTCCCCTCGGCTCCGGAATCTATCAGGGCTGGAAAAACAAAGGAAGAGGACTGGCAGAACAGTATAACTGATATAATAAAAGATCTTGAATACATGTCAGAGCTAGGTCGGCTTACCCTTTTAGCGTGTGGAACCCCTTCCACACGCTTTCCCGAGTCAGAAGCAGGTGGCTCATATGGACGGTCCGGGTTGCCATGGTAACCATGGGAGAGCCCACCGTAGGACGAGCCTGAAGTAACTTGACGTTGAACTCGGGAAGGGCAAAGTTGACAATTTCTCAACACATGGCCTGCTCTGCCACAATAGAAACAAAGTCCAGCCTGAATTCTCCGCATTCTTTCCTCCTTTGATAAACGGGTAGCGTCCACTTGCATGGGTTCCTCCTCTCTGAGTGTGTCCCGTGGAGTAAATCCAGAAGCACGAGGTGTAGGAAAACGCAGAGTAGACAAAGTAGCTCTACGACCAGGTACCGCGTTCTGTTTTAGCTGATCAAGTCTGATGGCTAGTGATATAAGTTCGTCCAAGGGAAGTCCATCATCCTTGCATGCTAATTCGGCTAACACTTCACTTCTGAGCCCGTTACGAAACATAACCCGTAAAGCGGGTTCGTTCCAACCACTACCAGCAGCCAAAGTACGAAATTCTAAAGCATAATCTGAAACTGAACGATTTCCCTGGCGTAACTTTACTAATAACTCCCCCTGAGATTGTCCGTGATGAGGATGATCAAAAACCAGTTTAAACTCCTTAAGAAAATGCTCGTATGTGCTACCCTCGATGCTAGGCCAGATAGCAGTAGCCCAATCCAAAGCTTTGCCGGTAAGGCGCGATATAAAAAACGAAATGCGCGCTGCATCGACATTAACCGGCGAGTTAACAAAAAATAATGACATTTGCAAGAGAAAACCTCTGCACAAATCGGGGGAACCGTCATATTTATCGGGTTTGCTTACCGGAAAAGCGGCTGCCGAGGGAGCGCTAGCAGGAGAGCTAACCGGGGCCTGGTTAGCGGAGGCTAGGCTAGCTGGAGCAGCTACCCTTAGCTGGGCTAGCTGAGTAGCGATATCCTGAAGGCTAGTGGTGATTAGAGCTAGCTGAGAGTGCTGCTCTGACTGCTGGGTCGTGAGAGCAGTAACCGTGTTAGCAAGGCTCTCAAACAGCTGGCTATGCTGTTCGAGAACCCTCCCTTGATTACCGACTGCCTGCTGGAGGTTATTAAACTCGGCCATCACGCTAGGCGAGGTATTCTGAAACGCCAGGTAGAGAGGAGTGACGCGAGCCGAGTTAAAAATACAGGCAGGTTTATTATAAGAAAGGTTAACAAGTTCTGCTAACAGAAAACAAACAATAATCTCACCGATGACCAGAGACGTAGTCAAAGATACAGTCCAAGTTCTAAACCGGAAAACAGTCCAACCATATACCAAATCCAACAAGGGCAAAACAAAAGACATAAACCGAAAATCCAAACACAGAGTCGTAACGAGAAGGCAAAAACAGTAATCCAGAAAACGCTTAGTACGCAACATGAGTTGGCAATACCTCGCGGTGTTTCCTTACAAATGGATGCCTTAAATACAGAATCTAGATAAGAATGAACCGGAAGTAATTTAGTAAACAGGTGAATCAGAGCGTCGGAGCGTAACGTGATTGGGTGAATGTGAAGGGTTATTATTGATGTCATAATCTGGGGAATTCTGGGAAATAGAGTCCGGTAGTGTGGAAGGAGAGCCAGGCTGCGTAACAACTGAGCCCAGCTTCTAATTGGACTGTGGTAATATCTTCTTCAGTTATCGGTTGCCAGGATGAAACAATGGAACACAGCTGCTCTTGTTTTTATCCTCCATAATTCTTCTTTGTTTACGAGATGACCCAAGATTTCACAGCTACTGAGTCACATCCAGCAGAATAAAAACTCCCACTGGATTTATAGAGAGAAAATGTAGGTCACCTGCGAGCGTCGAGCTGTGCTGCAGTGTCCATCTGACTGAGAGAGAGAGAGGGGGGGGGGGAGAGAGAAAGAGAGAGAAAGAGAAAGAGTGATAGAGTGAGAGCAAGAGAAAGAGAGAGAAAAAAGAGTGACCAAGAGAGAGAGAAAGAGAGAGAGAGAGAAAGAGAGAGAGGGAGAAAGAGAGAGAGAGAGAGAGAGAGAGAGAGAGAGTGAAAGTGTAAGAAAGTAAAAGAGTGAGAGTGCAAGAGAGGGTTACTAAGAAAGAGTGAGAAAGCAAGAGAGAGTAAGAGAACGAGCGAGAGAGAGAGAGAGAGAGACTGAGAGTGAAAGAGAGTAAAAGAGTGACCAAGAGAGAGAGAAAGAAAGAGAGGGGGAGAGAGAGAGAAAGAGAGACTGAGAGAGAGAAAGTATAAGAAAGTAAAAGAGTGAGAGAGCAAGAGAGAGTTACTGAGAAAGAGTGAGAAAGCGAGAGAGAGAGAGTAAGAGAATGAGGGAGAGAGAGACTGAGAGAGTGAAAGAGAGAGAGTAAAAAAGTGAGAAAGAGAGGGAGAGAAAGTGTAAGCGAGAGTGAGAGAGTGAAAGAGAGCAAAAGAGTGAGAGAGATAGAGAGAAAGTGTGAGTAAAAGAATGAGAGAAAGAGTAAAACAGAGAGAAGGGAGAGTGTGAGAGAGAGAAAGAGAGAGTTACTGAGAAAGAACTAGAGAGAGATTGAGAGAACAAGCGAGAGAGAGACTGAGAGAGTGAAAGAGAGAGAGAGTAAAAGAGTGAGAAAGAGGGAGAGAAAGTGTAAGCGAGAGTCAGAGAGTGAAAGAGAGAGAGTAAAAGAGTGAGAGAGATAGAGATAAATAGTGAGTAAAAGAATGAGAGAAAGAGTAAAACAGAGAAAAGGGAGAGGGAGAGAGAGAGTGTGAGAGAGTGTGAGAGAGAGAGAGAGAGAGAGAGAGAGCACCCCCCAGCTAATATAGAACCTTATAAGAACATTTAGCAATGTTTTCAAAAAGGTTTCAGGAAGGTTAGCCTGTAAGGTTAAAACAGAAATAATGTTGCAGGAATGTTCTGAAAACGTTTCACTTAACAATGGTTTGCATCAAAACATTATTAGAACGTTTCTCACATAATGTTCCTAGTATGCTAGATGCATACTAACATTTTCGAAATGTTAAAAAGTAACATTCCCAAAACTGTGATGTTACAGCAACATTACAAGAATGTTTAAAAACCCAAAATAAAAACATCTAACAACATCTAGAAGACTTGACAGATTAAACGTTCTGAGGATGTTAACTGTAAAATTTAGAAAACCTTTTACTAATCACAGATTGTCAGCTGGCCCAGTCTATTACTGTTCTAATAGGGTTTTTCTTCCTCTCCTCCCTCTGTTCCCTCTCTTCTCTTTCCTTCCCTTCCTCCCACTCTTTCTCTTTTCAAGGTCACCAAGACTGAGAGGCAGATCATGAAGCCGCTCTATGACAGATATCGTCTAGTCAAACAAATCCTCTGCAGAGTGTCCACCATCCCCGTCATTGTAAGTACACTCTCTTCCTCCTCCTCATCCTCACTTTTCTGTTGACTGCTCTGTCCATCCATTTCCAGCTTCATACTGCATCTCTTATAGTTATAATAATAATAAAAAATAATAATAATAATAGAATTGTATATTGTGAAAGCCCCTTTCAAGGTATCTTTTAGTACACTGTACAATAGAACAGTAAATAAATTACACTCACAGAAGAAGAATTATTATTATAATACTATACAGCCGCAGTGCATTACAGCCTTAGCCAGCACTCCTGCCACTCTCACTGTCCTTCATAAGTTCTTCATAAGCTCTGACAGATCTGAGTCATTCTCAGGAATGGGTGCCCTTTACTGAAGATGAAAAAACGACAAAACCTTTTCATCCAGTCACATTTAGAAATGTTATGAGGTTGAAGGATTTGTGCTAAAATGGAAAATTCCACATCTTTCTGTGCTTCTTTCACATTAGATTATCCTGCATTTGACACTGCGCCAAATATATTTATGTAAAAACCTTAACCTTAAACCTTAAAGTATTATTTTTTTATTCTTTTTAAAGGAGGGTAAATGGCAGTGTTACAGGTTTAAAGTGTTTAAAAAAAAAAATTAAAATGTTGATTAAAGTGCAATATCAATTAGGGCATGCCAGAATGCAGATATTTGTCAGGAAACACTTGCTGTAAACAAATATATATATATATATATTTATGTACATTATTATTTAAATTACTATAAAACGTGAGTAATTGTTGTAAATTGTTCTAATTGGTAATAAACAGTAGTAATACCTAAATTAGTACCTACTACCTAATATTAATTAAGGGCCATCACATCCTGAGAATTGCTTATTATAGTATCTATCTATCTATCTATCTATCTATCTATCTATCTATCTATCTATCTGTCTGTCTGTCTGTCTGTCTGTCTGTCTGTCTGTCTGTCTGTCTGTCTGTCTATGATATGGTAACATGGTTATATGTAAGTATTACATGCAGCATTAGCATTAGCTTAGCTGCTGTGTAGCTGTTAATAGGGAGTATCAGTAGCAGGGTTAGCATTAGCATTAGCTCCCACCTCTCTGTTGGGGTGTGTTGGTAGTGTTGTGTAGCTGTTCTAAGCCCAGCTTTATCAGCTCTGTAGATCCTCTCCACTCTTAAAGCTCAGGAGTAACATGGCAGGAACATGTTCATCAGCATGCTCACCCAGTCATTCTTAAACATCTGTAATCCTGATGCTGCAGAGAATCTCCTGCCTTGAGGATTAGCCTGCTTATCTTTGTATCTGTGTATCTTCAGGAGTTAATATTTCATCACAGCGTAGGGAAGAGCTCCGTCCTGTTTCTCAGTTATTATAATTTCACTTTAGATTGGAACGTGTCCATCTGTGAATGCATGTCTGTAAATCTCCCGGTTACATACCGTGTAATCTGTCTTATATAGATGCATGTTCATTACATAATACCCTGAGTACATCCTGATTATGCAGATTGGAGCTGCATTTTCCAACATACACTCAGCAGCAAAGCAAGAGTTGGAAAGATAGTTGCATCCAGAAGGAAGGGTCGGGTTGCTGTTCGGAGGGAAGATAAAAGTTACCATAAGCAATTAATTATTATAAAATGGTGCTCATATTTATAGAGCTACACGTCCAATAGCATCCCAAACATCTTCAATCAGGGAAAGGTCTGGTGAAGCATCTGGTGATTACAACAAACTGATTCTTACAACATTTTTGTTTATCATTTTTAAACGTTCTATAAATGTCACTTCAGCATTTATTAAGTGTCAGTGTTTTAGTTTTTAGTTTTTGGAATCTTACTTTTAACATTTCCATAATGTCAGTATTCTTCTAGCTTGGATCATTAAGGGAGAAAGGGTTCTAATAAAAGTGTTATGGAAACCATTTTTTTACATCACACATTGAAAGAACGTTTCTGGAACTTTATTCCTGTAACATTACAGACTAACTTTGGGAAAACCTTTTTAAAACATTGCTAAACGTTCTTGTAACATTGTCTATCTAGCTGGGTCTGTGTTTTCGTTAAGGCAAGCTCTTGAGACGGCAGCAGTATGTGGACAAGCATTGTCCATACCTCAATTCATTCCTTCTGGCTGCAACTATTATATACTATAATGCTATGTATATACAGCTCTGGGAAAAATAAAAGATCACTTAAAATGATGAGTTTCTTTGATTTTACCAAAACCAAAAACCTCTGGAATATAATCAAGAGGAAGATGGATGATCACAAGCCATCAAACCAAACTGAACTGCTTGAGTTTTTGCACCAGGAGTAAAGCAGCATAAAGTTATCCAAAAGCAGTGTGTAAGACTGGTGGAGGAAAACATGCCAAGATGCATAAAAAAACTGTGATTAAAAACCAACCAGGATTATTCCACCAAATATGGATTTCTGAACTCTTAAAACTTTATGAATATGAACTTGTTTTTACTGCATTATTTGAGGTCTGAAAGTTCTGTATCTTTTTTGTTATTTCTTATTTTCTGCAAATAAATGCTCTAAATGACGATATTTCTAATTGAAATTTGGGAGAAATGTTGTCATACTCAAACATAAACCTATAAATAGCAAAATCAGAGAAACTGATTCAGAACTGAAGTGCTCTCTTAATGTTTTTTTTCCCCAGAGCTGTATATATATTGTGCATTACTTTAAAGTTATCAGAACTTGATAAAATGGCACTTATTGTAGCGCTACACTGCCCTGTGTCAGAACAGCTGATCCAGGACCAGTTTAAAGGTCTTCACTGAGTAGTTTAGCTGGATTAAGGAATCCTGAGGTCACTGTTGTTGAGTGGTAATTTCCCTATGAACCCTCAGCAGGGCTCTCCCTCCAGCAAGCGCAGAGGCCCTCAGCTGCAGCCCATAATCGAAGGGGTTCCTGCTCTCTTCTTCGACCACAACAAGGTGAAGAGCTGCTACTCAACCAATCAGAAACCTGACTGCCCTGCCTATTCCCCCGCCCACCCCCCCTCCTCCTCCAATTAACCAGTCCCAATCACAGCCTGGTTGTTGATTTCTGGGCGTTTCCTGTTGTGGATTTTTGTATTCTGAATCAGTAGCTGAGCTTGGAGTGTTGTGTGATTTCACTCATTCGCTGATGAATGTGAGGCTCTGATCAAACTCATGCAGGTGCATGTTCTTCTTTTATTTCTTTTGGTTCATTTATTTGATTTGATTGTTTTTTTTTTTTGGTTAGAAAAAAGCTACCTGTTGTATTGCTACACTATCCTGGGCATGTGCAAACGGGTGTAGAGCTCAACTTTGATCACACCAGCCAATCAGTAAAGAGGAAATACTCTAGTTGTAGGTCAGAGTCTGAAACCTAAGCTCTGATTAAATCAATAAAGCCTTGATCCTGTGACTCCTGCATGGAGGTGGAGTCTACCTGAAGATCCTGAGATTAACAAGCGCTCGTCCTAATCTAACACTAACTAATGAGGCGTGCTGGTTCTGTGTGTTCAGGAGGAAGAGGATGGTTCAGATGAAGATGACAACAGGTCGCAGTTGACGGAGCGTCCGGAGCTGAGCATGCTGGGATTTCTGGACCACCTGGATGATGAGGTGGATGGTTTTATCTCACCGGTGGACGAGCTGTCGCCCTCAAAGAACACCAACGACATGAGGCTGTCCAACCTGCACGCCGCCACCATGTAAGACCCTGCTTCAATCCTGCTACTGTCCTGCTACAGTCCTGCAAAAGCTCAAATATACAAGACTAAACTCACAGTAGTTACTGAATAATAAATTATAGATACTGAATAAATCATAGTAGTTACTAAATAATTAATTTTAGGTACTGAATAAACCATAGCAGTTACTGAATAATCAATAAAAGATACCAAATAAATCATAGTAATTACAGAATAATCAGTTTTAAATACTTAATAAATCATAGTAGTTATGGAATAATCAATTACAGCTACTGAATAATTCATAGTAGTTACTGAATAATCAATTATAGATACTGAAAAAATCATACTAGTTTTTGTTGCACCAGGAGTAGCATAAAGTTATCCAAAAGCAGTGTGTAAGACTGGTGGAGGAGAACATGCCAAGATGCATGAAAACTGTGATTAAAAACCAAAATAATTCACCCAAACATTGATTTCTGAACTCTTAAATGAATATGAACTTGTTTTCTTTGCATTATTTGAGGTCTGAAAGCTCTGCATATTTTTTTGTTATTTCAGACATTTCTCATTTTCTGCAAATAAATGCTCTAAATGAAAGTATTTATATTTAGAATTTAGGAGAAATCTTGTCTTTAGTTTATAGAATAAAACAACAATGTATATACCTATAAATAGCAAAATCAGAGAAACTGATCCAGATCTGTATATATAAAGTACATTATTATTATTACAGTAGTAGTTAATAATAACCTACCCAGGTGTATAACTAGCAGATTATGTTAGCTACAAAAAAACACCCATATTAACACCATAAACCCCCAAAGCTTATCTTCATTAAATATCAAAGAGTTTTGCTTCATTTCACATATAAAAGCTTCATTTCACATATAAAAGCTTCATTTCACATATAAAATATAAATGAATAGCAAAGAATACAGAGTGTTACAGTAATTTACTCTCCAGAGTGTGTGTTCAGTGTGTGAGGGCACTCTAGCAGAAGAAAGCGGATGCTGTAATAACAGTGGAGATCTGTTAATGATGGTCTTTACTGCAGAGAAACTGCTACTTGTCTACAGCTGAGTGGAGCTGAGCCGTGTGTTCTCAGAGCTTAACATCATCCCTCTCTCTCTCTCTCTCTCTCAAAAACACACAGGCAGGAACTGGTGGAGCAGCTCCAGGAAGCTCGCGAGGAGAAGAAGCGCATTCGCAAGAACCTGCGAGAGTTCGAGGATCAGTTCTTCAGACAGAACGGCAGGTACGCTCACCTGAGACTGTACACTGAATAATATACAGAACCTTTTAATCTCAATAATCGCTTATTCATACTGGATACTGAATCATTACTAGTAGTTATTGATTTATTCATACTGGATACTGAAATATTCATAATAGACACTAAAATATTTATAGTAGATACTAAATTATTCATAGTGGTTACTGAATAATACACAGTAGTTATTGACTTATTCATAGTAGATACTGAATAATACATGGTTACGTGGTTACTGGATAGTTCTTAATGGATACTGAATAATGCACAGTAGTTATTGTTTTTTTCATAGTAGATACTGAATAATTTATAGTGAATACTGAATAATTTGTGTAGTTTTTTAATTAATTCATAATGGATACTAAATGAATCTTATTAGATGTTAAATACTCCATAGCAGATACTAATTCATAGTGGATGGTGAAAAAATAGGTACTGAATCATCCATTCTAGTTCTTGATCAATTCATAGTGGATACTAAACAGCTCTTAGTGGATGCTGAGTAATCCACAGTAGTTACTGAAATAGTGGAAAACTGAATCAAGTATAGTGGACACTGAATGACCCATAATAGTTATTAATTCATAGTGGATTCTGAATAACTCTTAGTGGATGTTGAGTAATAAATAGTAATTTCTGAAATGGTGGAAAACTGAATCAATTTAAGTGGACACTGAATGACCCATAGTCGTTATTAATTCATAGTGGATACTAAATAATTCATAATGGATACTGAATAATTCATAGTGGATGCTGAGAAAATTATAGGTACTGAATCATCCATTCTAGTTCTTGATCAATTCATGGTGGATACTAAATAGCTCTTAGTGGATGCTGAGTAATCCACAGTAGTTACTGAAATAGTGGAAAACTGAATCAAGTATAGTGAACATTGAATGACCCATAATAGTTATTAATTCATAGTGGATACTAAATAGCTGTTAGTGAATGCTGAGTAATAAATAGTAGTTTCTTAAATAGTGGACACTGTATGACTCATAGTAGTTATTAATTCATAGTGGATGCTGAAAAAAAACTGTAGTTTATAGAATAACACAACAATGTTCATTTTACTCAAATATATACCTATAAATAGCAAAATCAGAACAAAAGATTTAGAAACGGATGTGATCCCTTATTTTTTCCAGAGCTGTATATTCTAAGTACATTATTATTACTACAGTAGTAATTCAGATGTATACCTTGTAGTTGTACAAAAAATTGTAGTTACTAAATCATCCATTCTAGTTCTTGATCAATTCATAGTGGATACTAAACAGCTCTTAGTAGATGCTGAGAAATAAATAGTAGTTTCTGAAAGAGTGTAAAACTGAATCAATTTAAGTGGACACTGAATGACCCATAGTAGTTACTAATTCATAGTGGATACTGAATAATTCATAGTGGATGCCTAAGGTTGTCTAAGTCAACACTAATCTCTGTGTTTCTCTGCTGCTCCTCCAGAAACGTGCAGAAGGAGGATCGCTCGCCCCTGGCTGTGGAATATAACGAGTATAAGCACCTTAAAGCTAAACTCAGACTGCTGGAAGTTCTCATCAGCAAAAGAGACGCCTCTAAATTCATCTAACGCTTCCACAGACGCTCCCACAGCAGCCGCACGAGGACAACCCACCAGACAGTGTTAATGAAGCTACCCAGCTCGTACTGAGAATCCCGCCTGTCCCATCAAAGGCCATCTGTGGCTTACAGACACTTTCAGCTGAAGACCAGGCCAAAACATGGCTGCTTCATCCCCCCATCACTCTCTCACTCTCTCACTTTCTCAGAGAGTGATACCAGAGCTCCATCCCTTTCTTTCTACTGAACTCAACTCACTGCCAGACCTACAGCTCACTACAGCTCCGACAAGTGGACTTACAACCAAAACGTCCAATCAGCACCCAGAGAACGCTACTAACCCCGCCCACACCTTTCTAATCTGATGTATCATAAACAGTGATTTATATTTATTTCATAGATCCTTTTTTTTATTATTCTGGTTTTATTTCAACAGAACCAGAAGAGAAGAGATTCTGAGTCGTGGTGTGTAATCAGAGAGGGCTGTAAATGTTTAGTAACAAAACTGGGAATATGAATTCAAGTCTTTCAAGTCTTAATTTCTGTTGGGTTTTTTATGATATTTGAAGTTGATTTACTGCTATTTATCAGTGTAAAGGATTTTGTATCTTAAACAGAGAACGGAGGAGAATGTTGAGAGAGGATTGTGGAAGGAACGCTCTGTACAGAACTCCTCTGTTTCTTTATACACTTACGGTACGAGTCCACTTTAATCCAAGAGCATTTTTACTCTCCGTATGTGAGGTGTAACTTTAACATTCTGCAAATTCTTCTTTAAAAAAAGGTTTAAATTTTTTTAGCTGCAATGCAGTTTATTCTGACTGAAATTCTAAGTTAACTATATATATTTTAATAGTAATAACAACAACATCGATGCTACTAAATCTATAAGATCATTCTGACTAGTCCTATTCGGCAGGATGATACTTTTTTTTTGCATTTTTGGATCTTTTGCATCTTTTTTTGAATAGAAGAAGTGATAATCATATTTTCACGTTTAACATTTTTTTTTAATAAAAAAAAAATACCATTCTAATTATTATTATTCTGGAAATTCAGAAACCGCTGCTATCAGCTATATATCTATAGCTTGTCCATCAGGTTTGAAAGGCCTCTGTTCTGTGTGCAGTGCTCATATGTGAGTGATTCATCAGCTTAGAGCTTACTCTAAGATCCAGCAAAAAAAAAAAAAAAAAAAATGTTTTTTTTTTTTGGATGATATCTTGTCCTTAGAATAATTAATTAATAGCAAAAACTATCATATTATTATTTTAAGAACAGTTTATACTACTAATACACTGACAATACAATGCCATAATAAGGCAGTTACACATTACTTTTAGTCAAAATAATAAAGAAAATTAGATTTTTTACACATTTTGACATATAAAAATGTTGAAATATCCTAAATGAATAAAGTGTAGGATGAATTGTGGGAAATGTAAAGTTTTAAGTGGACACGTACCGTAACGCGTACTGCGTGCGAGAGCATCAGGAGGAGCTTTCCCATTTCATTATGACTGGTGCCATATTTCACGCACAACCTGTGGTTATTAATGAAATATTAATAATAGGTGTAGAGTTGAGAGTTTTGCTGTAGATATATTTTTCTACGTTCTATAGATCTGCTGTAGTTCATTCTCTAGTGAGTTGCTGTTGAATCTGATTGCAAGCAGAGTAGCCAAAGTTTATTTTTTCTTTTTTTTTTTGTTAGCTAAAAACTGTGTAAGTGTGTGTGTGAGTGTGTGAATGTGTGTGTGAGTGTGTGCATGTGTTGAGAGCAGGCCATTTTCTTCCAGACAAAAAAATATATATATCTTAATCCAAAATACCAGCAAAATCTAACATTTGCATCAATTAAGGTTTTTAATATATATTTTATTTAAATTCTCAGTTTTTGGTTATGTGTGTGGTCCTGTATAGATAAGCTGCACAGTCTCTAACAGATTGCTGGTTGATGATGTTTTTGTAAAGTCACTGTGTGACAGTGACCCACGGGCCAATCAAACCCCAGCACACTGGCTGCCCTTTCTTATATTGCAGAGCGATAGTTTATATGAAGAGACTGGGGGCTGTCTGTTCTATTTCCTTGTTTGTGATTGGTTAATATATATATATATATATATATATATATATATATATATATATATATATATATCCTGATTTATATTCACACCAACACTCTTACAGAAGTAAAGGGGCTTTTATTTTGTAAGGGTGGAGCGAGTGAGTGCATTAGCCTCTCCTTAGTCTTCTCCAAAATGGATACTTGCAGTGTGACCTTCGTTTTATTGAACGCGAGCACTGGTGGTTTATATAATGAATATGGGTGTGTACATTTTAGTACATGATTTTATTTGTATTTTGTATATATGATATATGATAAAGTGGAACCTATTTTTACTGAACTGCCTGCTGTGGACTGTTTTTTCCTGTCTTTCTTGGGGGGGGGGGGGGGGGGGTTGTTAGTGTTAGCTTGTGCTTAAAAAAAAAAAAAAACACAAACAAGCAAGTTCATGCTTAACCTCGATCAAAGCACAAAACTCATCCCTTACAACAATGCAAGGACCATGACCTCATCATTCTTGCGTCCGGACCAATCAAGAGCTGAGTCAGCGCCGAGCTCAACTCAAAACTCGAGGAAAACAGCAAAACAACAATAATCACCCTTTAATCAGGCATTTAAATTGCTTTTTAAAAGGTAAATAAGAGAGAGAGTTTTTCTGGGATTAAAAGCGTGAATTCAGCTGTAACTGGAAATATCTGCACAAAACTGTGCTGGACTGAAGTGCATAGATTTCGACACGTGTCCACGTTTACAAGCACGTGCTCAACCATGTGGATGGAGGCCATGCGGTTACCTCGTGTTTAATCCTGCCCTCCCCCTCGTCACTCACACAGACACAGAGACAGCACTGTGTATCTACTTCTTGTGTCTAGAATCAAAATATTGCACGTGTTTGATTTAATTTGATTTAAGTGACATCACACGTACTGCAATGTGACTATTGCACATGCACACATCACGATGACGATGCTTAAACGATGTATCATGCAGCCCTAGTACAGTGCTCAACCAGCAGATCGAAATGGTGCATCTTCAACTGATCTAGTGGGCGGAGCTTTTGCAGGGGAAAACAGGGGAGGGGTGGTGCCTAGGGCTGCAATGATTAGTCTACATAATCGACAACATTAAGTATTAAAATTGGTCAATATGGAATTTCATTTTCATTGCATCGTTAATGTGTGATGAAGCGCAGTACACACTATGGGAAGATTAATGGGTTCACACAAATGGCTTTGTTCATTTAAACATATTCTCAGCATTTAAATGCAACATATAGAACTTTAGTTGTTTTTGGAGCCATAGAGAAAAGCAGAGAAGCGAGTTACTCTGAGCTGCAGTCAGGGTTGCCAGATTCAGTCGGTCTACAAACAACCCTTAAATGACACAGGCTCGAGAATGGACTGATGGTGAATGTGTGCAAGATTGCAATGTGCACTGGGACACATCTTGCACGTTGTGTAGGGTGGAAGACAGCTCCCATTGTGTATCACCTATAGAAATGTGACACTTTATAGAAAAGCCCAACACTTTTGGAGGTGGAATTATAGTTTTATTTGTTCTGGAAATAAAAATAGATAAAACAATATATTCCATTTGAGAGAGGTATAAAAGTAAATATACTTTACCAAAATAATGCATCAACAGCCACTAAGAAGCCCTTGTTTGCTTACGTGGACAGTAAGGTATTGGATAGGAACGCTCTGGATGATCCTGATCCCGCCGTGCACAAATTAATCAATATACACTCTGGAGCAGTTATTACAGAGAGGGAGAGAGAGGGAGAGAGAGAGAGAAAGAAAGAGAGGACACAGTGAACACAGCACACGTCTCCAGGGTGGGAACAGTGTTCCTCTCAGGAGAGCTTCTCTCTCTCTGCATGTTTTCCTCTTCGTCCTCCGTCACTCCGACACCGAGCCGCTCTCATATCCACTACTTTACAATACCAGACCATGGCTGCGCAAAAAAACAACAAAAATCCCTTTAACAACGTCTTACTGATCGTCCCTGCAGATCACACGAGTTCTGACGTAATGCTGATGTCACTGAAACATTAATATGCGCTGATTATTGAGAAGAAAACATCATTGAACAGAATTATAGTTGTGCATAGGCCAGCGTTTAAATAAAATAAAGAACAGAGAGAAAAAAAAAAAACAACCCAACAGAGAAGCGTCGCCCAGTTATTGCTGGATCCTTTTCTCCAAAATACAAACGTCAACCAAAGGCTTCCTGTGATCTTCAATGCAATCAATATCATTTACACCGACACTCGCATTCACCGCAACTTTTTACTACACCGGGGGCCGGATTCACAAACAGATTTCTAAAGATAAAGTCTAAAGTTCGTAACAATGCGTTGAATTCATTCACCCATTAAAATTTCTAAAATCTTTCTTAAAGGAGAAATCTGGTGTTAAAGGGAGGTGGGTTGTAGTGAAACATGATAACTTTCACATGATTTTTTCTGTTGATTAGTAGCTCACCTCTGTTTATTCCCAGCGTTCTGCAATATAGAGCTTTTAGCCGATGCTCCCAACAGTCTTACAGTGCTAGTGGTAGGGGCATAGAGATGCCCTGCAAAGAAAAATCATTATTTTTACACCATTACCAAACTCAAAGCAGGGTTCATACACTTTTTAACTGATACATTTTCATTACTTTTTGTTTTTTCATAAAAATCCATATCAAAACTGGTTATAGTAGGCCTATATCTCACCTAGAATTAATAAAAAAAAAGACTTTAAAAGATCATGTTTTACTAGCTGAAAAACATTTCTGCATATTTTGCACGTCTCTTTCTGAATGAAGCCGGACAGCATTAAATCAGCATTTTCTCTCACTGAGTGAATTTACAGTTATAGCTGAAGCTGAAGCTCCAGTCTGAACAGGACCCACACAGACAGCAAGCTAATGCGACGAGATGTGAAAGTCCAATTTGCATGACTTTTCCAAAACTTTCCAGATATTTTAATTTTTCAAAACTGTATGCATGTCTAAAAATAGCTATTTTCAAACTCCATGGCTCTTCCAGGTTTTTCACGACTGTAAAAACCTGAAACTTGTCAAAAAAGCTCCACTCTTCATTGGTAGAATTCTGAGGGCTCGGACATTTAAAACGAGGCACTGAGAACTTTAAAAGTGCACATGTAGTTTATTAAAAACACTGTTTATACCTCAATTTAAAAACTGAATTTTTAATAAACTACCTTTGCACTTTCAAAGTTCTCAAAAAAGCGTGTTAATATCTCAGATTATAACTGAATTATTTCGTAACATTTCCTTAAGAGATTTTTTTTTTTTTGTAATGGGGGGAAAACACTGAAACTAGAAACAACCTTGGAGAAACCCACTAAAGCCACAACAAATAAAATACGAGAACTAAAATAAGACGTCCACTTCATCTTACACTTAACAGTTAATCTTTTTATATGACATATTAATTTTTAGTAATTTAATCATTTAATCTGACCCTTTTAGAGGCTTTAGTGTCTTACAATACCAGTGTGAGGTGATCATGAGATTATGAATTGTTTTTTTCCAAGTATTATTATTTATCTTTTATACGTTTGTGAATCCGGCCCCAGTCTTTTTTTGTTTTTATATTTAATTTTTTTTAATTATAAATAAAATGTTTTGATTTGCCATATACATATTTACTGTTACACTAAACAGTCAGAAGCAGCTCCGCCTCCAACACTCCGTACATCACACCTGCATGCACACTTACTATAAAGAGCAAAAAAAAAAAACAGAACAGGAAAAATAATAATAATAATAATAATAATAATAATAATTACAGTAAAACAAAAATAATAATCTTCTGTTAGTGACTCGCTATAGTAATATAAAGGCAGAGTTTTGGGCTCCTCAATTATGGGGGTCTCATTCCCCTCCATTATAAACCATTTACAACACACACACTGTGACTGTAGAGACACCTGCACTGTAGAAAACCCCGCCCATCCACCCAGGTAATCACTGTGATAGCTCCTCCCCCTCGATAATGAGACACTGATCTGACCCCTCCCCCCACAGACACTTTTAGAAATACCTCAATTTGGTTCACACTCACTGATCTCACTGCATCCAATCTGTAATGCACAAAACTTGTATCTCCAGACTCATCTAGCATCAGAAAGAACCTGAACAAGTCATTAGAGTAGGGCTGGCCAATAATCAATCAAAATCAATATACAGCTCTGGAAAAAAATAAGAGACCACCTAAAATGATGAGTTTCTTTGATTTTACCAAATTGAAAACCTCTGGAATACAATCAAGAGGAAGATGGATGATCACAAGCCATCAAACCAAACTGAACTGCTTGAATTTTTTCACCAGGAGTAAAGGCATAAAGTTATCCAAAAGCAGTGTGTAAGACTGGTGGAGGAGAACATGATGCCAAGATGCATTTAAACTGTGATTTAAAACCAACCGGGGTTATTCCACATAATATTGATTTCTTGTCATTTCTTGCTTGTCATTTGCACTGTATTAGGGAATTATGATTAGAGATTACAGACAGAATCACTGAATTGAAAATTATAACAGATTTAAGATGTAAAGAAAGCATCTTAACTCATCTGAACGGGAAAAAATAGTACACAAAAACTGCTTGAATTTTTGCACCAGGAGTGCCATAAAGTTATCCAAAAGCAGTGTGTAAGACTGGTGGAGGAGAACATGCCAAGACGCATGAAAGCTGTGATTAAAAACCAGGATTATTACACCAAATATTGATTTCTGAACTCATAAAACTTATGAATATGAACTTGTTTCCTTTGCATTATTTGAGGTCTGAAAGCTCTGCATCTTTTTTGTTATTTCAGACACTTCTCATTTTCTGCAAATAAATGCTCTAAATTACAATGTTTTTATTTGGAATTTGGGAGAAATGTTGTCTGTAGTTTATAGAATAAAACAATGTTCATTTTACTCAAACATAAACCTATAAATAGCAAAATCATAGAAACTGATTCTGAAACTAAAGTGGTCTCTTCTGGGATCCATTTAGGTCACAGCCTGTGTGTTTTCTATCAACCTGGCAACAGTTTTGTCCTGATTTATCGATAGTAAACGTTTTCTACTTGAATTTTTCACATAAAAATCAACCATGTCTGGTTTCTTTCTGATGGTAGATGCTGAATGTTGACATCAAGAATAATGAGAGCGTCCTGCAGGTCCCTGATGATATTTTAAACACTTTATTATTTAGGATAGTTGGAGACTTCCTTTACTCATCTTGTGATCTTTACGTGTGAATTATTCAGTGGCTGATTTCTGTGAGAAAAGTCCTGAGATTTTTTTTAATTCCCTTCTCAGACTCATTCTAATCAAATAATCATCTGCAGCTGATGTGCTGCACCTCATTCTAATTTCAGACATAATTATACGTATTAATAAATGTGGTCCTTCTTCATCACAGGAAAATTATTTCGATTAGATTATTTTTTAAATACATTTCTTATAGAATGTTTTAAGTTTTAAGTGTTAACTATATTAACTTCATCTGTAAATATTGAATATCAATAATGAATATCAAATCAAACATCAAATATTGAATATTGAATATAAAATAAAAGTGGGAGGTCCTAATGTTAATAAATCTCTAATAATTTCACCTAATGTCCTTCTTATTTATCACACTGGCGTATTGTATAATTTGCACTGTATTAGGGCCTTATGATTGTTCATGAAACAAAAAAACAAAGAGGAAATTACAGAATTGAGGCTTAAAAAATGGATTTCAAACATAAAGGCAACATAAAGACTAAAAATCTGAAATATGGAATTATATAGAAATATGGAATTTAAAGAAAGAAAGAAAAAAAAGAAACAAATTCAATATGATCCTACTGTATTTAGTCTTATTTGGTTGCTCCATGTTCTTTTTATTTATCACTTTTACTGAATAGTTTGTGTATGCTTGTCATTTGCACTGTATTAGGAATCAGAATTATGATTAGAGATTACAGAAAGAATCACGGAATTGAGACTTAAAACGGATTTAAGATGTAAAGAAAACATCTTAACTCGTCTGAACGGGAAAAAAAAAATAGTACAAAAAAAATTAGTCAAGGAAATAAAAGACGGAATTTGGAAAAAATTTAACTCTATATTTAGAGTCTTGTGTAGCTGTTGTGTTGCTAAACTTATTTATTTCTATTTATGTCTGCACATTTGCACTGTATTATGTGCCCTTTCCACAATAGAAATTGGGGAACACAGAAAGGAATCAGGGAACTGATCATTGAGAGAAAAAAAAAAAAAAAAAAAAAAAAAAAAAAAAAGATTTTCGATATAAAAACAAAAACGCTAAGAAAAAAAAAAACTCAGAAAAAAGAAAAATAAGATGAAAAAATGGAATTTTATTATTTGTGTAATAATAAAACTGATTTCATCTGACCCTATTTTTCTGTAGTTTGTGTAACTCTTGTGTATAGCCCTGTGTTGCTCACTGCTCCTTCAGGAATGTTATAACTATTGCCTGTGTATTTGTATATGGTTGAAACTGCAACAGAAGCCTCTTTAACCTCAACGTGAACCAAATACGGATTGAGGAATGTTCCGCCGATGATGTTCCGCATCGTCTGTCGAGTACGAGAGAAAGCAGAGGGTCAGAACCTAAGGTCAGGTCAGAAGTGGAGAGGATGAGGGCTGTTTAGTAGATCTTTTTGTTGTGGTGTTTTGATCACAAACCAGCATTTGATCCTCCTACCAGCAACTGCACAGCGGCAAAACCTAACATAGTGCCAAAAGAATAGAGAACTACAAACCACAGCAAAAACCAAACACTCCAGGCTGAAGATTCCAAACCAGCAGAAGGTATTTACAGTCAGAGTGTAGAACAGGAGTCGAGAGTTGAAATTCCTCTACAATAAGCCACATGGAGAGAAGTTCCGAGGATTAAAAAACAAAAGGAAAGAAAAGGAAAATATACTCTGAATAATAATAATAATAATGTGCATATCCAAGTCTTTAAAGTCACGTATTAGACTCCGACGACGCGCTCCCACGTTAGGAAAATAACATTTACCAGCAATTACAATTCAGCACAGGGGCCTGCCCAGCATACACAGGTCCCTGCCTCATCCAGCCACCGGAGGAAGAACCCTGTTAGGTGTTAGATCAGGAATGGCCGACCCAGACAGGCCAAACCGACCCCTCTGGGCTCCCCCGTGCCGTTCTGTTTCATTATGCCCCATCCAGTCCAGTCCCCCGCCCCCTCCCCGCCCCCCGCCGGGTGATTGGGGTAAAAGTGCAGTGCATTCGGCCTCCGCAGATTGACGTCCTTCCTCTCAGACCAGGCTGAAGCCCTCGTACTGCTCGATGGCGCGGGTGAGCCGCAGGTGCAGCGTCTCTTTGGTCTTGTAGCAGGGCATGTCCAGCAGGTTGTAGCAGGTGTGGGCCACGGGCAGGTAGTGCTCGGCCGCGGACGTGGACTGGAGGACGATGCGCAGGCTGGCCATGCCGTGGATGGGGATGCGGTCGCTGCCCGTCAGGAACACTGCAGCACAGCCAGAGAAAATAAGAATTAATGAGAAATAGCTAGAAATCTGTACCATTTGGCCAATTTGATTTCCTTAACCTGTCATCAAATTAGTTCTTTCAACAAATAAGCATATATTGAGCATTTATTTATTATTTATTTTTTTTACACTACAAAACTAAAATGCATTTCACTTGTACTATCGGTCCAAATATTTAGAATATCCCCAATTTTTATTTGCCTTTATTTTCGCCATTTAAGCTTTTTAGGTCCAGTCAATAACCGTAAATGGTACAAAATCCAGGTTACACATTTTTGCCAGAGCCAAACTAAAAACTGAAAATAGTAAACATTAGTATTGTAAAAAAAAAAAAAACGATTCATGCCGCATTTTACAACACACAGCACATTCACACTTTCCTCATAATAACAAGAAAAAGATAAGGAAAACACAGAGAACTCTGTTCTTTAGAGAAATTATAGGTGAAGCCAGACTCTTGGAAAAACTGGAGAAAACTGGTATAAAAAGACGTCTGGCTGACCCACATGGCAACAGCAGCTTTAGCTCAGCCTAATATGATTGGAGTCTCAGTTCCAGCAGTAAAGAAAAGAATTAGAGATCTGACAGGTAAAGAACTGCAATAATCAAGCCATTGATAAGATACAATAAAAAAAGCAGCTGCAGGTCACATCGCACTGCTACTGGATTAATAAACAATAGGAATGTTCTAAAACTTTTGACCGGTATGTTTATAGTCATTAATGAAGGAAATTACAATAGTAAAAAAATATATATATATATCGCCTAAAAGGCTGAAATGCTCTATATATGGTTGTTTATTTGTGTTGCAATTCTAATACTTGATGAGCTTCGGTCAGAGTGCCATTATTGTGCAATACTGGCACTCCTAGAGCATCTCTCAGCCAATCACATTCAATAGTGCTAATGTGATCAGAAAATGAACTTTATTTGAATTTGATTTGATACCAGTGGTCAATTTAATTACAATGTGCTAATATAATACAGGTGCATCTCAAATTTATGGAGATGCAGATTTCATTTTCTAGCAGGACTTGGCACACTGCCCATGGTGCCAAAAGTACCAATGGGGTCTAATTTTCTGAGACACTGATTTTTGGGGGTTTTCATTGTCTGTAAGCCATAAACAACAAAAATAAAGGAAATAAACACTTAAAATAGACATCTCTGTGTGTAATATAGCTATTAAATATATTAATATATAAAGTTGCACATTTTAAATTGAATTACCGAAATTACATAACTTTTCATTGATATTCAAATTTTTTGAGATGTACCTGTTTAAGATATCTTATTATTGCTATTATTGCTGTGTTTGATGCCAGCTCTGGTATACGTCCTTTCACTGAGTCTCTGGAACTAGTGCAGAAGTTAGAAATGCAGATGGAATTCAGAGCTGGAGTAATAACAGTGTAGTCTGCTCTGTTCCACTTACGTAAGAACTGCTTCTTCTTCTCCAGGGGAAAGTCGTGGAACACCTCCCAAAACATCCGCACTGTGGGATGAGAGGCTGAGAACTCGCCCTTATAAACCGCATTCTGCAGAGAGAGAGAGAGACATGAATATGAGAGAGAGGAGTGTGAGGAACTGAGGCGAAAGAAAGTCTACACAAAGAAACATATAAAACTCATGTCAAAAACCTAAAAACACGTTATTATATGAGAATAAATGTAGCCTATGGTCTAATGTGCGACGTGATAATGGAAGCGATTATTCCATTCAACAGAGAAAAGCGTCAGAGCTTTTCACACACAGGTGTGTGTGCGTGAGCATGTGTACACTCCCTTTTACTTGGAATAACCCCAGTGTGTGTGAGAGAGAGTTCACAAACCCTGTCTACATTCTGTCTGAGGCTGTGAAAGAGATGCTTCCATACAAAGAAAGAGTTAGAAAGAGAGAGAGAGAGAAAGAGAGACTTTTGATGGTCCTTTATTTAAACCATTCAACAGTCACACTGTCATCTGAAAATGATAAATTGATCAATCAATGATTAAAAAAAGATGACAAATATAAAATAAAACACACAACTCAGTATCACACATGTAAGTTTAAAAGAACTCAAGAGCGAAACAAAGCTCCTCCTCCTCCACTGAGCACACTGCTCCATCCCAGCACCACACACATTTAAAAGCTTCTAAATCTTGCATGATTTTGTAATAATTAAAATCAATTAAAATTCTGGATTTAACCAGCCTTACAAATGTCCGTGTGACATCACAGTCAGCACTACCCGCCACCTTGTTTTTGCGGCTTTTGACGTATTTAAAACCAAGGATAAAAGTCTGGAGTGTAAAAGTGATGTTAAAAGACATAAAAACAGTCTTCAAAACATCAAATAAAGGAAGCAGCCTAAAACAATGCATAAAAGCATGAAAAACAGTTTCTCTCTGGGAGCAGAAAGGACACTGTGGTAAAATCTCAGGGTTTAAAATAGAAATAAAAGCATTAACTGAGATAATACCATGTAAAATTCTCTACTGCAGATCAGCAGAGAGAAAGAGAGAGAAAGAGAGATTTGATAACTGTGGTAAATGTATTTACAATGTGCTAATATAATACAGGTGCACCTCAACTCGGAGATGTGGATTTAATTTCGATAAGAGAGAGAGAGAGAGAGAGAGAGAGAGAGAGAGAGAGAGAAAGAGAGAGAGAGAGAGAGAGAAAGAGAGAGAGAGAGAGAGAGAGAGAGAGAGAATCTGACCATCAAGGCTTCATTAAACCTCATACATCTCTTCTGTATCTACTGGAAGGGTTTTACTTACATTGCTTTTCATTAAAATGAGTAAAAATACTGACAAATGTGGCTATTGGTAATCTTTGGAAAATTTTATGCTTTGTGTTTTTTTGTTTTTTACCTAGTATTAACACAATAGTTTAAGTCAACGGTCAGAAAGGCATATCCTTGCTGTCTTCCAAAACCTTATATCTCCAAGGAGAAGAAAAAAACTTAACTTTTAATGGAGCTTTTAATGGATTTCAAGTAATTCAAGAAGTTTTTATTATTCTATACATCATTACCCCTTTCAGACCCTGCATCTATTACAATGGAAACAATGTGTTTTCATCTTCATTGCATATTCTAGCACTTAACATTGATTGAGCTCTATTGTCTATAAGAATAGACATTTATCAGCCAATCAAACAGCAGCTTAGCTCTGCCCTCTGCCCAGAGCACTGGAATAATTAAAATCTGCACATTAAAATGAAAGCATGGCAGCATCCCTGCTAATGAGGCAGAGGCACACTTTTTCCCCATCATGTTGTTGAATTTTTACTGCCTAGTAACAATTAGTCAAATATAAAAATTATATACAACAAAAGGTACCACTTTAAAATAAGACTCCCTTTATAAAGGGTTTATAAATGGCTTACAATTAGTGTATAAATGGTTACTAATTAGGTTGTAAATGCCTTAAAAATCAGTAATAATCAGTTATAACACATAGATGGCTGTAGGTTTACTATTTGGCAAACAACAGGTCATTGTTGCTCTTTCTACGTATGTGTTATAACTGATTATTAATGATTTTTAATTAGTAACCCTTAATAAACTAATTGTAAACCATTTATAAATCCTTTAATAAGTCCACGGCAATAAAATATATATTTGATTTCTATCTTTAATAAACTCCTGAAGACAGAGCTCTTCAAAGAGCACTTACTCTCCTAACACCTCTAACTAACTACCTTCTACTACCAGATCAGGAGAATCTCTCACTATCTTTAATAAACTCCTGAAGACAGAGCTCTTCAAAGAGCACTTACTCTCCTAACACCTCTAACACACTAACTACTTCTAACCTCTTTTCCTTCTTCCCTTCTGTCACTCCTCTATCCCATTATTTCCCTTTGACCTCCTTTAAGCCCTATCTAAAGACGTTTTACCTTTAATTTCTATTACTTTTGTACTTGACTATTGTAAGTTGCTTTGGACAAAAGCGTCTGTCAAATGTAATGTAATGTAATGTAATGTAATGAAGGGAAGTTGGAATTTGGCACTAGTTATTTTTCTTTTTCTCTTGTTTAAAGGGTGATGAAAGCCTGCCTTAACTGCCTCTGATTGGTCCACAAGTTCATACAGTCCAATAACTCTACTGGTTTTAAATAAAATACACACATAGCTGTGGGCTTATGTAGGAGTTCATTCCCATGGTGTGCAAAGAGAAAGAGCTAAATATAGACTGTACTGCACCTTTTCCAGCTCCTCCCAGTTGTAGCTGCTGTTGCCCACCACCATGGCCATAAGCTCGGAGGGCTGGAACAGCGAGAGGATCCTCCCACCACAAACCTTCAGGAAACCCCCTGAGAAAGCAGAGTACAGCTCCTGCACACTGTCACTGAACACGTAGCGCAGGTACGCCTGCACAAACTCCTCTCTGAAACAGAAAACACACACACACACATTAATCTAACCTTCAGAACACTCAGCAATGACCCCTTCAACTTAAACTGTCTGCATTGAGCTCCACACTTCAGCTCTTCATACTTATAACAACATATTACTTACAAATTATCTATTGTATTATATATTTGTATGACTACAATATCATTTTGTAACTCTGGTGCAAGCATAAGGCTAACATACTGTATTATCTTGTACCTAGAGTGCTAGATAAAGCTCTATAGTACACAGCCTTTAAATATTATTTATAAAATTATGTAAATAGGGTTCTATTAATGTAACATAATGTAGACTGCTGATGCGCAACATCTCAATCATTCATACTTGTGTAAAATCTGGTAATATTACTCTTCTGCCTCAGCCCACATGCTTTTCTCACTTTAGTTGCTGCTTCTGCATCTCTCAGCTTGTCAACAAATGCATATGTGCAGCTATCCGTGATGGAGAGCTCAGTGTGAATTGTAGTGGGATTTGTATTTACAGCAGTGGAGTTAAAGTAAATTATACTTCCTGGATCCTCCTATAGGGGGAGCATAATTTTGCATACTGCTGTTCGTGCGATACTCGTGACTTGTGTGTAATACTGCACTTCTTTATGTCTGTAAAGCTGCGATTTCCATAAAGCTGCGATTTCCATAAAGCTGCAATTTCCGTAAAGCTGCGATTTCTGTAAAGCTGCGATTTCTGTAAAGCTGCGATTTCTGTATAGCTGCAATTTCTTCAAAGCTATGATTTCTGTAAACCTGTGATTTCTGTAAAACTGCAATGTCTGTAAACCTGCGATTTCTGTAAACCTGCGATTTCTGCAAAGCTGCGATTTCTGCAAAGCTGCGATTTCTGCAAAGCTGCAATGTCTGTAAAGCTACGATTTCTGTAAAGCTGCGATGTCTGTAAAGCTGCGATGTCTGTAAAGCTGCGATGTCTGTAAAGCTGCGATGTCTGTAAAGCTGCGATGTCTGTAAAGCTGAGATTTCTGTAAAGCTGCCATTTCTGCAAAGCTGAAATGTCTGTAAAGCTGCAATGTCTAAAGCTGCAATGTCTAAAGCTGCGATTTCTGTAAAGCTGCGATTTCTGTAAAGCTGCAATTTCTGCAAAGCTGCGATGTCTGTAAAGCTGCGATTTCTGTAAAGCTGCGATTTCTGTAAAGCTGCGATTTCTGTAAAGCTGCGATTTCTGTAAAGCTGTAATTTCTGTAAAGCTGAGATTTCTGTAAAGCTGCAATCTCTGTAAAGCTGTGATTTCTGTAAAGCTGCAATCTCTGTAAAGCTGTGATTTCTGTAAAGCTGCGATTTCTGTAAAGCTGTGATTTCTGTAAAGCTGCAATTTCTGCAAAACTATGATTTCTGTAAAGCGGCAATTTCTGTAAAGCTGCGATTTCTGTAAAGCTATTTTTTTTGTAAAGCTGCAATTTCTGCAAAACTATGATTTCTGTAAAGCTGCGATTTCTGTAAAGCTGTGATTTCTGTAAAGCTGTGATTTCTGTAAAGCTGCGATTTCTGTAAAGCTGCGATGTCTGTAAAGCTGTGATTTCTGTAAAGCTGCGATTTCTGTAAAGCTGTGATTTCTGTAAAGCTGCGATTTCTGTAAAGCTGCGATGTCTGTAATGCCAATTTTTTTGTAAAGCTGCAATTTCTGTAAAGCTGCAATTCTGCTAAGCTGAAATCTCTGTAAAGCTGCAATTTCTGCAAAACTATGATTTCTGTAAAGCGGCAATTTCTGTAAAGCTGAAATCTCTGTAAAGCTGCAATTTCTGTAAAGCTATTTTTTTGTAAAGCTGCAATTTCTGCAAAACTATGATTTCTGTGAAGCTGCAATTTCTATAAAGCTGCAATTTCTGTGAACCTGCGATTTCTCTAAAGCTGCGATTTGACAAAATGAGTTATAAAAAGCACAAAACATACATTTGACTTGAGTTGATGACATGTTGCCTCTCAGTTGATCTGTCACTGTGCTGATAATCTGACCTCAGTTAGGGGCCTGTAATCTCTTCAAGAGATCAGATGGCAATGTAGAGTCTGCTTTACAGGATGGAGTCTTAATTGTGTGTGTGTGTGTGTGTGTGTGTCTATGTGAGAGATCTTTACTCGGCACAAGATGTCTGGCCACCTGCCTAATTTCCCTGACAGATAGCAGGCACAGCCGGCCTTGAGTCAAAAGACACACACAAACATGCACACACACACACACACGAACACACACACACACGAACGAACACACATACATTTGGAAAGAGCTACACACCTCACCCTTATGCTCATCAAAGCTATATGTCCACAGACTGTTTCTAAAACCACTATTATTAACACTACAAGCAGATGTTGAGTTCTTACCTATTCCTGGTCATATACCAGGTTAAACTACTGCAGGTGTGTCTCAACCCAAATGCATTAAATGGAGTACCCTTATTCTAGAGAACACAGCTCAAAGTTGGGGGGCTTCATACCCCTCTAGCCTACAGTGGGCATTAGGATCTGCTGCAGGGAGTCCAATTCTATTGGCACAATTCTTTTACACAAACAGCATCCATTAGAAAGAGTGTCCACAAACATCTGGACACATAGTTTAAAGCTTTGTTCACTAGTAAGTCAAAGTCTGAATAGTTCATGCACCTAAACTGATTGACTGTGCTAAAGATCAACATTTCATGTTTCGTTTTCAGTTTCATCTTCTCCAGCACATAGGAGCTACCATAGAGTTTCAGATTTCAAGTTATTACTGGGAATACTTTCCAGCTCACTGTAAAAAAAAAAGGACACATTATTCAGCCACTCCTACTTTTTTGCAATTTGCTTTTTTTCCAAGGTGTCATTTAATCGTATTTAAATTCATTTTAAAGTTAATTTTTAAATGAATGAATGCTATGTGAGCCATTGTTTGTAAAAAAAAAAAAAGTTCAGGTGTTTCTGTTTAGCCCTGCTTTATTTAACTGAATAAGTGGTCTTTGAAGAAAGACAGGATTTCAGCTCTTGTCCATGAATATTCTTACTTGCAAACATATCGCCTCTGATTGGCTAACAGCACTGCAGCAGAAAACGCAACCAGCCTTCCTCCCAATACTCAAGAAAAAGTGGATTTTAGCGGAAGGAGACCTTTAAACTTAATTTGTAATTTTTTTATTTTCTTGCAGCAATGCCCTGTTGATATTTTATTCCACTTATTTAGAAACACAGAGCAGTTAAATTATAAGCCCTTTTTGCAGAAAGATATCTGTTCATCTTACTATCCCAACTCTAAAAATCTCCCTCACTGCTGTCGACCCATCTTCTCTTCTGCTCATGATCTTCTTTTACTACCAAGGTATGTGAACGTATCCTTGATAAACTGAATCTTGAACTTGAACATGTTTACAGTCTTTCTTATTGGCAGAAAAGATGCATTAGTTTTACTGGACTGGCCATAATAACAGTGAAATTATCCAGGCTCCAAGCTCCTCGGTTACAGAGAGATCTCTGAAGATCACTCCCTGATTATTCGGTGCACATGAGCGTGGACGTTCCTGCTGCTGCTGCTGCTGCTGCTGGGAGTGCGTTTGTGCTTTAGACCGAAAATCCTGCGGCAGAACTCCATGTTCTGAACCACAGCAGAAAGTCTGCAATTAAAATGGTTGCTTTGTGACTCTGCCAGAGGACCCATTCCATCTTGGCAGAATAGACATGGATATGTCTGTGTGTTTGTGTGTGTGTGTGTGTGTTTTATTTTACTATCCTCTAGGACGCTGCCCTGAGGATTTGGCCCTGCAGCCTAATGGAATGTCCAATTATAACAGTACATGCACGTGTGTGTGTGTTTGTTTGTGTGTGTGTGTGTGTGTGTGTGTGTGTGTGTGAGAGAGAGAGAGAGAGAGAGAGAGAGAGAAATAGAGAGAGAGAGAGAGAGAGAGAGAGAGAGAGTGAGAAAGAGAGAGAGAGTGTGCAAGTGAGTGACAAGAGATTTTCAGTGGATTTTGTTGGTGGTGTCCCATCTGTTTGTGCAGCCCATAAAATCTCACAATCCCATCCCTAACCACACACACACACACACACACACACACACACACACAAATACACACACAAAATACACACACAAAATACACACACAAAATACACACACACACACACAGGCGTCTGCCATTGTCACTCAGCAGGCATATCTGTGAAATATAGGACGCTGGTTGGAACATTACGACCTCTTTTAGTCAGGCGTGGTGTGAGGGCACCACATAAAGACCCTGCTGTGGATGGACGGCTGAGTGTATGAGGGGCACTATACCAAGCAGATTAAATACACACCTGTTGGACCGGTCCACTGTGATGTTCTCTCCTCCAGGAACCAGCTCCTTCACCTCAGTCATCCCATAATGCTCCCGAGTAATCTGCACAGAGATGCACTCAAATTGAACTGAACTGGATTTGAACTGAAATGAGGAGAAATTAAATAAATTAACTTCTATTTGTCCCCATGTAGCAATTTATTCATTTTTATTCATCAGTCAGTCAGTAAATAAATATACAGCAATGCAGCTAGATAGATAGCTATATTAATTGATACCTAGATACTCATACTGATGAATAGCCAGCTAGGTATATAGCCAGTAGTGCTGTGCGATATGACGATAAATATTGTGGGGGCAACAGAAAAGTGTCTATCGTGCTACTTACCTTCTATCATCCCTATCGTTTCTACAGTAATTTCATCAATTATTCACGCAAATACATATTGGCGTGGTCACTTTGCATAAACTTGGTTAATATAAGTAATAATAAAGTAATCCTTCCCAAAAAAGCTTCATAATGTGGTTTTGCAACATGACACTGCTTTGCGTTATTTGACGGACACTTTAAAAATGTTAATTGAGTTTATTCATTTAAATACCTGTGTAATTTTGAAAAAAAAATATATATATATATTAAATAAATAATTATAACTAAAAACTTACAGCAAAGTTGAGACAAAATGTTTCTTCAATATCATCTCCCTCATAGTCCAACAGCTGCTGCAGACTCCTGCAGTAAAAAAAAACAATACAAATCAAATATCAGGACCTGTGTATTATGCTGTTTTTACACATTGATTATGCATTTTGGATTTGCAATGCTTTTAACTCTGAACTGAAAAGAACAGACGCTTATACATGATGATATTTCATATTTATATTCTACATGATGCCCTTTGTGTCTGTGTATTAAGGTATTACATTTAGTCTGTACATTAGTCTGTAATTAAATTAATGTTTTCTTTTGTTCTTTATCCATAGAAAGCCCAGGATCTAGTTTAATAATTTGGTTAGTATTTGTAGTTTAGGATGAGTTAATTCCCTGTTGGTCTCTGTGTTACAGTGCTGACAGACTGCAGCTTTCCTCACCTCACCACAGCTCAGACTGACACTCGCTGCTTTAAACACACCTACCCACTGTCTGAAAACAGTACAGCAGTACAGCAGTACAGCAGGGCACAGCGCCATCTGTAACTGAATGGACAGCTCAGTTAAACGAGCACACAGCGTCCTGATAATAAGAGGAGACAGCCGGAAGAGTAATGCCTCAACAGCTGGGACACACTTGTGCTGTCAAACAACAGCAGCACATCACTGCTCTGCTTCTGGAAGGTTCAGTTATGTTCGAGATCTGGGAGCTGGAAGATTCATTAAAACACACACAGAAAGAAAACTTTAATGTTGTCTTCACCAGCAGCCATTAATCCAATATTAAAGAAGGTAACACTTTATAATATATTTTTAACTAATGATCAGTAGCATAAGTTAATCCAAATTTAAATATTAAAAAATGCGCATACGTGACACTTATAAATCAGCATGGATATTCATATTAAAAATGTTAGCAAATCATTAGCTCATTAGAATTTCAACATTAATAAATCACTAGTTAATAAAAAATTCAAATCTGACAAATGGTTATTAATTGCAGTTCATGTTGCCAATGCGTTCATTAGTATTTACATATATATTAACATTTTAGTTTATTAAAATGTGATAAAATAATGTATATACAAACATAGAAATAGAAAAAAAAAAAAAACCTTACGGGATGATCTAATCATCATATCATTAAGATTAAATATCTTGTTATAATGAGATAAAACTGCGAGAATTATCATTATTAGAGAAAAAAAATCTTATGAGATCATGTCGTGATGCTGCAACTATGACATAGAACACCTTGCAACCACAAGACAGTAAAAGACATTTCCCTTATTTCCTTATTATAAATTATGCTAATAAATCAAAATATGTTATTATTTAATCAGAAGCAAAATAGAACTGCTATGCTGAGATTTCTGAGAACTAATTTTGATTAAATAACATTTTGCAAAAATAATATATACTTCCTATAAAAAAGATATTTATTTCATAACTATAACTTCTCTTAACAACACCATGCTGAAGATTTGTTATTGATGGCGGCAAAAAAAGAAAAAAAGAAAAAAAGAAACTATGTGTACAACAGTCACAGATAACAACCAAACACAAAGGTATCAGTGATAATCATCTAGCTGGGATGACTTCCACACAACAGTTATTTCATTGAAAAGATAAAAGCTGCCCTTAACCCAGAATCAATGCCAACAATTGCACAATAAATAAGACACAACTCGCCTCATCATGCAGCGGTATGAATCAATTATAGCACTCATAAAAATTCCAATGATCTAACCTAAACAAAGAGACAGTCAGGCTGTGATAAAGCAATCTGTTGGATCAGAACGAGAGAATGCCTCTCCCTACACATTCCCTGATTACCAGCCTTTGTGTTTAAACTGAAGGTCAGCTGTCTCACCGGTTCCCCTCCATCCATCTGCAGATAATTAGGGGCTGGAGGCCCCATCCTCCGATTGATTCAGGGTTTCTGCTTTGCACTAATTAAAGCTTATGTAATAACAGCAGCTTATGTAACGGCGGGAGCTTTCAGACTGGTAAAATGGGGCAAAAGTGTTTAAAATGGTCCTCTCCAGTGGTCACTGCAGCCTGGGCTGAGCTAAAGCCAGGAATTAAATAACTCTGAAACTGGTAGAGGTTAGTGGAGATTCATCTATTTAAGCCAGCACACAGAAGAGTGAACTCCTCGTATTCTAACAATGTCAGGGGCACATTTCCTCAGAGTGATTAGGCCTAGTCCTAGACTAAACAGCATAATCATTTGAGGTCATATCACCCAGCACTATGTCAGCATCTAATTATAGCATTTTTCTTCAGAAAAATAATTAATAAGTTTGATGATTTTCATGATTTTAATGGGAGGTGTGTAAGGTAGTAATGTAGTGCGACAATCCACGTTTTTCAGCTCTGATCCGATTCCGATATAAAATAGATATAAAATTGCTGATACTGATACAAATACCTATAAAAGGTCTCTTTTAGTTCATAAGTACTATGATTAAGGTTACACAGCCCTGTGAGGAGTGTATATACAAGTGCATTTAATGTAAATGCGTTCCAAAGTCATTTATTTAACACACTTTATATACAAAACACACAATAGTTTTTTTTTTTTCAAATTAAATATAATATTTTTTATTAAATATTCAAAAAAGTTAAATATTAAATATGTTAAATTCTAAATACAGCAGGAGATGTTTATTTTTACACGTAGCATAGTGGATTAGCTGTAATGGCTAATGGCTAGTAGCTAACGGCTAACCGTCGACGCTAACTGTGTTTTCGAGCTGAATTTATCACTGTTTTTTAATAATGTTAACAGATTGATTTCTTAGTGCTGGTTAGAGTGGGAAGGATCTGTCGTCTGAATCTGGATCAGTGATGCTTTTCATGTTAATATTACGGCATAATAGGGATGGTTTGTTTTAAAGCTTTAAGTGTATTTATTCTATAATTGTTTTAGTTTATAGTTTTTGTTTGCAGTTTATATGCATGAAAATATTCTGCAATATTTTTTGCTGCATTATATAAATTTATGCTATATTATTTATTTTGCCACATTATGCTGTTATACTATTATACTATATTCTTGAAATTAATTAATTATTTTTCTGTTTTCCTATATTGCCAAGTATATCGTTATCGCAAAAATACCCTGAAATATCGGATATTATTTTAGAGCCATAAATCATCCAGGCCTCAGAAATATGGTAAAAATGTTATATTACTGTATTAAAAATCATATTTCACAATATAGTATATTTATCTTGATCAGGCAAAATGTTTCAGTAGCAACAAATTCCCCAATAACTACGTTTATTTAAAATGCTCCTGTTCTTCATCATATTAAATTCAAATAATGATTGTCTTTGTGATAAATTTTGCAGTTGAATAAAAAAAATGATAGAGAGATGATGGAGTTTTTAAAGAATATAGATAATACTATCAGTGCTTAAAAGAACACACACACTTGCTATACTGTGTCAGACACCACATAACCCCTGCACACTAACTACGTCTTGGCTATAAATAACTACATGAGGTAAAGGGACAGCTGGGTTGGTTTATTACTGTACGTTACCAAACACAATCATAAAACTATATTGCCCACCTGCCCTCGGTTGGTGACAGCTCCTTCAGGTCATCCAGAGAAGGAGAAACATCCAGAAGTTTCTTGTAAAGCACGAGAGGAAAGTGCAGGTCCACCACAGTGGAGTTATAGATGGCCAGGCCGCAGACGATCCCAATCAAATTGAACCAGTTGTGCTCCACGAAACACTGCAGCACAAACAATTCAGACAGAGTCAATACAAATCCAGTCCTCACCTACGTCACACTTCTGCTTCTCTAGACTCCTTCCAGTATCAAACCTTGTTTGTTCTTGTTTGTTGCGTAAGGGATGTCCACTTACACACTAATGAGATATGTGTCTGGCTAAGACGCATGGTGCTGGTCAATAATTTTAATATCAATTTATATGACAGTAGAAAATATTTTAAATTTTTCAATATTTTAATATATATACAGCTAAAATTAAGAGACCACGTCAGTTTCTGAAACAGTTTCTATGATTTTGCTATATATAGATACATTTGTTTGAGTAAAATGAACATTGTTGTTTTATTTTATAAACTACAGACAACATTTCTCCCAAATTCCAAATAAAAATTTTGTCGTTGAGAGCATTTATTTGCAGAAAATGAGAAAAAAAAAAAAAAAAAGATGCAGAGCTTTCAGACCTCAAATAATGCAAAGAAAACAAGTTCTTATTCATAAAGTTTTAAGAGTTCAGAAATCAATATTTGGTGGAATAACTCAGGTTTTCAATCACATTTTTGCACATCTTGGCATGTTCTCCTCCACCAGTCTTACACACTGCTTTTGGATAACTTTATGCTTTACACCCCTGGTGTAAAAATTCAAGCAGTTCAGTTTGGTTTGATGGCTTGTGATCATCCATCTTTCTTTTTTGTGATCATCCATCTTTCTCCATCAATTTGGTAAAATCAAAGAAACGCATCATTTTAAGTGTCTCTTATTTTTTTTCCAGAGCTGTATATAATAAAAATTATGACCATTTTGTCCATAATTATGTAGAGTAGAATATAGGTTGCATGTTTGTGTTTTGTATAGGCTATGAACACATTTACATTTACTGACTAAACCTATTAATATTTGAGTTGACAAAGATATTTAATATGTACTATGAGTTAATTATTGTCGTTATTCAGTATCCACTACAAATTACTCACATACTATAAGGGATTATTTAGTATTTACTGAAATATTCAGTAGCCACTACAAATGATTCACTGTCCACTTTTTGCCACAATTATTCAGTATCTAAAATGTTAACCATATGGTCCAGCAATATATAAGAGCAGAATATAGGTTTTGTGTGTGTATGTGCGTTATTTTATTTTGTACAAAATAAGCTAATTTTAAAGATTAATCTCAAATTTATATAATTATCGCATCATTCATTCAAATAAATCAATGTGAACTGAAAGATCTATCATTTTGCTCTTTTTTGAAAAAGAACCGACAAAAATCTGCATAATGTTGATCTATTACTAAGCCATTATCTGATGATATATATATATATATATATATATATATATATATATATATATATATATATATGATTCCCTGTAGCTAATAAACAGGGATTTAAGCTATTTTATCTATAATGATTTGCAGTATTGAGTCTTGTTTTCAGATTGTCTCAACACACTTGATGCTATTATTCAAACCCTGAACAACAACATAAAAATAACGGTGTTCCTAAATAACAAAAGATGAGTAGGAAAACACACACAGCCATTATATTCAGTTCCTGGTGGCCCACGTAATTGCACGTCATGTTTAGTACACTTTCTTCTGAGTGCCTGTGTGGTTTGACCAATCCAGCGTGGTAATCAGTGTTCCAGGAAAGTGAGCTGATCTGGGCTAAATACTTCAGAATTACAGGATCCGTGACGTGAAGTGTTGACAGTCAAAACAACACTGATTCTACCCCTTTTCACGTCTGCAAAACACCTCGTAAAAACATGAGACGACTTCAGGGCCATTTACACTGACCTGACCTGCTATAAGAGATGTGCCAAAATCTGAGAGGAATAAATAAAGACATGCTGAGGCCCACAATTAATGTCCTTACTCAGAGAACAGTGCTTTATAATATAATGTATATAATATTTATAATGATTTTAGTACAGGGTTTATACACTTTTTAACCAATACATTTCCATGCTTTTTTTCATGACTTTTCCATGCCTTTAAAGCAAAGTTTTCATGACCATACGACGTTTAAAGCATTCAAAACTATAATTTAACTTATATTATAGTAGGTCTAAAATGAAGCTGATAAAATGTTGACACATTTTAATAATAAAATGTGTGTCAGATCCTGAGAGCTCCATTGTGTAGGGCTAAATTACTGAATTAACTGAAATAAGGACACACCTTCTCATTCAATGCATTTTCTTTATTTTCATGACTATTTACATTGTAGATTCTCACTGAAGGCATCAAAACTATGAATGAACACATGTGGAGTTTTATGTACTTAATAAAAAATGAGCTGTCCTCCACAGTCACCGGACCTGAACCCAATCCAGATGGTTTGGGGTGAGCTGGAGCACAGAGTGAAGAAGGCAAAGGGGCAACAAGTGCTAATAAACACCTCTGGGAACTCCTTCCTTCAATGCTGTGGGAAAACCATATATATATATATATTTTTTTTTGTTATTTCACCTTTTTTTTATTAAGTATATAAAACTGCATGTTTTCATTCATAGTTTTGATGGCTTTAGTGAGAATCTACAACGTAAATAGTCATGAAAATAAAGAAAACGCATTGAAAAAGAGAAGGTGTGTCCAAACTTTTGGCCTGTACTGTATATGTTAGCTCAAAATAAACTGAAACACAAAGATTTGTAGAGAAAATTTCCAGCACTTTTCCAAAACTTTCTAGGTATTTTTATTTTTCCACAACTTATCCAGGCCTGAAAATTGCCTTTTTTAAAATTCCATGGCTTTTCTAGGTTTTTCATGACCGTACGAAACCTGTTAGTAGAAGCTGATTGCTAATAGGGCAGTTTTTCAGACAGGGATTAAGTCTACAGTAGTCTTGGACTACACCGCATTTTGGATGAAGAATTTCTGATCCTTGTCCAGAAAACTGACGCAAAAAGTATTTTAATAAATCTGAAGTTTAGCCTCTCCACAATGGGCCTTATTCACAATGAATTAGTCCAGTATGAATGAATCAGTAACTCGAGGAATTGTTTATTAGCCACTACAAAATATATTTAGTAACTACAAAAGATTATTTCATTCAGGAGCCTCTATGAATGAATTAAGTATCGACTACGAATTACAAACTATGAATTATTCAGTATTTATGTACATTTTTTTTAAATCTCATTAAATTTTCAATAGTTTGAAGCTAGTGTGTAGCTTTTGTTGTTGTAGACCAACTGGTACTTTTGTACTTTTGGCAGTGTGGGCAATGTGTCAAGTCCTGCTGGAAAATAAAATTCACATCTCCTTCATGCTTCCCTCTGCTGACATGAGATGCAGATTTCATTTTTTTCAGCAGGACTTGGCACACTGCCCACACTCTAATTTTTAAAATTCTATTTTTCTGAGAAACAGATTTTTGGGTTTTCATTGGCTGTAAATCATAATCATCAACAATAAAAGAAAAAATAAAGGCTTAAAATAGATCACTGTGTGTGTAATACATTATTAACTGAATTACTGAAATAAAGTATTTTTTTAATGATATTCAATTTTTTTGAGATGCACTAGAATGTTAATTTATGGATACCAATTTATTAACATTATTGTCCAGCTGGAAGTATTACTGAATTTTTAAAACAAATTAAAACTCACTTTATCAGAGAACCAGAGCAGGTTGGATTCGGAGTAATGGGTGAACATGCCGTACACTGGGTCCAGCAGCTCCTTTAGCAAAAGCAGGAAGAACTCCTTGGTGACTCCTCCTGCATCCACCGCCTCTTCACCATCAAAGATCACCTGCAGTTCAGACCAAACACACACTGAAATAGACATGCATAGACATTCTTAAAGTCATGTGAGAGAAACCAGTATTGTGTACCATGACTTTTGCCAAGTTCCATGAAAGCTAAAAAACACCACACTGCCATGTGGGATATGTATGCTGGCTCCTGCATTAAATGTGGATGTGATTTCTGACAGAGTTGCTTGTATGTTTGCATGGACAATTCTAGCCAGATACTACAGGTCACAATCATTACCACCCACTGCGCTGGTTTGAAACAAACAGTAGCATACCAGGAAACGTCACAAGAGTAAAGTAGTAATATTAAAATCGAAAAGTAGGCCTCTTTTTTCAGGAGAGCGCACGGTGCTTTGCGGAAGTTGTGCTGTCTTCTTCATTATGCAGCAGTCTAGCTTTTCAAAACTGGTTGCTGGCTCCGAGTGGTCCAGCTAAGCGCTGCCACTATGATCAGGAGATCCCCAGTTCAAATCCTGTCCATGCAGATTGCCATCAGCTACTGGAGCCCTGAGAGAGCACAACTGGCCTTGCTCTCTCTGGGTGGGTAGATGGCGCGCTCTTCCCATATTCTCTCCAAAAGGGTGATGTCGATCATCACAAGGCTGCATCTGTGAGCTGATGTATCAGCACAGAGTTGATGTGCTTTCCTCAAAGTGTGCTGTGATGGTACTTAGCAATGCAACATTAGCAGCAGTTCAAAAAGAGGTGGAGTCTGAATTCACATGTATCAGAGTCACATGTGTTAGTCTTCACCCTCCTGGTGTGTTCGTGCATCATATATATATATATATATATATATATATATATATATATATATATATATATATATATATATATATATATATATATTTATACATATATATACATACATAAAGAACGGGTTAAAAGTTGTCCTTCGCATGCCACCGGTTTTGGTAAATTATTTCTCGCCGCTTTTTATCCTTTTTTTTTTTTTTTTATTCAGCTCTGAGTGAAATAAATTAAATACTTTACAAATACTTTTTTGTCCTGACGAGCCCTGGATTAATCTACACACTTGTTTTGTTGAAAACAGTTTGTTTGGTTGAGTAAAGCACTTTTCTTTATTTACAGTAAGCTAAGATTTCCAGTGTTTTGATTGGACTGGCATGTTCTGGCAGCATGAAGCTCATTAGCCCATAAACAAATGGCTAATAGCTCGGAAATTAGTGTCAATTGTATAAAAGATTATTTTATTTCTTCAGTTATATCTATTCTATATAGTTATATTTTATGACCATCTTCCAATATTTGTCAAAGGAAGATCAAACAGGCTAAGTTTAAATATTAAAAAAAAAAAAAAAAAAAAAGACAGAGGTTTCTATGGGGTCTCCTAATCTCCTAAGTAGATACCTTAGCTGAAAATGTCTTAGTGTTGTATAATTAAAGTGATTACAGACCTTCAGGGGCTTCTTCAGGTCCACATCATTATAGATGGTTAGCTCCCGCAGTGCGTCACTGACTAAGTGGTTCCTACGAACGTGGAGAACTAAAAAGGGGTTCTGCGCCAGCAGAGGTTCCAGGGTTAACAGCATGAAGACGTTGTGCAGGTTGGCGCCGCTCACCGCCATCTAAACAATTAGGAAACATCAGCACATTTGATGAAGACAAAATTAATTGACTAAAGCACTTACATAATAATAAATTACACTATAATAAAAGTTCTAAAGGCATGATTGAGGAGCACAGCTAATGTTTTAAACGTCTAACAGAAGTGACAACAACCTATTAAACATTCTGCAAAGAACAGCAGGAGACAACACTGTCATTAGACTGGTGCTCTTTTACCTGCATCTGCAGCTCAGCATCTGTCTGCAACATGGTTGTCTTGGCTTGAGCGTTCAATATGAACGGATAGGCACATAACGTGACAGAATTCTGTGAGGGGAAAAACAAATACTCTGATTAATACAGACCAATAGACTGACTCTTAAACATTTAAAACAGTAAAAAATATGCTTCTACTTTTCTGTACAAACATACCTGTACTGGAGGAGAACGCATTTTCTGTAAAACAAACAAAACAGGCAGTTAACTATTAACACTTCTCTTTCAGATTCAGCTTATGTAAATACTATTATATCTATATCATAACTGACCATGCTCACTGGGGACTCTGTATTTTTATGATTAATGTTTTGCCTGATTCTCTGTCCCGTGATCACATTTCTGTAAAGTTTATTATTTTTTTTTTTTTACATTTCTGTAAAGTTGCTTTGTGACATAATTTTATAATTTTATTTGTCATACAAATAAAATTGTATTTGATAGTTTTTTATTTGATTTGATAGCAATGTCATAACATCAGTACTTACTGATAATAAGCCTTTCACAATAATTACAGTACTGACTTATCATACTGTATATGTGTACAATATTTGGACATAATCTGAATAATTTTGCTGACCCCAATATTGCCCATTGCCCATGAGCTCATTAACATAAATTAACATTTGAATGCTGATTTTGTAATAAAAACACTTGTTTTATTTTATTCATACCTTATTTATTTAGATTATATTTAAGCATTAGAATTCCAATGTCTAAATATTACGTATAATTTATTACTAAAAGTTCATTGATCTTTAAATGTAATGTGTTTTTGTGTACATGTATTTTTATGCTGGTCCTAAATTAAGAATAATATTGTTTCTGATACAGGCTAATTTGGTTTATAAAATAGAACAGTTCAGGCAGAGAGACTTACAATCTCAGCTTTGCTCAGAAACCACTTGAGGTAGTCTTCTTGGATGTCCACCAGACTGGTGATATCGGGGATGTAGAAGCGGTTATACTCCACATGATGCGCTTTCTGGTTCACCTGCATCAACATAGCATTAGGATTAAAAACCAAACCAAGCAAATCACCACCAAACTGAATGCAGCCATAATTATACTTCACAAAAGATGGATTTCATTTTCCAGCAGGACTTGGCACACTGTCCACACTGTCAAAAATACCAATTTGTCTTATATAATATTCTAATTTTCTGAGACACTGATTCTTGAGTTGTTGGCTGTAAATCATATTCATGAATATAAAAAAATTAAAATAAAATAAATAGATCAATCTGTGTTTAATACATCTATATAATATATGAGTTTCACACTTTGAACTGAATTACTGAAATAAAGTAACATTTCAACAATAATACATATTTTATAAATTATTTTTAATTATATATATTTTTATGCACCTGTATATATTCAATGTGCAAAGAAAGATATGTCCAAAATGGCATCTTTACAGCAGAAGGAAAGAACATTCCTTGTCATTGTAAAAAGATTTTACACCTATTAATTTCCATTAAAGAATTACAAAAATGGAGGCATGTTTTTTTTTGGACAGCAAAAATACATAGTGATGATTTTTGAGAAAACACATAACATTTGTAATTTTTCCCCAAGTTTAAATAACATTACTTTGTGCAGTTTCTCCAGTAATCTTAGGGTAGCGCTAATGTAGCTCTCCAAAAACACAGGGATGAGAAGGGCCTTTCCACCAGTGAGCAGAAACACCACAATACTCTTATACATCTCCACCAGCCTGGAGAACACTTCACAGTCCACCAGCGACCACCAGTTATCTGCAATGAGGGAGAAATGTGGTTGATAAATAACAAATTGTTTTCAGGCGTTCACTACAAAACCACTTTAAACATACTTTAAAAACCTAACAGCGATAATATGAGTACTGTGTTTCTTGGCAACATAGAAGCTATCATACCCAGCACTTTACTGGGGTTAGCGTCCAGTCTGAGGATGGCCATGGCGAGAGGGATGGTCAGAGAGATGTAGTTTTTGGAGTCGTGGAGAGCCGGACACTCAGACAGGATAAGGTAGATGCGCATGGCTTCCACGTCGGGAGGGGAGCAGGGCAGCTGAGGGATTAGCAGGCTCTCGAAGCTCTTAGTGGTCTAGAAATCATGAAATTAAGTAAAACATGTCATTAGTAAACAGCAACAATCACTACAGGAACCAGTAAATTCACTTTAAAATGTAGCTTTTGTTTGCATGTTAAACCCTGTAGACAATGCAAATTCTAATATTAGCCTGGAACTTGACTTATGTTAGCATCTCTTTACATTTAAAGAAGAAATCCGGTGTAAAATGGACTTGGGGTGTGGTGAAACGTAATCGCGAGTATGATGAACTTCTATTGAATAGTCCACCTCTGGTAAACCCCAGCGTTACAAAATGCATCACTTTTAGCTGATGCTTCCAATAGACTTATAATGATGCTAGTGATAGGGGCACAGTGTTGCCCATGCAAAAAATACTTTTTTTTACATGAGTAAAGTGGCTCACACTTCATTGGTAGGATTTTGAGGGCCCTGACATTTAAAATGAGGCACTGAGAATTTAAAAAGTGCACAGATAGTTTAATAAAAATACTTTTCTCTTTTAAGCAACATCCCAGCAGAACAAATGTATATTTTACAATATAACACAACACTAACCATATAACACAATATTACCAGCAAAACCAATATGTCCAAGGTGGTATTCCATCTTTGAAACAGCGTTTCGACCATGCAATTGTAAAGCTGCTCATCCAGGAAAAATATTGGTTAAAAAAAATGCTGGTTAACCAGCTCTTGTCCAGCATAGTCTATGGTTTCGTGTGAGTTTGATGGTTTTTATGGACTGTTAGCGTAAGAAACCTGAGCAAGCTGGTTGACCAGCGTGACAAGTTTAAACTAGATGGTCTCCTAAAATGGCCACCTTACCTGTAAAATTTACGCTAGTTGGTTAGCAAGGTCAGCATAACAATTATGACCAAATTGGATAAGGAGCTTTTAAACTACCTAAACCATTAAAGGGATAAAATTTAAGCTGACTTCACCCTTAGCTCAAATCTGAAAAATGTATGGGTGATGTATGGGTTTAGGGGTGGGGCAGAAGGGAGAGCTGACTCGGCTGAGCAGTGTGCCTCTGATAGCAGTAAGACACAGATGGTTGGACGTCACTGTGGTATTATTTATTGACTGATTTGCATATTTTGAGTGTCCGCGTATAGCACAGTTGAACCAGTGTAGGTGCTGCAGAGGCGGAAATGACCACAGTTAAAGCATTTTTTTCAAGTTTAGTAAATGTATATAGAAATTTAATATAAGCAGGACTGGTATGTTTCATTACTTCAAAAGGAATACATTTTAGCCATTAATGAAAAAACACTGGTTTAGGGTTTAGTGCCTCATTAAGGCCAAGCTTGAACCATGTGAAACTAGGCATCAGCAAAAAGCTGTTCCAAAGCTGTATTCTTCAGCAGCCCACTGCTATTAAAGACTGAAGCCCTGGCACCTTTTTAATATGAAAGCTAAACTATAAGAGCCGCAAACAACCAGAGCCTCCAATTCAATAAATCCAGCACAGCCACAGCAGAAGAAGCCAAACACTGACATGCCCCTGCATGTGCCAAAGCAGACATCAAAGTGAAGTATAAATCAAGTCTGGCTGATGAGCACAAACTCCCACTTAGTATTAGAAGGCCAGTTTTATACAGGGTGACTCACCCCTTTAAAACAGTGAGGGATGAGACCACAAAACCCTCCGGAGCTGAACAAATCTCATCCCTGTCACTCGCCAGATAGCTGCGGGAGATTAGTGCAGAGCAGCAATGTTTCCAAAGCGAAACGCCCAGCGGCAGTCTGTCCTTGAGCTCAGTCAAAACAACCTTGAGCTGTGGGTTTTACTCTAGAACAGTCTCTGAATGTAGTATATACACCCTCAACAGTCTGAGCTAATTATATGTAGAGAGCAGAGGTACATGTTAGGCCAAATATGATAAACATAAAAGCCTTATTAGAACTGGATTAGTTTTACCCTGGGGATTGAAGTGATGTAATCCAACACAAATCTGCAGTATTCATCATTTTTAATATTCTGAAACTGTAGTAGGAATGCCTTTTCCCTCACTAATAGTCTGCAGTGGTTAGAGTACTGCAGGGGTGTCCAAACTTTTTGTTGGGGGCCAGAAGGAGAAATATATTTGAAGTCACAGGCCACACTCTGTAATAAAACAAATAATGAAATATACCTCTTTAAATAATATATTTTCCTGATTATTTCATTTACACACCATTTTACTTGACTTACTACCTTTATCTTTGACAGTGTTGTGTAAACGAAGACTTTTCAAATTGATGTATCATTTCATGATGTCTCTTAATATTAAACTCCTTAATTATGGCAAATTTTAGACTCTTTGCCCGGTTTTTCTGCGCTACAACTGAACACTCTCTCTGCTTTTAGACCCTTTGCCCGTTTTTCTGTGCTAAAACTGCACACTCTCTCCGCTTTTAGACTCTTTGGTCTTCAATATTAAATTTAAAATGTAAAAAAAATAAAAAAATAAAGAAAGCACATCGAATGAGAAGAGGTGTGTCCAAACTGGTAATAAAAGGCACACTATTACAATACAAAACTGACTTCATAGTAGAATAAATAAACCTACTAACAGGCACAGGCATATTGTTTTAGTTATTGTGTGTGGTAGTTAACTATATTGCAACACTAACAATGACAGAGAGCCTATGTGCGCTCTATATGCGGAAACCTACATGAATGACAAGTTTACTGCGTTTTCTGGTATTTCAGCTCTGGCATTGCTTAAGACTCATGTAAGGTACCTGCTCCAGCAGACGTGAGTAGGACGGCTTCATTAGGGTCTCAAACAGCAGCCTGACTGAGTTGAGGTCGATGCCGGGGACTTTGGGGTTGGTTTTAAAATGGCCATCATCACTGAAAAACGCAAGACAGACAGAAATAAGAACACATAATTTACATGAACACATCAAACTAGACTTTGTGATAAAGTGATGGAATAAAACAACAGAATTGCAATTAAATTTTAGATCTCCATTTTGACATTTTTTTTTTGTTTATTTTACTTAATGATGATAGACACCGATCAGCCACAGACTGGGTATCATTTTTAAATTTTCAATACCGGTACCAATACCATACTTTGAATCTGGTACTGATTCCCAAACACCCCAACAGCGGCAGTCGACACTTTGAATGCTTACTGTGTTTATGCGCACGCTCTCCGCTAGTGTGCACGAGGGCACAGTCACGGTTGTTTTTACCTTGACGTTCGCACTCTCCACTTTTGGTGCATTTATGCACATTTCATGCAAAGTATAAAACGTTTTTAGACCTTTTGGTACCGAGACATTTCTATCAGTGCCTTTTTGGTATAGAATTTCAAAACCCAGCCCTAATAGACATTTATTTTTATTACAGACACCCCCTGATTCACTCCCACTAGGGCTCAAGGGTGCAACGATATAATTATGATAATCAATATAATCATGATAATCGATATAATCATGATAATCAATATAATCGAGATAATCAATGTTGATTATATACATTTTTGGACAAGAAATTTCATTGTCGACTAATTGTTAATTTATAACTACCGTATTACACAAAGTGCTGGGGACAGAAGTGCAATGGGAGATGGGTAAATGGCTCACTTACACAGGTTACACTCAACTCCAAAAGTGTTCAAAGACAACAGATTACATATTTACTCATTAAATATCAGTACTTTCCACATTTAAACCACATTTATACATTTAAAGTGCCTTTTAAATCTCATTTTTAGCTGTTTCTATTGTTTTTAGAGATGAAGGACATGGCAGAAATAAACGTTGACCAATCGAAAAAATAAGTAATTATTATTTTAGTCGACTATCAAAATAATGATTAGTCACAGCCCTAATAGGGCTATAACCTGTACATAACCTCAGAAGATGCTGTCCTAACAAGATCTGATCTGATCTAATCTAATCTACAGAACTAGGCCCTACAAAAGGGCTCAACAAAATTAACCTAAACCAGCTGTTTTATTTCAAATGCTACTATCTTAACATGAACACTGGCTTTCTCAATGCGAGTGCAAACATCATCACTGACTCAGATGTGCCAGATTTACTCCTGAAGGTAATAAAAGTAGGTATGATGATTAAATCAAGGAAAAACGAAGAAAAGGCAAAGGTCCAAACGGATTAGGAGTACAAGCCAAGCTGGGAAAAACCCGAAAATTAAGTTTGAACCCAACACACATCCAACTTCAACTGAGCATGAATACTTTCAGCACTAAAAATAAGCATTATGATGCTCTGTAATAGTTATTATAATCTGTATGATGCTGTATGACCAGCCTGCATGAGGCCTCTTTATCTCCGTGGCTCTTTAAAGGGGGATCATCTTCAATCACACTTCCATCATAAACCCAGCAGTGTTAAGCCATCATTCAGACACAAACACACACAGACCAACACAGCCTGTCGCCAAGATGACCAAACCATGGAGGTCAGAGTCCTATTTACAGTACACAGAGATATGGAGCAAATCTTCTAGTACAATAAATAGAGCATATATTTGGAGCCAATAACGTGTTCAGGAATTTCATTGCTTGGATAATTATAGATATTCAGTGCTATGCTGAATTTTGGACACCTGAGCAAATTATTTAAAAGCATTCGTCTCATTTATGTAAAAAAGGCAGATGACATTAAAATGGATTGACGTAAACAAGAAAGGTGCATTTACTGAAAGTAATGCAGAATGGTTGTGCAGCTAAATAGAAGAATTGAGGGATGAAAAATGGAAAATAAATGAGTGTGGGTCAGGAAGGCTGTGGAATAGAGCCTGGGTACATGAATCTTGGTGGCTATAGGACAAATAAATCTTCAGACCTTTTGTGTTGACTAAAATCCAATTTGATAAACAAAAATATAGCTGTGGATTAGAGCACTTATACCTAACCTGGAGGGATATATGAAGTTTAGTGCCTGTAAGGAAATTAAATACTGTAGCTGTGGCCGTGGATATGAATTAGAGTGAATGGAAGGAACAGAAGATGAAACAAAATGAGTGCAAGTCAATAAAGCTGGGAATTACAACTTTGGTCCCTGTCCTGGAAAAGTTTATGAAGCATGATGGCTGTCGAGAGACAGAACCTCTATGTCTTGGGCGTGTGCAAAAAATTAATGGATGAGAACAGAAGGAAGAAGAGATGAAATTATAGAAAGGTCACTATGGCTGTGAATTAGTGCTTGAGGACCTGCCTTGAAGGTGTACATGCAGTTTAGCGGCAGTCAAATAAAGTCGAGTTTTGGTTTTGATAAGGGAGAAAATGAATAGGAGGGAATATGGGAGTAATGATAAAATGATAAGGAATGAATGAGTGCGTTATTATCATTCTAAAGAACATAGTTGAGATCTCGTGAACTAGTCTGAAGAACAAAGGCTTGGTTGTTCCAGATGTCTCCTGGACAGGCTCTGTTTTTGCTTGTCATATGTAGAATGTGTAAAACTCATGGAGGAAGAAAAAATATATATATATATTTTAGTTTTTAGTGCTGGATAGGCAGCTTTTTTCAGGTGAGCTGTGGGGGATTTAAATACCTTTATAAGCTGGAGTCTTATGGTGTTTTTAATGTGGTTGACTGTAAAAAGTAAAGTAAAGCACCCTGAGTCAAATAAGTCTTGAACATTATTGTATAATTACTCTCCTAAAAAAAAAACATTTTTTTGAGTGAGTAAAGCATTTACTTAAAAATTAGGCAAAATTAGCAAGTTTGCCGAGAACGGTTAATGTAGCATTCAGACCCATCCCTGATTGGTATTGGTGATCGGCTGATTGGCCTCAAAACACAGATCGGTCCATCTTTAAACAATACTGTACAATACTTTGTAATAAGGCTCTCATTGGGGTCATTTTAAATAAAGCAAAACAAAAAAAGCATGAAAAGCATGAGGTATCTCTGAACTACACTCTGTTTAAAGCACAGTTAAAGCAATCCGACCGTTAGGCTGGTTCATCCCGGGCATCATACCACACGGGCAGTAAATGACACCATTTGTGACTTGCATAATCAAATAATCTCCCTGGCAAATGCTGGACTGGCTTTTTAGTGGAGGAGATTAATGTGCGGTGCGATTTATTGAGGACAGTATTATGCAGATGATGAGGATGATAGTGCTGATGATTCCATGGGTCATTCCCCAAGAGATAATCATCTAGCCAAAAGATGTCATGTTCCTTTATAGGACAGGGCAGAGGAATGAAATGTGTGTGTGTGTGTGTGTGTGTGTGTGTGTGTATATACGTGTGTATGTGTGACAAGCATTGACTTTGTAGGACAACTAGAGATAAACAGGGTTAACCTGTGGAATTAGCATCATGCTATCAGAAACATATATTAAAATGCTATTATTCTGAATCAGTATTAAAATTTCTGAACCTGAACCTTTGTAGAAAAGTAATATAGAACCGAAAATCACAAAAAACACAAGGCACATTTAAAAAAAAAAAGAAAAAGATGCTCATCTTCATCTCCACCTTTGTTTTTTTGTTTGAATTTGTCTTTTTACTCTTGTTTGTATACTTATTTTTCTGCTTTTTAATTGTCTTTTTCTTCTTCATCTTTTTCCTTCACAAATGTTTCAGTCTCCACTCATCTATCTCTTCTTCTTATTCTTCACTGTTTTTAGCATCACCTGTCTTCATCTACCTCCTTTTCTTTGTTCTGTTTTTCTTCACCCTTTTCTTCACATGTTCATCTTTACCTTTGACTATTTTTACTTTTTCCATCCTTAAAGGAGAAATCGGGTGTAAAATTGACTTTTGGTGTAGTAAAACACCTCCGTCCTCCTGCAGCTTCCCGAGATCCAGTTCATTTTTTACAGTTTGTCCAAATATGTTTAAAACCCATAGCGTAACCTAATCTCTGGGCACGGCCATCTTTTACCTTTATTTTAGGATGGCTGCGCCTGGAAATTAGTTTACGCTACGGGTTGTGAACAGTGGTTTTTAATAAGCTTCTTGTGCACTCTTAAAGTTATTAATGCCTCGTTTTAAATGTCAGGGCTCTCCGGTTTCTACCAATAAGTTGTGGAGCTACTCTGAGATGGATAACAGGGGCAAAATATGCCTCATATCATCCATCCTAAAGCATGTTTTGAGAAACTGTAACAAATTAATGTATCTCGGAAAGGTGTGGGAGTCGTTTTTCATCTTCCTCTTAATCTTTGTCTTCTTCTTTATCTACATTTTCTTCTTTTTCATCTTCTTATTCTTTAATTACATTATATTCTACATCTTTTTCGTGTTCTTCTTAATGATTTTCGTTTTCATCTTCTTCTACCTTTTCCTGTTCATCCTTTTCTTCTTCTTCTTTTTATCTTCTTTGACTTTACTGACTTCTAAGTCTACTTATTTTTCTTCTTCATAGTATTCATTTCTATCTTTTTTTTATCTTTTCCTTTATCTACTGCTTTTTCTTTGCTTTAAGTACATTTACTGTCATTACATCTATAATGTACACAATTTGCATACCTAGGTTTTTAAACCGTAATTAAACACATGTATGTATCAAAAGAATGGCTAAATAATCTTTACTATTAACCCAAGTGGGTCTGCAGAGAATAAATAATTTTTAAGGCAGTATCAGAACGAAACTCAGAACAAGAGAGAGGCGAAAAAAACCCTGCACTCAATAACCCACTCAACCAGCATCAACATCCATCCTCCTCTCTAGGACACATCAGCCTGTGTGAAGGGCGACCCCAAGCTTTTAAATCATTATGGGACAAATAAGACGTCATCCTCCGCTGCACTGCCTCGCCTGCTCTGACTCTGTGTTACTCTCTGCTACTGCTTTAATAAATAGTTTACGTACACTGTAATAATTAATAAAGCTTGTTCACAGCAGGGCACAACCATTACACAAGACTGTAAGTAAAGTATAGCTTTAAAGAGCACAAATCACTGGATTAATCATCACTGCTCACCTCTGGTCCAGAAAGCTGGCATTCCAACATGCAGTTGAGGACAGCAGCAGGATGACGTCACTGTATTTGGGACAAATAAGAAGTGGACAAAATAAACAGGATCATACATTTGGCATTATACAGTCAAAAAATAAAAACAAATAGGACACCCTTTTAAAAAATAAATAAGATGCTGCAGGGAGATTTTAAACAGGCTGTAGTGCTAAAAAAATACATCTAAAACATCACACAGCTGAAAGAATTCTGCATGGAGGAGTAGGAAAAACGTTGACCCAGTCAATGTAAGAGACTGGTTATATATAGATACAGGTTATTTTAACCACAGAGAGAAATAGTAGCCCTCAAAAGTTATATTTTCATCAGTAACAAATGGCGTATATTTTTTAACTTAATTAATAATTTAAAGTAATTAAATAAAGTAATTTGTAACTTTTAACTTTAAGTCAAATGTCAATGACTTCAGAAAAGCTGATGCAATTACATTACACACATATTATTAATGAATACCTAAATATTACATAAAAAAAACACAGCATCTACAAACATGTTACACATGCACAGTTACAGGACAAATGCAGAAAAAAAAACTAAGCCAATTTAAAAAAGAGCTGGACAAGTTATAATAATGTATTTACACACATCACATACGCTATTAGCCCAAATGTTTGTGGACACTACTAATTTAATACTAATCCAGCTACCATTTTTGCCCATTCCTGATATTGATGTTCAAATGTACACAATTTAAACATTGGGAAAGTGTAATATGACTCTTAAGAACAGGAACAGTTAAACACAAAACCTCTGGTGTATTTATATGTGTAAAGAACATTTAAGAAGGTAGCGATGAGGTGTGGTGAGGTGGTGATCGTTTAACATCCAGAGCTCAGTAATACTCTTACTGCTGAATAGAACCAAATCCTCACAGCAATGCACCAAAATCGAACTTTAGAGACATTTACTCCAACAAAAACAAGATGAGCTGGTGTCATCCTTTTGCACACAGTGTTTGTGAGTTTACCAACAGAGCTTTAGTGAAGAAGCCTTGGTTACTAATTGACTATAAGTGTAGTATCCTGGAGTAATAAAACAGCGTGCTGTAAATAGCACACAGCTGTGTCTCATGTAGAAAATGTCAACCGGTAGATAACAAACCAATAAAAACTCTGCTCTGATAAAAACAAGCCAATGAGAAGTGAGGTGGTCAATATGTCACTGATCATAAATACTCTCATCGTCAAAAAATGGTGGGTGGCGGATCGTCTTTAGTGAAGGGTCCTATTTATTAAGATGTCAGATCACCTCTGGCCTTCATTATAGGCACTTTGACAGCTCAAGTGTACAATAAAGAGGGTCTTGGGCCAGTGCCCTTAGCTTTTGTGAGTGCACAGCTCGAAGCACTATTCCAACAGGACAACGCTCATCCACACACTAGAGCTTGCCTCAAAAGAAAGATGACCAGCTGTTTCGCCAGAACTATCCATGATTGAAAATGTGTGGAATGCTATAGGACATGGGTCGGCAATTGAGTTTGGCCGCGGGCCAGATATTTTCACAAAAAAAAATTGTGTGTTGGAAAATTGTGTAATGGGACTAGTTGAACCCAATTGCAGAACAGTTGATCTCAAAGCAGTTAAACTGCTCGAACCTATGTCATCAGGGCTGTGACCCAATACACTACTGCTACCCTGGCTAGGAAATTGGGACATCGCTGGGGATAAAAAAATGCCCTTATAAGGAGATAGGAAGCCCGAGAATGAGGAAAAAAAAACGAGAATGGGCTAAAACTTAAGTCACGCCGAGCACGACACAGAGACAGGTGAGGTATGTAAACAAAAGCTCACCAGAGAAACATCTTATTTTTTTTATTTATTAATTTATTTTTTATCTTTATTGTTCATTATAGTTAAAACAACCTCATGGGCCAGATGTTTCATGCTTGCCTATTGCCAACCCCTAATATAGGGTACAATAATACTCCCAACCAGCCCCCAACACAGGAACTGTGTGAAAATATTCAAGCTTTACAGGATAGATTAATTCAGATAACCTTTATCTTCCTTCCAAATAGCATTGAAACACGACACTTCCTTCACAACTATTCCTTTGATAATAAGTGTAAATACATAAATGCTCATCTTCAGAATATTTGGCATGCTGTTCTAAAGCAGTATTGAACTCAAAATGTGCTCAGTTGTTGTTTTTCCACTGTTGTAATAGTTCCCACCTCCCACCTGCTTTGTCATATTTTCAAAACACATATTTGTTAACTAAAATGGTTTAATGGGTAGTGACCTGCTCTCCATTCTTTCTTTCTTCACCTCCACACTCCTCCTACAGATACAGGGTTATCTTCTCAAAACATTTCCCAAAACAACCCTGCACACTCTTAATTATACTGACTGTGTTCATCATAACCTCACCTGAACCTCCGCACTCCTCAACCCACTACACACGTAATCAGCCTCTGGCATTGTTTTGAGTCATTCTGTGGTTCTCCGCTAACTATGAGGTAATAATCCATTCCAGCACAACCCAAACTGTTACTACACATCAGTGTACAGCATTTAAACACCTGAGCAGTGCTTTCTGACTGGCAGGAAACTTATAAACATCTATAAATAGGGTTTCTGGAAAAATGTCATTTATTTTTTAAACAATGTTTATGCAAGAATTGCTTGGAATTGAATGGCATGTGGCCCAAACCTTTGAATTAGTGTTTTAGTTGTTTTTCAGAAATTTAGACAATTTTAGACAAATTTGACAATTAAATTATTTATAAATCTTATACCAATAAACAAAAAACTGTTGTTTAATGAATGATTTTACACTTTACACTTTATCAAATAGGGATTACACAACAACCAAAGAAACTAAGGGCAAGGATTCAGCAGGATGATCCAGCTACTGTAGATAAAATCTAAAAATCACATTAAAGAAGATTTAATGTTATTCAGTAATAAAGCATATAGTAATTTTATATTATACATATTATAGATAACTATACGCCTGTATTGTACACATCACTACTAACATTGTATTGAACCCCTTCAATCACTGCACATGGTCCTTGTCTCTATATCACTGATGATAGCAAAGTTTAATATGATTATTTTTTATTTTAATCCTTTGGAGATATTAGAGGGAAACTACAATGAAAAAAGACGTATTTATGTAAAAAATTTACATTCGTTTTTTATTTTCCAATTTTGAATGCTGAATTAAATATGAAAGAAATGAATGGCACACTTACTCTCATTATAGTAATATAATACAGGAAATTGACAAATCCTGCACCTAACAGCTGGGGTTATGCATAGGGCTCAGCCAGGATCTACTACTCACTCAACTAACAACAATAGCAAAACCACCACAATCTGATACTGGCTCGACAAGAATCCAGAAGCACAGCCTAACACTATGTTCATGGTCCATTGCCTCAACTGCCAAGTAACAGACCTACCAAAAAATAACCTATGAACAAACAGAATACCTCCTTAATCTAAGCTCACTTCCTTTAACTATGGCAACAACACACTTACCTAAGCACAATCACACACAATAAATGACATTATAAGTTGCGTGAGCAGAACACAGCAACCACTACCATCCGATACTGGCTCGACAAGAATCCAGAAGCATAGCGAACTATGTTCATGGTCCGTGCCTCAACTGCCAAGTACTCAGACGTCTACAAAAACTCATGAGACAAATTACTACAAGAGCAGCAGGACCACACCAATCCCCTTCATCCAAACTCTAACACAAACTTCAGTGCAAGTGAATATGATGCATTTTTATATTTAAAGGTGTCCAGTGCAAACCAAACAAAATTTTAAATAGGTTAAGATCAGGATCTGGTTTATTTCTGTTATTTTCTATTCTGGATTTTAAGTGTAGAAAATAACTATAGTAACCGTTTATTTTTCATGTCAAATTTAAATTTTTTCCTATTTTAAATATAAAAGGAATAAATGGCACACTTATTCTCATTATAATAAATGTGTTAAAGTTCTATATTTAGTGTGTAAAGTGCCAAAAAATGCAAAACAAACAAAATTTTAAATATGTCAAGAATAGGATCTGGTTCATTTCTATTATTTTCTATTCTGGATTAAAAGTGTAGGAAATAACTGTTCTAACTGAAATAACTTTATTTTGTGATGACAAATTTACATTAGATTTTAGATTTTTCAATTTTGCATGCTCAATTAAATATGAAAGGAATGAATGGCATACTAACTCTCATAATATGAATGCCAATTTTTTATATTTAGGGTGTCCAGTGCCAAAAAATGCAAAACAAACAAAATTTTAAATATGTCAAGATCAGCATCCGGCTAATTTCTGGGTTTTTTTCTATTATTTTTTTAATAAAATAATTATAATAACTATTTATATTTTATGTCAAATTTATATTAAAGTTTTTATTTTTACATTTTTAATGCTCAATCAAATATAAAATGAATGAATGGCATGCATACTCTTATTATATACATATGACAAAGGTTTATATTTAGTGTGTAAAGTGCCAAAAAATGCAAATCAAACAAAATTTTAAATATGTCAAGAATAGAATCTGGTTCATTTCTATTTTCTATTCTGGATTAAAAGTGTAGGAAATAACTGTTCTAACTGAAATAACTATTTAGTGATGAAAAATTTACATTTGATTTTTCAATTTTGCATGCTCAATTAAATATGAAAGGAATGAATGGCATACTTACTCTCATAATATGAATGACAATTTTTTATATTTAGGGTGTCCAGTGCCAAAAAATGCAAACCGAACACAATTTTAAATATGTCAAGTTTAGGATCTGGTTTATTTATTTTGTTTTCTATTCTGGACTATAAACACAGAAAATAACTATAATAACTATTTATTTTCTACATTAAATGTATATTTTTTCAATTTTGCGTGCTCAATTAAATATGAAAGGAATGAACGGCACACTTATTCTCATTATAATAAATATGGCTAATTTTTATATTTAGGATATCCAGTGCCAATGCATTAATATTTTATTAGTTAAATAAATAGACAATGAGGCCTAATAGCAAATACAAGTGCTTAAAATCTATACTGAATATTATTCTGATATATAATTCCACTCACTTCGTTATGCTGGAGTCTGCACCGTCCAGAAGCCTCACTCTCCAGCTATTTAGACTCTCATCGTTAATCAGAGAAATGCTTTTGGAGGTGTTAATAATGCGGAAGTCCTCTGGGCAGTTCTGTGAACACACACACAAACACACTCAAATTAATATAACTATTAACAAAACAATTTCCAAGGCCATCTCACAGCAGCCATGTTTAGACTAAATCTATCTCCAACCACAGATTAAACAGGAAATACCAATTCAACATTCCAACCTGCATTCTGTTTATAATTCTCCTAAACTGCGGGCTACAGCACCTCCAAGTGGACATCATATGACAGTTTAGTTTTTTCTTGTATTTAAGCAGACTCTCATTAACAAGGTCATTACAGCTGAGAACAGCAATTATCTTAGCCCTTAATTACAGCCTGACCCCTGAGCTCTAGAGGTTTTAAGAAACGAAACAGCATATTAAACTTGAGAGCTATAACTGTAATCATAAAACTAGAGTTCACACTCAGAGGGAGATCTGAGATCCAGCTGTAAATGTGGGCACGGTTTAATCAGGTCTTTCATTACAGTTACATTGTTTTGTTTTTTTCTCTTTTCATTTCCTGCACCCACCCAAAATAACTACTGTACACAGGCTGAGCTGGGCTGAACTGCACTTGTGGAAGTGGTTTACCTTTTCACGTGACAGCAGCAGGAAGCTGTGGTCACCTCCGCAGTGAATCCTGCTCGGGATGTAATGATCTGTGTCTGTACCAGAAAAGAAACAATGTGGGTGAAATCTAATAGCGCTGTGAAATACGAGAGGCCGCAGGCAGTATGTATAATGTAAATGTTACCATCTATTCAGAACAGAAAACTAACCCACACAAACACCATTAAAATATAATGTAATCCGAGACATCTGTACACAGTGTGCAAAAAGACTTGGTCCCACTTTATAATAAGTGTCCCTAAGTACTATGTAGTGACAAGGTAACAATCCATGTAACTACAGTGTAACTACTAATGAAGTACACATTATTACAGATTAACTACAGAGGTACAGGTTATGTAATTACACATGTGTAGTAAGGTTAATTTTGACTTGTGTAAGTACACATGTAATAGAGCGAGTGTACTTACACATGTGTAACAATGTGTGTGTACTCAATCAGCCTTAATTACATACTAGACAATAGCTGTTGGATACGTTTATACTAAACTTATAACACACACTGTTACATATATGTAAGAAAACACACACATTGTTACACATGTGTAATTACATTTGCTCTATCACTTGTGTAAGTACACTCACCCTGGTACACATGTGTACTTACACAAGTCAAAATGAGCCTTAATACACATGTGTAATTACATACCCTGTACCTCTGTAGTTAATCTGTAACAAGGTGTACTTCATTAGTAGTTACACTGTAGTTACGTGGATTGTTACCGTGTAACTACATAGTACTTAGGGACACTTACTATAAAGTGGGACCAAAGACTTAATAACAGCTGTATATAGCATGTCTAAAGCTAAGTATATAACCACAGTATGATGCATTTGTCCCTAACTATTTAAATTCAATTTATATAAAAATAATTGAACACAAAAGAAGATTCTTTGTGTTTTTTTCTAAGAAACGAGGGGCTGAAAAAAATTACAAAAAATAAAAAATAAATTACGAAATTCTTAGTTTCAGTTTTCCAAAAATATTTCCCATTTTCATTGTTTTTTTTTCTTCTTTTTTTGTGAATATATATATATATATATATATATATATATATATATGTTTTCAAACATATTTGCGCACACACAATGACGCACCACAACAAAGTCAGCAGTATATAATAAAGAGATGTTGACAATAATAACAAAATGAATGCACATACAATTAGATATAGCAAATTATGTTACATAGCTAGTATGAACAAAGAACAATGTAGTATAATGTAAGAAGCATAGTAATAATAATAATAATAACAATAATAACAATAACAGCAACAACAACAGATACAATAAATACACATCTGCACTCCAAAAACATTTCCCATTTTCCACATCCATAAGCATGCCTCCACTGCACTACCGGTTACAGCAGACAGAGTTCAACCTAGTTCATCTTTTACTGGGTGGCAAGTGCTACCACGGCACAAAACGTATATGGTGAACTCACGCAACCAGGAAAAAAAAGAGTGAGTGACTTATATTAATGAATAGTGAATCTCCTGAGCTGTAAAACACTTCCCTACACTCATATACAAATAATAGGAGGAAGAATCAGAGCTGTTTTCTGACATTAGGACAGAAACATGTCTACATATGCAGGTGAGCGTCTGCAATAGCAACCACAATTGGCCATCGTCCAGCTGAACTGCAATGTGAAACAGACTTTAACGTGGAAAACTCTTAGTGAACATGGGGCATGGCCTGCAACAGCTTATTTCTGTAAAAGAGACAGAGCCCGGCTCATTTTGAAAGGGATTGAAACTGGTAGAAATAGAGCTGGTGAGATCTCTTTATGCGAGAGTGATTTTGTGTAAAGACCTATTCTTACTAGAGTAAAAACAGGTATAATATGCCCCTTTAAAAAAACAGATTTTTATCTGTTTTAGTATGTAGACTCTTGTTTTAGATCAGGAGTGTCCAAACTACGGCCCACGGGCCATTTGCGGCCCGCTTCCTTTTTTGGAGGGTGCGCATTTCTAGCGCAGAAAAACGGGGCAAAAGAGTCTAAAAGCGGAGAGAGTGCGCATTTCTAGCGCAGAAAATCGAGCCAAAGAGTTTAAAAGCGGAGAGAGTGCACATTTCTAGCGCAGAAAATCGAGCCAAAGAGTTTAAAAGCGGAGAGGGTGCACATTTCTAGCGCAGAAAATCGAGCCAAAGAGTTTAAAAGCGGAGAGGTTGCGCATTTCTAGCGCAGAAAAACGGGGCAAAGAGTCTAAAAGCGAAGAGAGTGCGCATTTCTAGCGCAGAAAATCGAGCCAAAGAGTCTAAAAGCGGAGAGGGTGCCCATTTCTAGCACAGAAAATCGAGCCAGAGTCTAAAAGCGGAGAGGGTGCCCATTTCTAGCACAGAAAAACGGGCCAAAGAGTCTAAAAGCGGAGAGGGTGCGCATTTCTAGTGCAGAAAAACGGGCCAAAGAGTCTAAAAGCGGAGAGAGTGCGCATTTCTAGCGCAGAAAAACGGGCCAAAGAGTCTAAAAGCGGAGAGGGTGCGCATTTCTAGCGCAGAAAAACGGGCCAAAGAGTCTAAAAGCGGAGAGAGTGCGCATTTCTAGTGCAGAAAAACGGGCCAAAGAGTCTAAAAGCGGAGAGAGTGCGCATTTCTAGCGCAGAAAAACGGGCCAAAGAGTCTAAAAGTTGCTGTAATTAAGGAGTTTAATATTAAGAGACATCATGAAATTAAGCATCAATTTGAAAAATCTTAGTTTACACAACACTGTCAAAGATAAAGATAGTAAGTCAAGTAAAATGGTGTGTAAATGAAAGTAATCAGGAAAAAAGTATTATTTAAAGTGGTATATTTCATTATTTGTTTTATTACAGAGTGTGGCCAGTGACTTCAAATATATTTCTCTTTCTGGCCCCCAACAAAAACAGTTTGGACACCCCTGCTCTAGATTTTCTATCTTCAGATTTTTCTGCAACTTTTTCCTGTCCCCTGGACTCTTTATGAACAGTAACAGTCTAATCTGCTTTTTAAAACCGTTTTGTTAAACTGGCTACTGTCTCTTTCTCTATTCTCAATTCTCCATCATTCACACTGTCCTGATTCAGATCCTCCCTCATCAAACCTGAGTCACTGTTTCCTAAATCACCCGATTCAATTGCTGCCATCTGCTCTGCTGAGTGTGGTGAGACTCTGGCTGAGCTTCTACTGAAACAAGCTAGTATTCTCCTGATGATGCTGCTCCTGTTCTCTGGCCTGGACTTCCTGTCTGTGAACATTAACACCAGCACATTGCATCAGAACATTAACAAGTCTTACAGGCGCTAACGTTGTGATGCATTGTCAGACTCTGCCCTGAAAAGTAGTGTTTTACACTTTCTACCACTCTGAATACCACTTATAAATGCTGTTAATTAGGTGAAGAGCTGAATAAGGGTGTTAAATGCTGACACTTGTCATTTTAGGGTTGTTTGTCCCCTCAGATACATTCTCTAGCTAGTGTAAAAAGAGTCTTAAGATCCCCATAATCTTACATAGTAGAGTCATTATAAATATATCTACATTAAGCACTGGTATTTGGTATTGGATCCTTTGCTCTCTACAGTTGTAGAGCTTAATTCACTTTTTATTACACTGTTGAGAATACAAAACACACTCATGAACAGAGGTAGACGTGCATTTGTTGACAAGCTGAGAGAAACAGAATCAGCAACTGAAGTAAAAGAAGCATGTGGAATAATGTGGTAGGGTAGCATTAATAAAACAGTGTTTTACACTAGTATGACTTGTGTATTGCAGCATTACAGATGTCTGAGTTTACATTGTCTGCCCGTGCCCATTAAGGCCGGGTCAAGATTTCCCATGACTTTTCTCAGGCCCTGTCATGTCAGGGTTCAAGAAAATGTCTGTGACGTAGACCTACATTTTAAATTGTATTTTTATAGCGTGATAATCCCAATATAATTAAGTAACAAATCACACTGTGATCTTAAAAAAGCTGCACAAGCTAGAATGTTATAATTACACAGCACTGGCCTGTGCAGTGTGCACACTTGAGTTCCTCCACTTGTCCGCATTGGATTATACTGGACATGCCAAAATGCTGCACCCTTCGCCGCAGATAAATTTAAAAACTTGGTCGATCTGCACAACCACGTCACACACCTCTAATTTTTTCTAATTACATAGCTGTGTGGATGCGGCTGCCTGGCAAGACAATGAAAACTTTTGGGGCCAGGAATCTGGAAGTACAGGCATCATAGATGTGCGGAACAATTGAGCATAAACACAGAAAATAGGAAATTCGCAGCACGCTTTGTGTAACTTTTCTTAAATAATATCCCTATGCTTCTTCCGTGTTCAACTGTTCAATAACATCATTTAGAAAAGATTTTGCCCAGTCAAACAGCTAAGCATTGTTATTAAAAGGTCATTTGTAACTTACATAAAACTGTGGTGTTTAAATCAGGCTCAGACAGAACATGTATAGGCTTGGGTAGGGTAGGGCTGGATTTGTTGGGCCCATTCTAAGCTCTAGTCTGAGGTAGATAGATACTTTATTGATCCCCGAGGGGAAATTCTAGACATCCAGCAGCAGGTATAATACACAAAGTTACAAAATGATAAAATATAAAATATGAAGATACATATAAATACAATCAAATATAAAATAGAATGTACAATGTAAAAGGTGAGGCCTTGTGCAGTTCAAGGAAAGATCCATAGTGCAGTAGCAGCTTTCCAGCCCAGAGTGGATATCAGAGACACCATTCCATCCCCTACTACAGTCAGTGGAGCATCGATAATATTCTGAAGCTTTTTCATGGTAACATTGCTCCAGAATGTTGCTTTAAGTGCTGGTCTTCAACAGCTTTTAGACAGCTATCTCAAATTCAGGACAGACAAAGGTCTAGATGCCTTAAATCTCAAAGAGACAGTGAGAGGAGTTGATTGCTTTTCGGCTTTGAAGTCTTATAAATCTAATGCTGTCTGTTACAGAGAACTGCAGAATGAAGTATAGGAGTGATATGATTCAACACCACAGTTAAATTCATTACCACAGTTCAGAATTAATGTCTGTGACTTTCTAACGGTTTATTTAACAGAAGTGAAAGCTAGAAAAAGAAATTCCCCAAGGGGAAGATGCCAAATGCGGCCTATGCCAAATCTGTGGCAAAGCCATGTGTCCAGACATATGACCAGCCAGCAAATGGCAAGAACAGCATTAAAAATGTTTCTCACTGGGCCTTTAGCTTGTACCAGATCAAAAATAGTGGAGATTAAGCAGACTGGTAATACTAATATGGAGGATAACATAACAATTAACCACTAAATACCAATTTTCCAGTTCATTCATGTCATCGTATTTACTGACCTGATGTTTGTGAGCTGCTGAGATATGGAGGCTGGATGTTTCGGACTGGGAGAGGGATCCTGGCATTTCCTCTGTTTGCTAAGCCAAGCTGGCCATGAGCATTACAGCCAAAGGCGTAAACCAGGCCGGTGGAGGGGACAAACGCTAAGGTGTGGTGCCTGAGAAACACACAAACACAAACAAGTGACTCAAGCATCTGTGTCTTGTGGCATTTCACAGCAATGGGTGCAGCCTAGCAGTCAATGATGTAACTCATATCTTAAATAACGGACAAACTCAGAGCTTTACACTTCAGTAGAGAGTTCTCCACAGACACCTGCTACATGTTTAGGAAGTTCACTGTCTTCAGGGAGTGAAACACTGAAATTGCTTAAGGTAAAATGTGCATTTTTTAAGCAATAATACACTCGAGGTTCATGCTATAATGTATAATATTGGCATTGCTGAAGATCAGCACAGCAGTGCCAATATTACACCTCGAGTGTATTATTGCGATTATAACACAGGTCTATTATTGCTGAAAGGTTTTGAGTTAAAGAGGACGAGAAAATATGACGTTTGGTTATAAACACTCCAAAAGTAAAATAGTTTCATTGCTGCTCTGTTTGGCTTGTAAGCGCTGCATGGTTGCTAGGTTACCTGTATGTGGCGGAGTAATACACAGAGAGCTTTGGTTACAGTGCATTACCGGTTGATAACGGCATAATAGAAGCCTCTCAGCTAATAATAAACGAATGCATTTATTATATATGTCATATCAGACTTACTTGCCACAAACTATTTGCGAAACCTCCGTGCCCATGAGCTCCAAAACTCTGCGTGGCAGAAGCTCGTTGTTGGTGGAATCATGGCCTAGCTGTCCCCTGGACCCGTTTCCAAACGTGAACAAGCCTCCGTCCTGCCAAAACAAAAAGCAGCACGAGGTCAAGATGAGCAAACTTTAAATGTGGTTTCTTTTTTTACAAGCATATAATAAACAATAAAATAATTTATTTGTCCAATAATGGGCATTTGATTACTGTTCCATGCTTAGTTGTCTGTGGACAGCCACTGTAATGAATGTCTTTATTTCAGCTCATGCAAGTTGTACCCATTGCTTTTTTTTTTATTTATTTATTTATTTTTATTTCTGATTTTTTCCCCTTTTTCTCCCAATTTGGATATCCAATTGTCCCACCCCTTTGTGCGTCCCCATCACCGGTGTCGCCCGCGACCCTTGGAGGATGCGGACGAGCACACGCCTCCTCCGACACGTGCGAAGTCAATCACCCCTTTTTTCGAGCTGCTGCTGATGAATCATTGCCTGAGCAGCTAGCGCGCTCGGAGGAAAGCACAGTGGCTAGGTTCCGATTCATCCGCTCACAGACGCCTCGTGCCACCCAGCGTCACCTTGAGTGTGATGGGGAGAGAGCGCCATCTACCCACCCGGAGGGAGCAGGGCCAATTTTGCTCCCTCTAAGCGCCAGCAGCTGATGGCAAAGCTGCATGAGCGGGGGTTCGAACCTGCGACCTCCCGCTCATAGTGGCAGCGCATTAGACCGCTGGACCACTCGGCGCCCACACCCATTGCTGACACAGATGTGCAAATGCCCACACATACACAGCTTATCTATTTCTTGTGGAGAAGTACTGTAAATAGAGAAGAACTCTCTAAAGCAGCAACATGGACCTATTGTCATCATGTGAAGCTTCCAGCATTATGGTGCTCTTTCTATTACTTTTGGGTTGAGAGCAGTAGAGACAGTTACTCCAGCAAAAGAAGGATAAACTCTTTTTGATACCCTTGAGTAGGTGTCCCAGTACTTTTGTCTATGTAGTGCAACACCACCAGGATTGAGGTTAAAATAGAGAGTTATTTCCCTTCTATTACAGAGGTATTCAAACTGTGTGGCACAATGGAATTGTATAGGGAACACAGGAGAAAACCCTGTGTGTTAGTAAAATAAAACAATTTAATTTAATAAAACTGCAATACAATACAATATAGTGTTTGTGTACTTTATTTTTATTATGATAAATGGTCAAATTTCTGGGCCAACTAATTTAGAGCCAACTTGTTAAAGATTAAAATTAAACTACAAACACCAAATTCATCATGCAGCACTCAAACATGCTGAAGGGGTGGGAACTACGCTGATCCTAATGGTAGATTTACTCTTTAAGAATAGCTGTGTCCATGTTTCCATCTTTTAAATTTTGTGCACATCATGTACAAAAAGTAATGCTAATGCTAGTGCCATCATCAATTACAAAATAAGAGAAAACATAAACGGTAAATGCAAAACAGGCATCTATTTTAGAAAAGTACTTCCAAGAGGATCTGTAGGAAGCTCTTTAAGACTTGTACCTTGGTCAAGGCAGCCGTATGCTCGTCCCCACAGCTGATGTAGACCACTTTTTGGGAGCGGAGAAATTTAATGTGGCAGGGAACAGCTCGATCTGTGCGAGCAAAGAGAAAACCACAATTACACGTCTGACAAGCTTTATTACAACAACCCTCCGAACAAACACCGCATTCAGACCAATCAAACAAACAGCACAATGGAGCTTTGTGAGCAGTGTCGGAGGAATATGGAAGTAGCACACTTCTCACAATCATTCACCAGGTCTGACAAACAAAAAACCCTTTTACAGAACAGCTCTGCACTGTCATCAAGCACCTCAGAGTGAAGCCGGTCACACAGAGGTGACCATTTTAAAAGCTTTTTTGGGTTCTTTGCTGGCTTATCAATGTGCGCTTTGTGTGTGCACCTATGGGTGCTCTCCCTGCCTACAAAAATGAGAGGAAAAGTTGATGCATGACGCACTTATGATAGAATGCTGGTGAAAACTTTAGAAAAAAATAAAATCTAAACCATGGATTATTGAATGAAATCATCTTGATATTATTGGTTTAAAAAAATGAATAAATAAATAAAAACAATCTCAAATCATTTTATTTTCCCTCAGCAGCCAGAGTCCGAGAGAGCAGAATTGGCCATGCTCTCTCTGGGGTGGTAAGATAGCACAGTTTCAAGACAGGTATTGGTAGACTTCACGTCTATCAGAGGAGGTGTGTGCTAGTGTTCACCCTTTTAGTGTTGGGGGCATTGTGGTGTCTGGGGAAGTACAAATTTATATGAATGTGGATTAAGTAATTGGCCTTCCAAATAGGTGAGAAAATGTGGTATTATTATTAGTAAAGTATTGATTTGTTGAGCACCATGGAATAATGCATGTTAAAGCTGTAAAATGTAATGCTACTGTGTCTGCATCCCAACTCAAACACAGCCCTATTAATCTTCAGCATCAGGCAGTAGGAGTTAAAGCACAAAAAGCAGACCGAACTTTAGCTGTTTTAACGTGTATAAAACAGCTCCCTTGTTACATCATATCCTGTGTTTGATACATACTTGTGTTCATATTTTAAACAAACTACACCAAAGTTGTTTTTTCAGGAGTACATGTTGTGCCGGCGCACTTAGCATATGAGGCTCTTAAGAGGATCTTAAAGGGACAGTGTACAATTTACTGAATACTGACCGTTATATACAGTAATTCCCCCCTAGGCCATTTAAATGGTCATCCCCTCATTTGTGAGCATGTGTGCTACACCATACTCAAAAAATGAAGTTTAAACTCAGAAATCCTTACAATCAAGCTGAGATGTTTACAATAAAGATTAATAAAGAAAGTTTCCTCTATCCAATTTATCATAAGTCACGTCATAAGCCACGTTGGCTTTATCTTCCCTCACTAATACTCATGTATATACTTATATTTGAATTGATACCACTAATATAAATATAATTATAATTATGGAATATTGTCGTTATTAATCAGATTACATTTTTTAGTCCATTGAAACCACTAACCAGATCTCAAAAGGCAGCATTTACACTTACTTTTACAAACCAGAGAATATGCATTGAATTCATTTTAAACTGACCAAAGCTATCAAATATAAACACAGCATAACTCTTTGTGACGTGTTGACCAGACCAATCCTGACATGCACTTTTAAAATCAGCACTTCCCGCTCTGACCTTGGAGCTCCATACTTTCAGCTTCACCTGTCTTTCTCAGAAGCTCACCTTGCTCGTCATTGAGGCCCAGCTGTCCAGCGCTGTTCCTGCCCCAGCCGAACACGGCTCCAGACAGAGACAGGGCAAAGCTGTGGTCTCCACCTGCGCTGATCTGAGCCAACGGGATCCCGCACAGAGACTTCAGAGGCTGAGGAGACAGAGAGCTGGGCTCACCTTTCCCCAAACCCAGCTGACCACTGGAGTTCTGACCCCATGTGAACAGCTGACCATCTGAAAGAAAGAACAGTCAGTAACTATAATAAAAACACTAAAACACTTCATTTGGTTGCAGTATGTTAAAACATCAGCTGTTCTTTACATTGTGAGGGCTTTTCCTGATGAATGGACAAATGAAAATGGTCCAAATTACTTAAAAAATTACTTTAAAAAAAATCACAATAATATACATTACTATATACATTACAAAATTTAAGCACCAAAGTAAATTACACTAATCCATTGATCTCAGCAATATGAGTGTTTTAACCTGAAAAAAGCACCACATATGATTCAAACATGCAAATAAACATACATACAGTAAAACGTAACAAGGAATTCTCATTTTAACTAAGTATGTTATATCCTGTGAGCCAAGCTGAAGAACAATGTGCTGCTAAGTTCAGATGTGCAGAAACAGAAAGTGCTTAATCATTTACTATACCACCGTTAGTTCAGACCCTGCAATCTAATTGGCTGAGAGAAGTGCCAATGTTGCACAATAACAGTACTTTGCAAGAAGCTCTTCAAGTAATACACCAGTTTACACACACAACTTAACAGCAACAGCAATGCTTACAAGACAAACACACCAACCATAAAAAATGTTATAGTGTTAGTGTTATAACTGGCAAAATAAATTACATTATTTTATTAGTGCCTCTATTATACATTTTTTGCTGTTATTCACACAATGTCTCAAATCGTGAATAACCAAGCATACACAAAAAAAAGAGGCACCATAGGTTTGAAACAGAGCAATATTGTAGCAAGTAGGGGTGGGACAAAATATTGATATTTAAACAATAATACCTTGGAGGGAGTGCTATAACCTGTGGCCTTGTGACTATGACCAGCAGCACAGCAGTGCCAATATTACAGGTTATAGCACAAACCTAGTCTGAGTTAAAGAGGACGAGAAAATACGATCTGTTTGGTTATAAACACTCTGCATGTTAAAATAGTTCCATTGCTGCTCTGTTTGTAGCTGCGCTGTTTGGTTTGTAAGCGCTGCATTGTTGCTATGTTGCCTGTAATACATAAAGAGCTTTGGTTATAGTGCATTACCGGTTGATAATGGCACTCATAGAACAGGGTGGGAAGTAACTGTGGCATAAAGCAAAATATATTGTATCATTTTCATTTGCGATATTATCAAAATGTTATTGACATTATGAACATTAGGCATCAAATATCTATATTTTTATTGGAACACAGGCACTCCAAACTTTTTTAAAACTTTTGTTGCACTGTGATATATAATGTAATTTCAACAGATTTTGAAATAAGTCATTGATTCAATATGCCAGGACACTAAAGAAAGTTTTTTTTTGTAGATTTTCAAGTTTTCATTTTGTTTTAAGCAGCAAATAGCCTAAAATATTTAGTTAAATTTGCTTTATCCGACACTGTACTTCATGTGTGCATGCACACATTGCAATAATGATGCTAAAACGATATATTGTGCACATTTACTACATATACACCACAAAACAAACAACTTAAATGCTCAATTAAAGAAAAAACATTCTATGGCCCCTTTAAAGACGGCTTTAATCAACATAAGAATGTAGAAAAGTGTGTGCCTGTCTCACCTTTAGCAAGTGCTATGCAGTGCTGGTTGCCACACATGACTTGTGATATTCGATGCTCGCACAGCTTTTTAATTAACCTGTATTTATGGAAAGAGAGACAAGGAACTGTTGTTATTTATCAGAAGCTTATCACATACTAATCAAGTCCTACTGCTATACTAAATCAGTAGAAATCACTGCAGGAAACATTCAAGAATTGAAACAGATGTTCACACAGCTGTGCTGAGTCATTATAAATCAGAGGACAAGAAAAACTTAGTGTAGAAACTCTATCTGACTGAGAGAGAGAGAGAGAGAGAGAGAGAGAGAGAGAGAGAGAGAGAGAGAGATGGAGACAGTGGTTTTACCTGGGCACTCGCACAGCCTCCTCCACTGTGCCCAGTCCGAGCTGACCCTTCTCTCCGGTGCCCCATGCAAACACCTGACCCTGCTCATTCACCGCCAGAGAGTGGGCATCTCCACACGCCACACCCGCAATCTTCTGCGCATCCAGGGCCACCACCAACTCTGTGGACATACAAACAGACATACAGAACAACATGTGAATAAGAAGCTTTACATACATTTAAAAGTAGCATCTGTAAGCATGATACTGGCCACTTTACTAGAAACCCCAGTTTTGGACATCCACTTGCTGGCCACAATATCAGAAACCCCACTATTCAGTCATTTATAGTCTTTATAAATGGTCAGTTTAGTTTAATAAATACATTAAGTCTAATAAAGAGGCCAGTGAGTGGAAATATAAGGTATGGGTTTCTAATAAAGTGGCCAGTGAGTGGAAATATAAGGTAGGTGTTTCTAATAAAGTGGCCAGTGAGTGGAAATATAAGGTATGGGTTTCTAATAAAGTGGCCAGTGAATGGAAGTATAAGGTGTGTGTTTCTAATAAAGTGGCCATTGAATGGACGTATGGAAGTATAAGGTATGTGTTTCTAATAAAGTGGCCAATGAATGTAGGTGTAAGGTAGTGGTTTCTAATAAAGTAGCCAGTGAATGAAAGTATAAGGTAGGTGTTTTTAATAAAGTAGCCAGTGAGTGGAAGTATAAAGTAGGTGTTTCTAATAAAGTGGCCAATGAGTGGACGTTTAAGGTAGGTGTTTCTAATAAAGTGGCCAGTGAATGGATGTATGGAAGTATAAAGTATGTGTTTCTAATAAAGTGGCCAGTGAGTAGAAAGAATAAGTTAGGTGTTTCTAATAAAGTGGCCAGTGAGTGGAAGCATAAAGTAGGTGTTCCTAATAAAGTGACAAATGAGTGGCGGTATAAGGTAGGTGTTTCTAATAAAGTGGCCAGTTAGGGGAAGTATAAGGTATGGGTTTTTAACAAAGTGACCAGTGAGTGGAAATATAAAGAGAGTGTAAATTAAATCCATCACTTTGAGAACATAGTACAAAAACATGTATTCATTCCTATATATTGCATGCTGCTTTTGTTAAAGATAATAATAGAATATTAAGAATTATCAAAACGAAAAAAATAATTTAATCTGTCTTTTGGGAGTCTCTATAACGTCCATAACTCACCCTCTAATTTCTCTATTTCTGAGCATGTTTCCGCAAAGTGTGATATTCTGCATATAAAATAATGACTAATGCTGCAATGTAGCCTGTTTCCCTCCCACACAATAACTTAGTCTGTCAGCTCCAAAAGTATAAGCACCCATATACTGTAGCTTTTCTGCACCCACTCATATACACAAAGCATGTCAGAAATATTAGAAATTCTGGATTCTGAGGCAGTGAGGCACCCAGTCAAATTAATTAGAACTTTAATAATATAGCTACAGCTGGACAATAGGGCCAAAATTATACATTACAATATATTTCTTAATTGTGGACAAAATAAAATAATTCTGATCAGTATTCTGAACAATATAAAAGGCTGAGAAAACTGTCAAGAATATCTACAATTGATGTCTGTACATATGAAAAATGCATGTCAATTTAGTTCCCGTTAGTGACAGATGCGGTAAAGAAGTTACATCGATCCCCTTCTGTCTAAATTGTGCAGATAAAACATAAACACACAGAACAGAAGAAGAACAGAAGAACTCCATACAGCATACTGACCACAGTTGATTTCTCTAGTTTTTTTTTTTATTATTAATCTTTTCACTGTACTTTCTTCTCGGCTCCAGCAGACATTTAACCAAGAGAAGAAACAGACATCAGAGCTCTCACAGGGTTAAGATGCTCTCACAAACCGTGGCAGAGGGGAATAAAGAGCTGTCCCGAGAAGAAAATGAAGATGGAGTTATTTTGCCCCGAGAACATGTCTTCCTTTCATTAACCATAACCAATCCTCTCAGCCATGCATGCAGATCCATTCGTACCAACAATAGACAGCTGTCCTCCATTTAGCCTCTTCAGGACAATGCAGCTAAATCTATAACACATCATCCAGCAGTGTAACGAATTTCAATAGAAGCTAGAACACAATGGGACTACAGTACAGCTGTGATGGCAGATTATCATGGATTATTGGAGACTGGGATCCGGGCACAATTCCTACAGTGGTTCTGAAGGAAACTGCAGTATAAATATTGAGAGAAGATTCTTACAAGACTCTTACAACTCTTACACCCACCCCAATGACTGCACCAAGAAAAATGCGACAAAACAGAGTAAAATTTGGAGTAAAGCTGTTGTCCACTGACTTTCACTAAAAGTGAAGAGGTTTTTATTTCCTAAACCTGTTTTTTTTTTGTGACATGCATAATTTGTTTGTCCCAACTCCATAACACTGTGACTTCTTTCAGGATCAAGTTCATTTCTCAATTTATACAATGCTGACTTCTTCTTACTTGAATCTAAACTAAACATCAAGGGAGGGTCAGTGTACAGTAAATCACACGGCACAAATGGCAGGATCTCAGAATCTGATCTGAACCTGCCAGTTCCAAAGGCTGCCGGGGAATTCCAGCTGGCGTTCGACAGTACATTCCAATCTCAGTAAAGAGAAAGTGAAACATCCTTCTTCTCAAAACACAAAGCATTGCAGGACCAAAGCTATGTTCTCTAGAGCGAGGTTTATTACGTCAGCATCTAAATTATGAAGCAACTGAACTATCTTCAGCCAGAAAGCATGACTAAAAAAAGAGCTCTCCATGTGAAGTCAAGCGGGCGGCGGTAAAAGCTTCTGCGTGCAGCACATGCTGTACTGAGGCTGAGAACGAGGGCAGCTACTTCTATAGCCAGGAAAACGAGCAGAACCTTTCCTTTAGTGTCTTTTTTATTATGCATGTTGAGCATGTTGAGGGTCAACACGGCCATTTAGGATGCACTGGTGCGAGACTTTGTTGTGATAAATAATTAGTTGAATTAGCAAGTTGAGTCATGTGGAACAAATTAGGACACCTCATAAAAATAAGGAAGAGTGGTGATGATCAGAAATTACAATGAAGCACACAGGAAATGATGTAAGAACTGTGGGTTTTCTGCAAACACTAATGTGTTGTCTGGCCAGACTATTTTTGGGTGGAGGGTTGTGTATTAGCACTGGGGTGACACTGATATGATGGTGGTGTATGAGGTGTTAGTGTGCGTTGTGCTGGTATGAGTGGATCAGTGGCAGCAGTGCTGCTGGAGTTTTTAAACACCTCAGTGTCACTACTGGACTGAGAATAGTCCACAAGCCGGGCACTCTATGGGCGGGGCACTGTGAGGGCGGGGCACTGTGTGGGAGGTAGGTGGTCATGCGATGATCAGTAAAATCAATAAAACCAAAAAACAAATCAATTAAATATAATGAAATAATAAATGTAATTATATCTATGTATTATCTAATGATATAAAAAAAATAATGATACTGTAAAATTGTAGAGATACTGGCCGCATGCACACACACACAGAAAAAAAGGCACATGATTGGCTGCCTCATCAGCATGATCATGCGCAGGAGAGTGTGCTGCTGGGAACGGAGGCTTTACAACCCAGATTACGAACCTCAGAGTCAAACGCCTCACACAGACTAACGTGACTGATGCTGCAGTTCAGCACCACTTAACTGCATCCAAGATCCCCTTATTCAAGGAATAGAACTTCAAGGAGAATTGCTTTCAAGGAAATTTACATTCATTTACATATGCAAAGCTTGTTCTATTAAAATAGACAGAGATAAGAACAAAACTTATACCAGCTGCTGCTGTTTTTAATGGATAAATATACATGGTCTTATGTACAGTTCCAGTCAAAAGTTTGGACACACCCCTCCTTACTCAATATTTTTTTCTAAAGATTTGTTTTACATTGTACATTAACAAAATGTGTTAAACAAACCAGAATATGTTTTATACTTTAGGTTCTTCTAAGTAGCACATTTACCTTTGAGAACAGATCTGCACACTCTTGATATTTTAATCTCAGTGTCTTGAAGGAAGGAGTTCCTGGAGGTGCTGAACAAAAGTTGCTGCTTTTCCTTCATGCTGTGAAGCTCCAGCTCATCCCAATTAAATCACCTCAAATCACCATCTCAGTTCATCAGGTTTAGATCAGGGGATTAATGTGGAGGAGAAACACTTTTTTACTGTTTACTACATAATTCCATAAGTGTCCCTTTATGCCTTTAATATAATTTACAATTTTGAAAATAAGAAATAAAAAAAAAACAATGAATAGATCAGACACTGAATGTCCAAACGTTTGACTGGTACTGTATATTTCTAATCATTTCCATGCCAAATACTGACTGTGACTGAAAAGGATCCCTACTCCCTTCAGGTTATTATCCAAGTAGTGGTAGAAACACACATGAATTTGGATATTTCATCATTATTAAGTTGCATCATGGACATCCCCCTGTCAACAAATGCATTGACTAATCAATCATCTATGGGAAACCCTGAACTGATGTAGTACAATAACACTCATGTATAAAATGTATAATGTATAAAATCTAAATAAAAGACAGGTTTAGGTTTAGTTTTTATTAAATATATATACAGTTACAACAATGCTATCCAGCAGTCAGGGTTAAAACAAAACACAAAATGTCTATCACAATACAATACAATATCACACCCCTGCGCAACTGAGCAGTGTTTTAAGCTCTGTACATACAATATTTGAGGTCTAAATTAAAGTTTATTAAAGCCTTAAACTGTTTTTGTTATTTAAAAATACATGTATGCCATATATTTGACACTCTTATTCAGAGCAACTTACAAGGTTATTTCTCTTACAGGGGTGGGCCAATCTAGTGATAGGAGTCTTGCCCAATGACTCTTATTGGTGTAGAGCAGTATAGTCACCCAGATTGGGAATTGAACCACAGTCTCTCACATGATGTGGTATATGCCTCCAATTAATAAAAAACATGTTAAAATATAAGAAAATCATGATGTTTAGTGGCTTATATCAATCATATAACAGCACTGTATGATCAAACATCATCGGCTGCAGTCTGAAACACTTCTACAGGTCAGATTTTGTTTACAGGGAAAGTTGGAAGAGCCTTGGCAACCCAGAGTTCAGAATCCAAGGTTGATTCCCCCACACACCAAAAGTAGTACATCATTAGTATTATATACAGTTTATTTAACAATTCTATCTTCTGTCTGTGTGTCATTAAATCGGACATACGCACAGTACTGTCATTCTTCTATCTGTGGATGTGTTTCCATGTTGTTTGGATGAGCAAAATACTGTACAGAGCATTATTACCTTGTATTGTAGCAATGCTTATCTGTGACAATGACAGCTGATATCACAACATCCCACATCCAAGGTCAATGGAAGGCAGAATCAGTGTTCTAGGTGATGCTGAAAACCAGCCTTCAACAGTTCAACACTTGCATGCAGTGCTTTAGAGAAGTACCACCTTACCTGGCTTGTTTCCTGGCTTCTCATGGCCCAGCTGACCGTGGCTGTTGGAGCCGCACGAATACACGCTCCCATCATGCAGCAGGAAGAGCGAGTGCTGTCCTCTGCAGGCCACCTCCTTCAGCCCCCTCCCGCTAAACATACGGCAGCTCCTCGGCTCAGCCACGACGGGCTCCGCATCGCCGAGGCCCAGCTGACCCCATGCTGAACTGCCCCAGCACAGCATTACCGCTCACACAAAGACAGAGAGAGAGAGAGAAAGAGACCAAGATGGAGAGAGGGAAATGGAAGGATACAAGAGAGGGAGATGGAGGGTGGGAGTGCCCTAGGCTGAGCAGCCCTGCCTTCTCCCCTTGGAGTGAATGGCAAGCCTGAAAGAAAGAGAACATAAAAGCTGGCATTAAAAAACACAACTGGTGGAGTGAAAGCGGAGAAGAAAACAAGCTGGAGCATGCTGGGTGAGATATCATCTACACAGGCAATGCCCAAAGTGTGGCATACGAGCCAAAGTTGACCTGTGTTGGTGGCTGATTGATTTGGCCCACCACTAATGAGTTACTCAACCCCTGTCATTTCTTTAAATAATACAAATATAAAACAATATACAAGAAACTAGAATTAATAACACAACACAATATGGCTTATTCATGACAAAACCTAATCACCCAATCATATGGCAGGATATGAAATAAATACAAGCATGCAGATTTATGCACCCTTGGTCTATACTTGTATAATACACATTATACCACAATTTGATTGGCCGAAAGGCACTTTATGAGTGACATTAGCCAATAATGCACTGTAACCGAAGCTCTCCATGTATTACTGCACCACATTCAGGATAACTTAGCAACGACGCAGTGCTTACAAACCAAATATAAACCAAATGCGATATCATTAAACACCACTGGGAAGCGCTAGATCCCATAGGCACAGTGTTGAAACACCATATCTCCAATAGGCCACGTAGGCAAAGATGCGACCCCACAAATAAAGAAGCCCAGCGATTCGAAAATCTGCATTATTAAATACATTATCAGCCACCAATATCAGATTAATATAGGGTATTTTTAGCTGAATGTAAGGTAGATGTAAGGTGGGCGCCAAAGTAAACAAAACTTTAATTCTTAAAAAAACATTTTCTTTCAGTCAAACGAGCGCTAGACTTTAATCTACACAGATTTCTCTCTTAAAATCTTACTTTAATCTAAACAGATTTTTTTTCCTATATTTGGGTGTGTAAAGTGCATCTGTTTATTTACTGCCAGTGGCAAAATTACACGTTATAGCACACCCTCTCGTGTATTATTGTTTAATTATGAACAAAAGTAATGGGACACTTGCTTAGTCATTATTTGCTTTGAAACCAAGGCTTTTAAAACAAGAGTTTATCCTGGTTTCGATATCTCTATTGTCTATTACCAGATATCTGGGGCATTGCTGAGAGGATTGGACCGTATCCAGTTACAAGAACACTAGTCAGGATGATAAATGATTACCACCCAATTTCACTCCCCCCAACTGATCCCTAAAGTACTGTACTGAGCAACAGCACTCCATAGAACACATAAACAACAGTCATACCATAACAACACCTTTAGCACCCACCTAGCAAGGCATTAGCAACAGCCTAGAAGCACTTTAGCAACAACCTATTCCCATAGCAACTACCATCCAACATCTTAGCATCAACCAAACAACATCTTAGCAACATTTAAGAATAATTATAGTGACCAGTTAGCAATACCTTGGCTTTTACTCAGCAACATCTTAACAACTGCTACACTGATGCAACGTCTTTGCAACCACTTATGCCCGGCTCAGACTACAGGACTTTAGCCTGATTTTGAACCGATTTTGTCGGAGCCGAAAAATTGCCTGGGTCGGATCTGAATTTCAGTGTCGCGAGCGATAAATGTCTGTGTATGACATAGAAGAGCAGTAATTTGACGTGAGCGACGTCGTCGGAGCGTCCAACAAAAAGACAAGATTGTTAGAATTTTTAGGGGTTTTTTTATCACCTAGTTCAAAGACTGTGTATAGCTGGACAGAGCATGGTCTCTCAAAAGGGAAGCCACCACAGGTCGGGCGCCCCCTGCTGTTCGGTTTCAGAAAGCTGTGTAATCCCACCCATCCCCATAGGTTTCAATGGCAAAACAGACAACTTTCAATCACGTTTTTTTCTAATATACTGTAATTCTACCTCCTTTACTTAAATGCAACAGCTAGTGTAACCTCTGCTTATATTGTATATATTTTTTATATCCCCACAGAACACATTTTTGAAACGTTATTCAGCTCTATTAAAAAAGGTGTGGTTATTGTAAAAGGGCTGGTTATGGGCGGGACCAATAACAAACCATCAGCTCCGCTCCGCAGCCTGTGACCGCTCCGCAGCCCTCAGGGGTTATTTAAATGAGTAGGCTGTCTCTCCACAGTCTTTCTCCCTCCTCTGGTCTCTACTACGCAGACTCGGGTATCAGGATCGCCAACATGGCGGAAGATTTTGGCTTCATTTTCATTGAATGGATGGCAACGGCGACACGGCGTCCATCTTTTTTTACAGTCTCTGGCCTAGTTTGATATGCTCCTCCATGACGTGCTCCCTGACGCTGACCAATAGGAAGACAGAGCATTCTGTGGTGAACAGATGTAAACATGGAAAAAATAAAGTGAGACGGTGCTCCTGCAGTTCACTGGACCAGCGAAACAGAAGAAAAGTTTCTTGAGCTGTGGCAACAATACCCCTGCCTATTCTGTTTATTCTTTATTCTGTTTACCTGCACTGAACCCTAGCTAAAGTAGCTTCATCTTTACGATACCGCTTCTTCCTCTTTTTGCGTTTTTCTGAGCACAAAAGCGCTACAATCAGGTAATGCGCTTCTGTAGCTATAACAGTCAAATTATATCCTCCTCCCCGTGATTACCTATGAACTCACGCAAGGATGATGATAGGTCGGTGACAAACGTGTAGTGTTGCCAGTCCCCCGAGTACGACACGAACCGAAGATAGATAACTGCTTAATCTGATATAGTGAACACTGTAAGCATCTTGGCATTAGAAACACTGGTGGTTACTTAGTAACATCTTACCAATTCCTATACTAAGGCAACACCTTAGCAATCAACAGCTGCATCATAGCAACACATTAGCTACACCTACTCAGTACAAATGAAAACTACTGATAGGTTGAACTGAACAGATATGCAGCAGCACTAGGAGTGAAAGAAGGCCAGGTTTCATGCTCTTGGCCTGCCGTCACTCTCTGGGCAGTGCCATAAGAATGTCAGCCATGAGGTGTGGCAGGGTTTTACCATGCTGCAGAGATAAGGAAGCTGCTGTGGGGAGGTTAAATAAAACTCCAGCTTCACTAATCTCTCTCTAAGCTGCTCACAGTAAACACTACGGCCTCCTCCTCACAATCCTGTCAGCGTGCTCTGATCACTGAGGCCAACAGCGGCTGTGTGCTCAGGTGAGGCAGGTAAGACGAGTCCTCCGTAGGACTGTACTATCACATTTAGAACAGTCTAGAGAGGCTTTGCAGTGAAGTCTTATGCCAACATAATCACACAATTATATTGAGGCATTAAACTAGTGTGACTTTTTATTTCTTTGCAAAAATGATTTTAAAATGAACTCCCAACTTTCCCAACACTTTCTCACATTTTTTCCACCAATTTAGCTAGGCTGATTGTCCCACCCATTCAGCTGCTACTCAGCTATATATCCCCCATCACTAGTGATGCCACAACACCAGGAGGTTAAAGATATGAACATGCCTCCTCTGACACATGTAAAATCAGCCACCACCCCTTTTTTGAACTGCTGCTAATAAAGCATTGCCGAGTAGCATCACAGTGCGCTCGGAGGAAAGTGCAGCGATTTGGTTCATATACTTTAGCTCACAGACGCCTTGTTCTGATCTTCACCACCCTAGAAGTGATGGAGAAAGAGAGCCATCTACCCACCCAGAGAGAGGTAGCGCTTTAGACCCCTGGACCACTCAGTGCCCCCTTTTGGCCAGTTTATGTGGTGCTGCTTTTCTTTCTTCCCTCAAATTTGATGTGCGCAATAAACCAAGGGTTGCAAAGGCTACATCAGTTCCAGCCTTTAATGATGCAGTGGCCAAAAAAATATATATCTACGTTGGCTACAAAATAGGCTTTGAAATTCAGTAATGCCCTTACAATGTTGTAAAGTAGTATGAAAAACACTGTTGTCAGCTTTGGGTTTTTCTTAAACCACATCCAGATCTTCACATAAAGGTGGTGCAGTCTTGTTAACGTGGTTTAAGACATATGGTATGTGTCATAACCTTGCTATCAACTACAAACATAAATCAGTTTATGTCCAAATGTTTGTGGACTTTGTTTGTGGCATCCTTTGCTGACACAGACACAGATGTGCAAATGCACACACACTGCTTGACTATTCACTGTTAAGGGGTAAAAAGCCTCCAAGTACTGAGCTGTGGAGCAGTGGAACTGTGTTCTCTGGAATGATGGAGCTCCATTCAATAATTTTGTGGTGAACTGGTAAATTGTGGTAAGGGAATGAGGTGGGGTGGTGATCACCCAACATCCTGACAACAATGTACTGTTATCTCATCGTCAAATTTAATCAAATCCTCAAAACCAAGTACAAGACCTTCACCTTCAACTCCAACAAGAGCAGGATAAACTCTTTTGCACTGAATAAACAGGTGTCCCAATACTTTTGTCAGCTTGTTTGTTAAAAGTGGCACAAAATCAAAAGGTCAGCCAACTATTAGCTAACCTTGTAATCAGTTAAACTGTCAAACGTTAACATCCAGCAACATAGCTTCAGATCCCTACACAACACCACAAAGAAGGGTGTCCCACCTCCACTCTACAGCTTTTTTTTTGTCCTGTTGCTTAGTTAGCACCAGTTATTCTGGGTCTCAGTAACTTTCCTCAAAACATTTCTGCTACTAAAACTGCCTTAAATCACGATTTTGGCATTTTGTTACATCTCAGTGTGAATAAGCAGCTGTCAGTGGATTGTCATTCCTTCATCTTGCCTGTTAGAAGCTTCTTATTGCCTCTGGCACAAATACTGCCTCAATGTGTCACAACACTGGGACATTGTGGCACATATTTAACCCTCAACAGGAGGTAGGGTCAGTCTCTAGATGTGTTTTTTTTTTTTTCAATAAAGATGTAGTCTATCATGATATCAGAATCAGAAAGGGATCAGAAGATATTTGCTGCAGAACAAAAACAGCAGCATTAGACAGATGTTTGGATTTGACTTATATTTTAAACGGATATTTAATGATGTGTCTTTTTGGGAAGATGTTTAGGCTAAAGCCTAATTTCTACAATGTATTAACTTCTGTAAGAGCATCTCACTCTGCACAATAGCCTACAATGTTAACAGTTTGGCTAATTCCTCTTTTTTGGATGGAACCAATCTGGCTTCGCTCAGGCAAAGACCTGCTAGAACTTAGCTGTCCTGGTTAAACCCCAATATACTGGTCAGTTGAGTCATAACAACCCATGATGTTTTAATTACTAAGATTATCTTGTTTATTATCCCACTGGGATGGTTGTATGTATTATGCAAATTGTCTAATAAACAGTTACTTATATACAGTTTATAAAGGCAATAGGCCTTTAGCACCCCATGACTGCAAAACCCTGCTTTAACTTATAGATTTAGCATTGAGGATGATGCACTGGATATAAGTAACTGCTTTCTAGCTTTACTTTATAAATTTAACCTACATTAAATGCTTAAATGTATTAAGCTACTTGTTCAGTCTCTTAGCTTAGCTTTACCTTATTAGCTTGAAGATTGGTAAATAGATGGCTAGCAGTCATAGTTGGTTTTAAACATCTGTAAAGTGTTCTATCTCCAGTTCATTATCTTTTAATTTAGCATTGTCTTACACTGGTTGGTGAAAAATATCTCGGATTGTCCACCAGTTTTCTAGCTTCACTTCACAAGGTAGATTTTGTTAAATAGTTTAGATAGATAGCTACCTATTTTATCTTAAGTCAAGTGAAAGTTATTTGTATACCGCTTGTTTTATTTAGAGATTTAGAGAAATAGGAAAATTCAACAAAAAGAAACCAAAGACGCCAGTGGCATAAGCAATATACTGATAACAATCTGTTACAAAACTGTGGCTAACTGGTTTCTAAGATAAAGAGAAACAAAACAAGCAATAAAAACATATAAACCCAAGTAAGTAGGCTAAATATGACTGTGTCAGATATGCTATGTACACCAATATACTGCAGTGCTTCAATGCTTTCTCGAGTTAGTGATCAGGATTTATGTTCCTAATCTTGACACTAAACTGGCAAGATAATGATCATTTGTTACTTAAAACACAAAGTGTGAGCACCTTCTTCAGAGCTCCCTGTTTACTGGAACTGTCAAGTTTTTTTACAACCTTGCTGCAAAACAGCTTTAGAGAAATATGAAAACCTGACAAAAAAAAAGTAACAAAACAAACACCAAGTGAGCAAGCCAAAAATGACAGAGGCTTATAACAATATAACAATGCTGTTATGATAATAAATCCCACTTTATGTTGTGTTCTTAGACTTGATGATATACTGGAGATAAGCTGTGAATATATTGATAATAATGTGTTACTTTAAACACTGGGTATCTGGTGCACTGTTTATTTGAATTGTCAAGTCAAAGGTTATTGTATAGCCCTTTTATTGTCACAAAGCAGCCTTACAGAAATGTGGGAATATAATAACAAGGACAAAGAGAACAAGCCAAATGTGAAAGTGGCAGATATGTAATATACACCAATACACAGTGCTTTAATGCTGCCTTCGATGCTGTTTTCACTTATTAATCATGAATTTTGTTGTGTTCTTAATGTGTCCTTGACACTAAACTGGCGGACCGACTGTACATCTGTTACTTCAAACACTGGGAATAGTGAACTGGGTATGAGCAGCTGCTCCAGAACTCCCTGCTCTACTGGAAATGCTTTGCTTTATTGAGATTGTACTGGTCGTATGAGCACAACCGAATGCCTGTGTCAGCTAAATTCACTAGCTAACTAATTAGTGGAAGTGAGATACTTACAGTGTCTTTTAGTGTAGATCAGCATTCTCTATCTTACAACAAGAGCACAGTTTATCCAGATCTGCCTCTGGCTTGGTGACAATTTCCATACAATCTGCATTAATGCAGCTGATATTTTACCAATCCACATTTTAATGTACTGTAAGTTGACCTATTTTTGGGCAGTTTTTTGCATTATGGAGGATTTAGAACACACATTTTAGCTGGACACAAATGTAACATTGTAGCAAACCTGGTGGCTTGATGTCGGCTCCATCTCTTACATTTTCTGTTGCTTAGTAGCGAGACTTGCAATACATTCTGGTCCGCATTTAGCTTATGTAGTATTAGGTGGATATTTACTATAAATTATGATGCACTGTGGGAGTTTGAAGATTTGAATGGATTCCACTTTATGGTTGAGAAAAATGTTCTGAATAGAGCCCTAAAACATAAAGAGGGAGTTTCGATCACAGTTCTGTGAATATTTGGATAGCTTACTAGCTCCAGTTGCTCAGTTGTTCAGACTCGAAGAGAGAGGAAAGTGATAGTGGTGAAATTTAGCAGAAATACTGTGTACTTTTGCATGGGAGGGGGGGTCAGAGGATCCAGATAAACTCAATTTTAATCAAAACCCTCAGATTTATTTAAGTTCCTATGGGCTTTAAATGTGAAATATTTACATATTTATAAGTGAACTGAGTAAGTGAGCAGCCCTTAACTCTCCCTATAGCGTTTCTGTCCACAGCAATTGTACATGCCAAAAGCAGTGTGTAAGACTGGTGGAGGAGAACATACCAAGAATGCATGAACACTGTGATTAAAAAACAGGGTTATTCCACCAAATATTGATTTCTGAACTCTTAAAACCTTATTAACATGAACTTGTTTTCTTTGCATTATTTCTGCAAATTAATGTTCTAAATGACAATATTTTTTTTTTGTTGAGAAGAAATGTTGTCCGTAGTTTATAGACTAAAACAACCATGATTATTTTACCTAAACATATACCTATAAATAGTAAAATCAGATAGAAACTGATTTTTTCCAGAGCTGTATTATTTAATATTGGCAGCCCTTTATTTTAACGTTAGTTAGCTAGCTAAAACAATATATTGTAGCTTGATACACCGAAGAAACAGTGCTGCAGGGATGTTAGTAGGGGATATTAGTCATTATTAATGATTTATATTGAGTTATTTGCCTCGACATGTAACTGTTACTCAAACGAAGGGCAGAAGCTATCCAGCAAGCTAACGTTAACGTAACCCATCTAGTTTAGCTTAGCTCCTGTTAGCTAGTTAGCTAACTACCATAGCCCAGTTTAGCCACTGACGGCTCACAGCTGACAGCCTCTGCCGAGACTTTAATCACAATACTGGGCTCAGAAATCAGGCAGTGACAGGGTTATTCAGCTGTCAGACAGTTGTTGTAAAATCTGCTGTATTCTAAAGTCAGCTCCAGACCTGTCTCTGATCCAGCTAGCCTAGCTTAGCTCAGCCAGCCCATAACCCTGCTGTAACGCTAAGCGCTAACAGGCTAATCGGCTAGCTGCATTTTTTAAAACCCGCCCGTTATCAGCCCCGTCCCCACACACAATCCGCACCAGCAACCCCACAGCTCCACGTACCGTCCGCGGCTCATAATCCCGCGCTCCTCTACACGTCCCTATCGCCGCTCTATCCGCTCCGCTCTCCCCGCGTAATCCGCGCTCTGCTCGCCCCGCTCTCCGCGCTCCGCTCCCCGCTGTACCTGCGCTCCGCTCTCCGCTGTTTTCTCCCACAGTAACGAGGAAGTTCAGCTCCACATTATTGGTGGGCGTCACCGACCACGTGCTTATGTTGTGCACAGCGCTGCCGACCAATCACAGCGCGGGGTGGGTGGGATCTACACGCATAATTTTGCATATTTTATTATATAACGTTTAATAACGATGATTAATATTGTTGTTGTTAATATTATTATTACTATAGTTGTGAATTATGCTTGTATGATATATTTTTTATACATATAATTATATTTCTTTATTAGGTTTTCAGTTTATACACATATGAAATAAATAAATAGTAAGTAATCTGACAGGAGAGAAGTAAAGGAATAACATGTATTATATGGATAAAATAAAATAAAAATTAAATAAAAAAAAATAATAAAAAAAACTCTTCCAGAAACATTTTATAAGTTATAGTTTCTGTAAATAAATAAAAGTCATAAGTCAATTTTTCAAGAGGGATACGAGCAAAAATCTGTTATCCACATTTGTATGATAATTTTTATTAGTAGTTTTTTTGTATTTTTAGTATTACTGATATTCTCATAATTATTAGACCACTTAGTTTACATTGAGGTAAAATGTATTTTTACCCAACATTATTTTACTTAAGCAGAAAGTAAAGTTAAATTATCTACTGAAGTATTTATTTTTACTTTTTTCACACAATTATCTGAACTTTCTCTTCCTTGCATTTTAAAAACAGCCTTGTTACTACTATTTCATTTCAGCTAGTTTTCATTTTGGACACTCATCGTTCAATAAAACCCTTATCCAGATAAATCTCTCCATCCAGATAGAGTGAATCTGATTGTGATTGGATGTAGAGAAGTATAAACATATACCATTCCGACTCCCTATTTGTTTATAATGTGATCCATCACACCTGCAGACATCACGCCCCCCCACACTCCAGAAAGAACATAGCAGACGTATACATTTTATGTATTTTTACTGTTACAAAATATAAAATGAATATAATTAGTATAAACATTAATTCTGTAATGCTTTAAATGGTTAAACATGGCTGTTATTATGAAAACTTTTGTTATTAGATTAACAAAAAACTCAAACTTCTCCTATGGTGTAACTGTCTTAAGTCTTAACTGTCCAAAAATGTGAAACTTTTATAAATTATACATAAAATCTTAAAATGTTTATTAATACCATAAGCCTAATCAAATCAAAATTTGGTTGTGGGAACCGTGTCCTCCAGTGTGACACCATATTCTGAAACCACTGAAAGTGTTACATTTTGTTGTACTTTAGTGTAACTCTCCTCAAGTCATGGAAAATATTCACAATGTTATATTAAATAAACAACACTATATATAAACTATTCAGTGACTAGCAAAAAAAATGCATCTCTTTAATGCTTTTTGTATAATATTAATTATTTTAATGTCTATTTTATTATTTTTATGTCACACCATAGGACACATTTATGGCTCAGTTGATTAAATCAATTTGCAAAGCCCATTATATGTACATGAAGTAAGTTTCTGCCTTGTCTTAGAAATGGGAGGTCTTCATAATTTCATCCTAAATAAATAACACAATCTGCGATGGACTGGCGGCCTGTCCAGGGTGTATCCTGCCTTCCGCCCGATGCTGGCTGGGATAGGCTCCAGCACCCCCCGCGACCCTTAATGGATAAAGCGGTTGATAATGACTTGACTTGACTTGACTAAATAACACAAGATTCATTTAAGAGTCTGACAAAGAAGATACATCTCACTTTAATTATATTTGTATAAGTTTTGTTCCCTTTAATTTCACAGCATAGAAAACATAAATAGGGCAGCTGAGAGAAAAATGTAAAAAAAAAAAAAGTAAAACAATGAACTAAGTTATTGACCTGCTACATTTTCATAAATATTCGATTTTACAACTTTTTCAGAAATAAGTATGCTTTACAAAAAAGGCATTTTATGACCCTTATACAAATATATAGACATATACTTGATGATGTCTGAGTTGAGTTATTTACACAGTCATCTGCTGAGACCTCTGTAATCTGTAACACTAAAACCTCTCTTATCTCCAATAAAAACTTAAGCAGATGAATCAAGCCACCCCAAAAGTCTCACAGCAGGTGATAGCATGAACCAGTCTGGCTCGGAGGACATCGATGTCGCTGTAGTTTGGAAGCTCCAGGTTGCCGAAACAGGTCTGTGCCGCTGGGAAACGCTCATCTGCATTTTCATAAACACGTTTCCTGATGTTCAGCCTCAACTGAGAGAGTCCTCCAACCGGCAGCCAGTCTGACCCGTACATGAAAACTGAAAAAAAACAACAACAAATAAATAGTTATTTATTAAAGTCAAATTAAATACAAGGTAAATAAGTTATGTGCAGTATTATGTAAAATGCACATAACCACATTACTCAAAACCATTTATCTCAGCGGTGTTTTAACCAGAAAAAACACCATACAGGATTTTAAAAGGATTTCAAAAGATTTCAACGTTACATTGCAGTGCATGCTGGGGATTGTAGTGCAATGGATTGTGAAATATTGTAGCCAATATTCTAAGAATCCCAAAATAGCTTTGATGTGAGCCTTGTGTTTGATACATGGGCTTCATACTGTAAAACACTGACAGCTGTTGTAAAGATTAAAACTCACCCAGAAACTTCTTCTGGTGTTCTTCAGAGAGCTCCAGAAAAACAGTCCAGAAATTCTGGATGAGGTCGTCTAGGGGTCCACAGCCTTCATAAGTAGTGATCTTGGGGGAAAAGAACACACAGCAATAAAATCCGTTTAAAATAGATGTGCGCAATAATTAGTTCTTACAGTATGAATACAGCTGTTTAACTAGCTGATGTGCATCAAAAAAAGACAACATAAATAGTCGTATTTTGAATAACAGTTTTTCAGAATCTGCCACTACTGGTGCATTTTGTTTTTATGTCAAAACACATTACGATAAATACTGTGCATCATGAAATTGTCATGAAATATTGTGAAATAATATTTTTCAATATTTTTATCATCCGGTTTTAGTTCAAAATCACATTATTATTATTATCCTATTAATGACAACCGATTGATTAAGACAGGCTCTTAGTAAGTTTATGCTCTACCTTCTGAAGCTCCTCCCACTTGTATTCGCACGTGCCGTAGAGACGAAGCCTGAGCTCTTCAGGCAGAAACATCGTCCAGAACTCGACGTGGACGCCCTCAGAAAAACCTTTCGCAAATTCTGTGAACTGATACTCCACAGACTTGTTGAAAAAATAGTCAACGTACAAGTCCACATATTTCTGCCTGTAAGAGAATGGGATACATGGAGTTTAGTGGAAATTAGCTTGTTTTTCATCAAAGATTAAAAACTTTGTTTTCATGCAGATTGTTCTATTAATAGACATCCCAAATTGCAAATCTTATGGGCCATTTCTGGCTCCAGTATAAATCTAGGCCCAATACTGGCCCAAAATGCTTGGCTCATATGCAGGCTAAGTGCCACATTCCAACACACCATTCTGGTAAGTATGTAATATGGGAATGGGCACAAATCACATGTGCCAACACTCTGAATGCCAAGTATAATATGACAATCAGACTGAAAAGCTTGCGCCAACACCCTGGTTGCCAAGTATAAAATGAAAATCAAGCTGAAAAGCTTGGGTTAACAACCTGGTTGCCAAGTGTGGGAATCAGGCCTAACAGCTTGTACCAACACGCTGGTTGCAGAGTATAATATGGGAATCGGCCAGAGCTGATTGTAGCATAAACTACAATCCGCATGGCCGATGCCGAGTCTCAGCTGATGATGTTATACATCAGCCGAGCTTGAGCAAGACTTTATTCTGTCAGACTTGTGGGGAAAAATTGGTGAACATCAACAGCGCACCTGTTGACTTTGGTGACCAGGACTTCCTGTCCGTTGGGAATGAGCTCTTTTCCATGCAACTAAAATAAAAAATACTCTTATCAATAATATTCTTATCAATACTCAGAAAAAGATTACACTTAAATAAACAAAAAAGTACAAATCAATCTTCTTACTGTGAAATCCAAGTAGAATTTTTCCACAACGTCCTCATCTTCTGTCAGCAGATTTTTCAGGTTTCTGTTTTAAAAGAACAAAAAAAACACACAACTTCAACAAAAGTAATAATAATTTTATGATAATCTATATAAATCAAAACCTAAGAACACTTTCAGTTTTTGAGAACACAAACAAAAAAGCTCAGTGGTTGCTAGGTAGTTGCTATGGTTTCCCAGGTGGTTGCAATGGTGTTGTTTTGCAATTGCTATTGTTTTGCTAGGTGGTGGTTATAGTATTCAATTCAGTTGTTTTGCTTTCCTAATGAGTTGCTATGGTACCCCAAGAGGGTTGCAATAGTGCTGCTAAGTGCTTCCTAGAGGCGTGCTAGGGATTGCTACAATGTTGTTAGGTGGTCTTTATGATGTCCCAGCTGGATGTTAGGGTGTTGCAAAGTTGTTGATAGGTGGTTGCTATTGTGTTGCTCTGTGAGCAAATTTGATTGTTTTGGTTTTCCTAAGCAGTTGCTATGGTACCCCAAGGGGGTTGCTATGATGTTGCTAACTGATTTCTATGGGCTTTTAGGGGTTGCTATGATCTGCTAAGTGACTTCTATGGGGTGCTAGGGGTTGCTATGATGATGCAAGGTGATTGCCAAAGGTTTCAGTTGTAGCCCAAGTGGGTGTCATGGTGTTGCCATATGGTTACTAGTTACTTGCTGTGCTATCCCAGGTGGTTGCTATGGTGTTACTAAGTAGATACTAAGTAATGTCGAACTTAGTGTGTTTGCTCACCTCACTAGACCTATCCCTGAGTGAAAATGTGTGGAAAGTTATTAGATGCATTATCAGCACTTCTAACACCCCTACCACAAATGTATTGTTCTCCCTTCTGAATAGCATTTAATTACATTTCCTTCTGGATGCAGCCAAATTATTTAAAAAAGTGCAATTAGAATATAAGGGTTAACAGAGAAATCTGAACCTGGCCTCCACAGGGGACAGCTCCTCCAGGTCCCTGAGAGTTGGATTCAAGTGCAGAAGCTTCTTGAAGAGTGCTAATGGAAATCCAATGTTTAAATGGACCTGATTATAAAAGGCCATTCCGCAGATTATGCCCAGGTAGTAAAACCCATCTGTAGTACCAGACGTCTGCAAAACACAATAAAGTAATCATCCTTTTTCATCTGATAACTAACAGCAGTTTTGAGAAGTTCTGAGAAAGCATAAATACTGACTGTAGACTTACATCTGCAGAGAACCAGAAGAGCTTTGAATCTTCATTTGATTGAATCAGGCCGGAGGATTTTGCTAGATCCTGACCAATCAGTCTGAAGTATTCTTTACACAAACCTCCATCATCGTGCCCATCCTCCAGAACAAACTTCACCTGTAAACAAGAGATTCTGGATTATCTGACTGATCGATGGAAAGATTATTTATTTTAATGCAGATCAGTCTTTTCTGGATTAGGTATTAGGTATCAAACTGAGACGAAAATGTGTATTTGAATAAAAGCTGTAATTCATGCAAAATTGAATCTGTAACAAACCTGTAGCGTGAAACAAAAATCATGCTCTTCTGTTTTCAGGTAGGTGAGAGTGTCTGCCAGGACGGTCTCCCTGTTCACACAGAGAACATTTCTACACCCAAACATCCCTAGCTGCTCTCTGTTCTGCAGTTCCTAAACAGAAAATAAAAAAAATATAAACATAACAATGATGCTAACCTAGCTTTAAGTTATAAGTTATGGCTAGCTGGCCTAGCTTTAAGTTATAAGTTATGGCTATAGACATCATATATATAGACGCTGCATCGACTGGCGCTGTCTATTGGAGTTGGTGTGCCTGCGCGGCCGCCATATTGGCAGAGGCAATCCTGCGCCCCGAGTGCATTAATTTACACTGAGGAAGGTGTAAAACACACCTATAATAATCACAACTCCACCAATTTTTCCCCTATTTTCACACGGTTTGGTTTATTACAAACAGCAGAGAGGCAGTTATGATCCAGGACACTGTCACACATTACAACTACCTGCTTTCATGCTAAATACTTTATATTATGCTTTTAAACTAAGATAGACATATGGTATAGCATTTTATATTTATATATACATATATACACATAAATACATTACGCATAGTGTCTTGTACATTGAACTAATTGCAAAAGTAAGATATGTAATTAAAGTATTAATAAGAACTACTTAGAACACTGAAAAAATAGAATTTGTTACATGTCTCCACTCTCTTAAGTACAAACTTTACCATAAAATATAATTATTAAAATACTTCAGAGATATTTGTTTGCATTGTTGAGTCCAAATCCCATTCATGCTTTAATATTTTTTCATAATAAATCCATAATAGTTAAAATAGGTTCAGAGATTAAAAAAGATAAAATAAATACATTTAAATTGCAGATTCAACAACAGCTGGCACCCATTGGTTGCAATGGCTCATATATGTATATGTATACAATATAATAAACAGTGTATGTTACACTTTAATAAGATATGAACAACAATAAATGTGGATTAACTCCCCCTACACACACAAGAAATAAACAAATATTATTTTCATTTATTTTTTGGCCATGTGGAGGCAGCAAAAATCATTTTAAACACCACACATTAGCTGCGGTCCAATCTGAAGGGAGCTGCCCAACTAGGCAGCATTTGCAGGCAGCATAGGCGCGCCCCCGAGAAAAGGACTGTCCCATTCGGAAGGTAGCATGTGCTGCCTACCTGGGCAGCTGCCTTATTTTACCCCGATTCTGAAGGCAGCGTGAGATGTATCCTTCACGGCGAAGGCAATCCCATGATGCATTTCCCCAGCTCAGAGTTCCAGCGCTCAGATTTAAAAACATGGCGGACGGAGCCGGCCTGCCACGGAGTTTCTGTACAAATGTAAGTAATTTCCTCCTGTATTTCCACTCACCGCTGCGTGGGTTTATCAAACTAGCATATTTTAGACTGTTTTAAGTTGTTTTCCATCGTTGTTTTCGCCTGTACTTCATTTAATGTAAGACCTGACCGGCGGAAGCTACCGTTAGCTTATCGCGCTAATTTACCGGGTAAGCTAACACGCATCTAGCCGACTTACAGAGTACCAAACGCGGCTGCAGCGCTGAGGAAACCCCCGCTAGGAAACAAAGATACCCTGGCCGTCCAGTATAAAAAGTTTTAACTGTTTTAAGTCACTGTTACGTATAACTAAGTGATTTACTGTGTAAATAGTGTAAACGTGTAGAATAACCTGTAATTTAGTGATTTAATGCGTAAACAGTTTAATTGTTAGAGGGAATAACTAGATTTACCTGTAACTGAGTGATTAATTGTGTAAATAGTGGAATTATGAGCGTGTTCTCCATAAACCACTGTTACTAATTCAGATTTATTTTTTCCACAGGGATGAACGTGGGCCGGGGAAGGTAAACGCTGGTCAGACCGGCTGGAGGCAGCGTTAGCTCCCTTTATGAATATATATTTTTTTCTTTGAATGTAATAAAGTTTTCTCTCTTAACATTATTATTTTTGCTTGCTGTGTTTTATAGTCACTATGCTTATTGTAGTATCACATCTCAACTAGTGGGTATGGGTAAATAAATAAATAAAAAGTTTATGAATCATGTGTTTTATGCAACTAAAAGGTAAAGATAAATTAGCTGACTGTGTATGAATGTACTATTGTGTGAAACATAGCTTAGTTTGATAATTTAGCTCTGATGGCTCATACAAAATATTTATTATATTATGGTTTCATTACTCATGCATTTCTATGAAGCATCTAATCAAAAATAAATTAAATACATAAATGAAACTGACCATACTCTGAGAATTAAGTGAGGAAAAGTGTATAATTAAAGTAAATCATGAATATTTAAATACATGTCATATTTGGATGAGTAAAAGAGAAATAGCTGCCGCTGCATTTTGCCACTGATTTATCCCGAGGTAAGTGATCATTAGCTTTAGTTATTTGTGAACAGCTCAGGAGCACAGCGCGCTAAACGTGATGCGGTAAGCTGACTCCAGAGCGTGTCCCGAACGCGCTGCCTTATAAGATCCCTGCCGAACGAGGGAGCTGCCTTTGAAGGCAATGACTACCTAGGCAGCTCCCTTCAGATTGGACCGCAGCTACTAACACAGGTTATGTACACTATAGACATTATTACTTTTTACACGCTTTCACATGCACCATCTATGGTATCCTAGAGATTGTCCATTTCCCACTGGAGGGAGCATCAGCGCTGCTCATTACTGAGTGTGAATTTGTGAAGTGGATCACATGTTGTCCTGATTAATGACAGCTAACAAAGATAAATGTTGTCCGTAGTTTATAGAATAAAACAACAACATATACATATCAGAGAAATGAATTTAGAAAGTGAAGTATATATATAATGTGTGTATTTACGTTTATGTATGTATATCTAAATATAAAATTAATTTATAAACCTTATTAATATGCTATACCATATGGCTGTCTTTGTTTAAAAGCATAATATAAAGTATTTCAGTATTTCCATTATTGCATCTCTACTGGTTGTAACAAACCAAACCGTATGAAAATCGGGTATAAATCGGTGGAGTTGTGATTATTATAGGTGTATTTTACACCTTCCTCAGTGTAAATTAATGCACTTGGGGCGCATGTTTGCCTCCTCCAATATGGTGGCCATGCAGGCACGCCAGGAGGCAGGGTATGCAACATCTAGCTTTAACCCTTGTGTGGTGTTCGGGTCTGTGGGACCCGTTTTCATGATACAAAAAAAATATTTTTTCTAACTCAAACTCATTGGCATTGGCTCATTTTTTGTGAAAAACATATATCAAAACACATTTTCGATAAACACACACTGTACACCCTCCCCCCCCCCTAACCATTTATATTACATACAGTATGTTTGGCCAAGGGCTAATAAACATTGCTTCATTTGTAAATTTGAAACTAAACAAATTTTCTACTCATATCTTGAGTTAAATTAATTTTCTTTTACATTTTATTAAAAAACAAATAAAAAAAAAGTAGCACTTTTTAAAATAAATGTAACATAAGAAAGGTAAAGGGCAAATATTAACCATGTAAGCTGTTTATATTGCTTGCAATTTAGGTGAAGCAAGCATGTGTAAAGCATTTTAATGTAAAATGGCTTAATTTCGCTGAATTAAATACAAGTAACAAAGTAAACGAGTAACACAAATATGAACACCACACAAGGGTTAAGTTAAGTAGCTAACCTAACTTTAAGTTATAAGTTATGACTAGCTAACCTAGCTTTATGTCTTAAATTATGGCTAGCTAACTTTGCTTTATGTTATAAGTTATGGCTAGCTAACCTAGCTTTAAGTTAACTAGCTAACCTAACTTTAATTTATAAGTTATGACTAGCCTGCCTAGCTTTAAAATATGTTATAACAAGCTAACTTAGCTTGAAGTTAACTAGCTAGCTAGCTGACTTAGCTTTGAGATATGTTATAAATAGCTAACCTAGCTATCTAGCGTTGGCCCATGAAATAGCTTTGCTAATTTATATTGTAGTAAAGATTTAGCTGTACATTATTAAACTATCACAGTTTAACTTTAAATTAGGCGTGTTACGAATGGGTTCCGAATACTTAAACTTGTTTTTAATCTAAGAGTATTCTGACCCACTTGTAACTAAGTAGCATTGTGTTGCTGCTGGTCATTGTTTGTTTATTTCTCATTTTCTTCCAATGAGCTAAGGCACCACTGTCTCAGCTCATTGTTGGAAGACTGCAAAATTACAAGCCACAGCTAATGTGATGGCACGACTGCTGATGATGGAACTCTTTAATGTTAATATTCTCATACTTTTATCTGTTTTTGTATTATACATATACTAGTATATGGTAGTATATATTCTTGAATATATAGTGACGAGTATTGTTAAATATATAAGAAAATACATTGTGATATATATGGTAATATATGGTATATGAATTATAGATAGTAACTTTTGGAAATATTTTCTTGAATATATAGTGAAGTGTATTGTTAAATATATAATAAAATACTTTGTGATATATGTGATAATATATGATATGTGTATTACTGATAGTAATATATTGAAATATATTCTTAAATTTAGTGATGTGTATTGTTTAATGCGTAATTAAGTACACTGCAACATATGTGGTAATATATGGTACATGTTCTGGTAATATATGGAAATATGTATGCATAAACATATAATTCAGTGTATTGTAAAATATACTGTTCAGTACAACACAACAAATGTGGTAATATATAGTAGTTAAATATGGTTAAATATATAATTAAAGATATTGTTACATATAAAACTAAATATATTAATATACATGAGTAAATATATACAATATATGAAAAGTGGCAATTCCTCATGTATTTTAAATATATTGTAATATATTACTTATTATATAACACCATATATTAGTCTATAAATTGTTAGTATTTTTTAAATATATGATATTTTTTCAGTCACATATTAATCAGTAGCACAGTATCCATGAAAAATATTGAATCTTTCCAATTAAGCAGTAAATTGTGAAATTAAATAATTCTATATATTGACAGTTAATATATTGGGACATATATTTTCTTTCTGTAAGGGGTGTTTATAATAAAGTGTTTGAATACTGCTTCTGGGTTATGAGACTCACCATGAAAAGCCAGCATTTACTCTTTAGATCAAGGGCAGAAGGGAAAGAGACAAAAATGTCGATATTTTCCTAAAAAAAATAAAAAGTTAACAAATAAATAAATACCATATACATTAAAATGCAAGATGCTTTCAAAACTGAATTGAAACTGCTTACCATTGTCTCCAGGAAATTTTCATATTCTAGAAGGTCCCAGTAACTCTGAATAGAATTTAGCTTGCAAAGACACAAAAACATGAAATAACTAAGCATATGTTCAGATTTAGTCTGAATGAATGAAATTTATTAATATTTGGCTTGTTGGAAAAAAAACATATATAACCACAAAATGAGGTTGTATTCATATCAGAGTCTGCTAAAGGATATGTTGCGCTTTAAGAGTTACAGCACTTGCAAAATTGGATATGAAGGTTTATCTAGACATATGATTATTAAACTGTGAGCTTCAATGGATATTAAGTTGTTAGCATCTTAACACTTACCCAAGCAAAAAAGATGTTGATCTCCTTTATATAGAAAAATCCTTCAGTCAGACGTGTGACTCTCTGACTGTTAACCTGCAAAAGTATAAAAAATTAGCTAGCTAAAAGTTTTAGGAACATGTAAATTGTGAATAAGGTGTAACATTTTTAACACGCCAGAAATAATATTGCGGAAAAAAACATTATGAAAATGTGTGACATAATAATAGTTTTGTCATAACATTATTACAGCATTTCTTACACATTGTTTCCAGTTAAACAAAAACAAACAATTACAGGAACATTTGAAAAATTAGTAAAAAAAAAATACAGTACAGTACAGTGTAATATACAGAGAATTTATTTAAGATGGAAAAAGTGGTTTCTGACTTTACACTGATAATAAGATTTTGTTACAAAAACAAATGAATAAAGGTGTAAAAGTCTCCAAGAAACAATCAGAAAATATGACAGATTAAATTTTTCAAAAGGTATGACACTCAAAATGATCAAGATTTGTTTTAATAAACAAAAATGTCTGGGTAAACACTCTGCTGGTAACATAATACATGCTGCCTTTAGCATGCCTTTTACATCAGAAATTTGTATTGTATTTGTAATTTCTGTTTAAATGTTTTTTTTTATCTGAGACATCATGAAAACCCTGGAAAAATGCTTTTTTTTTCTTTATTTAGTTTAATCTCTCTGTTTCTGTATCTGTTTCTGTATATTTACAATAACGGCAAACAATACAAACAGAGAGCAAGGTCTGAGTGTTAGATTAGATGAGCAATATTATTATCCAAAAAAATATATATCAGAAGGATGTATTTATTAGTTTTTTTTACATGTGGATGAGAGTAAATGACAGTATTAAAAATGAGTATTGAAAAACAGACTGCAGACATGAATAGTAATTTAGATTTTTTCTAAAATGAGTCACTTTAAACTGGTCATGTTGAACACTTCAGCTGACCATACCAATAGATCGAATAAAGAAGCAGTAATTATTAAATAAGCAGTATAATATCATTTTAAACGAATCCTTTGTTATCACGTTCTGTCAGGCTGTTTCTAATTTTAGAAAGGGCCTTTAGGACAAAATTATATATAATCTACTTTATAAAACACAACATAGTAGACTGTAGTAGATAGTAGATTGTGAGTGTGAAATTGAGTTTGAATGAAAGACTTGGAAAAAATAGGCTAAGAAAGACGAATAGTAAAAGAATTGTCTAATTCTTATCATTCTAACCTCATACAGCTTCTGCAGAACATGCAGTGTAGGCTTTAATGCATCCCAGCAGCTTATGTCAGTCATCATCTGGGATATGAAGTGTGCAGCCACAGAGTGAAACATCCTCACCGCTGTTCTGTAGTAGTAATAGGGCATTCTGGTCCACAGGTTTGCTGTGAGAATGTTACAAAACATTAACACATACAAATTCTTGGCTGATTATAGGTTAGCGAAAACATCATTTACACTTTAAAGATGCTCTATAATCTAAAAGCTGTAGGTAATTTTTCTTGGCGTAATTAATTAGTCAGATTTTGAAACATGAAGCTGGCAAGTCCTGTTTTATGGTTCTTCAAAAGCAAAACTTTCACAGATGTAAAACAGTGGCCTTAATCTTCAAAACTGTTATGTAACAGTCTTAAAATATTTTATTTAAATTTGCCAAGATGCCTCTATAATTAACAAAAATCCAGCCCGCTAAAAAAGTCAGAAGTTCAACGGGATAAAGAAATGAGGGTAAAAAAACGAACCAAATGGGAAGAAAGCACCACTACTGAATATAAGCGCTGGATGTGGAAGAACTGTTAGCTATTAGCTGTTAGCCTTAGCAGACCTTACAGAATTTAATGAGCTTGCTAACCGCACACCATGCTGATGAGACAACAGAGAGGACAGTAGCAGTTACAGGGTTCTATGGTACACCCTGCACAAGGTGCGTCGTGATGCTCGGTGCTATCTTACACCCCATCAACAGTCTATTTTCATGCCTTGTGTGCAAGCACCGTTAAAAAAAGCGGTTTGAGTTTTTTAGGAATATATTTACACCGATTGGGCGTGGTGATCTGGAAGTGAGGTGTGAGGGAAATGCAGTTGCGCCACTGACTAATTCAAATCCTGACAACAGTCAAGAGTCAGCCACCCAATGCACCCAATAGTACACGATACCAAAGACACATCAACAAGTCTAAATCCAGCTATGCACTATTTATCACTAAAATAGGGCCCACAGTCTTAAAAACTATGTTAGACTAATGCTAGGCTAAGCTAGGCAAATGTTTGGACACACTTCTTCTCATTCTACGTGTTCTCTTTCTTTTTATGATTTTTTTTTACCTTCGGATGTTTTTATCATTTACATTTACTATTAAAGCTGATGTCCGTAAGTTTTAGGATTTAGGGTCCTCTCTGGTGAAAATGGGTAATTGCACCGAGCATGCGGAATAATCATTTTAAACTGGGCGGGTGTCATGGGATCTCCTTTCAGAGCGGATGAATCCGATTCCAGGTTATGTTCAGTCAAAGAGAGAGAGAGCACGCTCAGTCAGACTCAGCATCACTTTTAAACCAATTCAGGTCACAGGGCTCTCTACACAGTTCAAACGACAATCTGATATTAGTTTTGGTTTTAGCGCAGACTATATCGCACTCCTTTTTGGCTTCAGAGTTTGCATCACTCCTTCGTTTCTTTGTTTTTCTATGAGTGAATGAGCCCTTCTGAAGTCTCCATTGCTCCACCAGCCCCCCGTGCTCAGTAAAACTAAGCCGCATCCTCTTTTAGAGGCTGTACGTGTGACGTAAGTGCGTGAAGACGTGTGATGTGGGCAGAAGAACTTCCCAGTTTTTAGAATGAATATATTAGACTTAGCACGGATGGTCGTTCCAGCACACTGGTACCATTAAGCACAATATTTGATCACTTTGATCCACTCTGCTTCTGCTTTTAGTTTAGAAACTAAATAATAATACAGACTGCCACTTTAATTCTATATAGGAGCACATGTGGAATTGTTTAGCAAACAAAAAGTGTTAAACAAAGTATAGCTTTAAGAACAGATCTTCACACTCTTGGTATTTTCTAAAGGAGTTCCTGGAGGTGCTGAACAATAGCTGCTGCTTTTCCTTTACGCTGTGAAGCTCCAGCTTATCCCAAATTTCAGTTGATCAGGTTCAGGTCAGGGGATTATGGAGGACAAACACTTTTTTGTTCAGTGCATAATTTCATATGTGTATATTACTTTTTCAAAAAAAAAAAAATACTTACTCAGTAAATTCAGTGACTCCTGATCCAGTTTTAAAATGGAATTGGCCAGATCTATGGTGAGCTGTGTGCCACGCTGGATTTTTCTGAGCACTCTGAGGAGTTCAGGCAGGATGAGGTAAACTCTCAGAGCTTCTACACCTGCAGCAGTGGTGTTCTTCAGAGAGGGAAGTAGATCCCGCTCCACTACGCTTTCCACCTGAAAGAAAATACCACCAGGGTCAGGAAAACAAAGAACAAAAGCAATAAACCAGAACAAAAACAACAAAGAAACACAGAGTTCACTATAAGCGGAAAAAACAAAGATGTGAGAAACACGCAACCTGACTGACGTAAAATGACGTCAAATTTACTTTGCATTTGCTTTTTTTAAGTACATTTAATTTCAGATCAATTTAAAATAACTTCAACTTGGTTTTAAGACCTAAATGTTACAAAGAGTAAAAAAGTGAACTGAACTTCAGTCAGTCCTTTCTGTTACACAATATTACCTAATTACAATTACTTCATACAATATTATTATATATATTTTAGTTAAAACACACATTCAAATATCTACATAATCTCAAATATGTATTTTCTAAACAGACCAAGTCTCACTGTCTCAACAAATGAATGGCATGTAATACATTCCTTTTAGTATACTTAACCCTTGTGTGGTGTTCATATTTTTGTTACTCGTTTACTTTGTTACTTGTATTTAAATCAGCAAATTTAAGCAATTTTACATTAAAATGCGTTACACATGCTTGCTTCACCTAAATTGCAAGCAATATAAACAGCTTACATGGTTAATATTTGCCCTTTACCTTTCTTATGTTACATTTCTTTCAAAAAGTGCTACTCTTTTTTTATTAGTTTTTTAAAAAAATGTAAAAGAAAATGAATTAAACTCAAGATATGAGAAGAAAATTTGTTTAGTTTCAAATTTACAAATGAAGCAATGTTTATTAGCCCCTGGCCAAACATACTGTGTGTAATATAAATGTGTGTGTGTGTTGGGGGGGGGTGGGGGGGGGGGAGGGGTGGGGTGTACAGTGTGTGTTTATCGAAAATGTGTTTTGATATATGTTTTTCACAAAAAATGAGCCAATGCCAATGAGTTTGAGTTAGAAAAAATATTTTTTAGTATCATTTGATGAAAAATGAAAACGGGTCCCACAGACCCGAACACCACACGAGGGTTAAAATAATGTATTACATGCCATCCATGTGTTGAGACAGCGTATTATGTGTGTTTTAACTAAAACTATTTACATTTCAGGAATTATAATATATTATGTATCATAAAGTATTTGAGTAATATAAATTAGGTAATATTGTATGCAGAAATTAAGTAAAGTTTACTAAAAGAAAGGATTGACTGAAGTTCAGTTCACTTATTTAAATGTAACATTTAAGTCTAGAAACCATTGCAAACGTTTTTTTAAGTAAATTTTATGCATCATTTTCTTCAGTTTATTATAAGCTCTGCTCACTTGTTCTATGCAAGTATATACAGACTATACAAATCATTATACATATTAACATAATGTTTATATGAAACCTTATACCAGATAGGAGATGAGGACCTTCAGAGCCGTACCTCAAGTAGAATCTTCTGCTGTTTAGCCAGCTTCTCAAAAGCACAGCGAGCCAAAGACAAATCCAGACCAGAATGACCTTCGGATGTTTTGTAATGTTTATCCTTGCTAAAAAATTAAAATTAAAAATGGGGTTAAATGAATGAAACTAATTTGGACATGGTAAAAAATAAAATCTAAAAAACAGAACAAATAAAAGTATACCATTTGTCAACGAAGCTGGCACTTATTGACGATGCTGATGAGAATAACATCTTGATTTTCCTACAGAAAAAGAGAAATTAACAACTGTCTTTATAGGTCATTTGTAGTGACATACAAAGTAAGCCATTACTTTTGGATAAGCCATTATCCTGTAGGCTGAGAAAGTAGACTTTTCTCAGGATGAAGCTGCACTATATAGATTTGGGTCACTTTCCCAATGTCATGACCAAACTGTTCCACAGAAAAAAAATCACATTTCACATCACATTTGTTTCTGTCATTCTTTCTGTGCTATAGAAATAACATCTTTTTTTACACATATAGTTGATTTGCTCTGGTCCAGATAATTGTTTTCTTTGTTTGGTTTGTTTTCACACAGGAAAAAAAGGCTTGCACACACTCAGGTTTCTTGACAGTGGAGTGGGTGGATGCCAGTGTTCCAGATTGTGCTCAGGTCTATGTTACCTTCTGGCTCTTTCCTTTTAGTTATAGTCAGACCTGTCAGGGTCATTAGCCACATTTTGCTAATGTGCACATTCTCTGTACTCCATAACCTCTTTCAGAGCTGATTGCTTCACTTTATCTTCCTATGAGTCATGCTATGGCTGCCCAACTGTCCAAACTGACACTAATGGACATTTGACCATCAGGCTCTCCTGTGAGCTGCCCACTATCTGGCTATTTCCATTTGCCACTATTTATTTTACTAAAGTTTTGATGGCATTAGGTCATAGCTGTAATTATATCTGGATAATAAATCAGGTCAAAATGCACCTGAACAGCCGTTTTTACATATGATGGTTGAGTCAGATACAGACATTATTGTCACCACAAATAAACCACTCCAGAGAATCTTGGGTACCAAACTGAGACCGCCTCAGTTCGTTTTGGTGCTCATTTTAGTGTGATTACTGTATGTACACCTGCTGGTGAGGTGTTAAAATGCCCTTAATAACTTGTAGAAGCACTGGCTCCTCACAGCTAGTACAGTATCTTATATATTCTTTATATATAAGGTAAAGCAGGGGTGCACAATATTGGTTCTGGGGATCTACCACCCCGCAAAGTTTACCTCTCTCCATTAATATAACACACCCAATCCAGAAAATCAAGGCCTTCAGGAGCATATGAACATCCTGGACTATCCAGAGTGGTAGAGCTCCAGGTCCAGGAATGAGCACTCTTTTTGTAAAGGGTTACGTGTCTAAAAACGTCTGAGAAAAAGTGATATTGTACTGATATTGAGATTGATCCATGCTTACCTCTTTACCTTGTGCCATGTTTTTGCTTTTTCACAGTTCACAATCCAGTTCTCAATAAGTTCATCATCCAGTACTGAAATTCCTTTAGAAGATCTGGGTGATGAATCTGCAGTGGCAACCTCCCCATTCTTAAACACACAGAATGTAAAAATAAATAAAAAAAATGAAGAGCAAATAAAATAATAAAACCCTGCAAAAGAAAAAAGGACGTTTGTCATCTGATCCTCAGCTCACCTGTTTGGCGCAAAAGGCAACAGAAAGGTTTCCTCCAGCAATGATTCTCTCCACTGTCTGATCCAGGCAGCTTTCTGTTCAACCACATCAAATGTTGTTAGACAATATATAAATATAAATATATAAAATAACATATAGATCTCACTGCAGTAAAAACTTAAGAAATTCATTTAGTCACCAGTTTATAACTGTCACGTCTGGTGCTGTTACCTCCTCTGTCCCTTCCACACCCAGCTCTAACGGAGGTTCTCAGGTCAACAACTACACTACCCAGAATGCACCACTCACTGACATCACACACACCTGATCACGTGACACCTCACCTGCTTCCTCCAGGAAGTCCTGAATACTGATTACTGGCACTATATAAGAGCACACCACACAAACACCCACGCCGCGTATTGTAGGTTCTTCTCATTACAAAGCGTTTCTATATCTCTTGTCTCAGTTTATCTGGTGTATGACCTTGCCTTTGTTTTCTCGACGCCGATTATTGCCTTTGCCTCTGATACTGGATTGTTTGTGTATTACCTGGACTGTGTTTTCACTACTGCCTCTTGGATTACCTCTGATACTGGATCTCTCGTGTATGAACTCTGGACTGTCTCTCGTTTATGGTATGGTTTTGTCTACGTTGCTCCTGTTATTGGTGATCACCTATTTTTCTGTACCGACTACGTTTTACATCTGTTTATTTTATAATAATTTTATCAGTATCTGTACGTGTCTGCATTCTGTACTAACCATGACAATAACAGTACTAACCTGAATGTAACAGTTGTACAGGGAGTGGAACACACTGATTGGTGTGTTGTCCATTTCCCAGCTGCCCCTGCTCTCCACACCCAAATGAGTAGATCGTTTTAGATGATCCCACCAGGGTTAGAGTGTGATGTCTAGAATTCAAAACAACATATACATCCACAGTTATTGCACAATATCTGAAGTTCTAATATCAGCATCATTACACAGAAAATCTTTGGGAACATTTACACAAGTCTTGGTCCAGTATAAAAAGCTATGCTAGGCTATACTATGCTGGTCTATGTGGCTTCTATGAGCATGAGCTTCTATGAGAGCTTTGAGCTTTCATTCTACTTACATGACACTTACATGACACATGTTAAATATATAGTTATTGCTATACATTAGCCAGTGACATTATGTTCACATTACAAGCCACATTATTTCCCTGGATCTGGCAGTTTAGATTCATAAACTGACATAAGCGATATATAGATTAATCTGTCCCTAAAAAAGGACATATGCACCCATCAATATATGAATGTGTTTTGCCGCTTTTGGATTGATGGTCCTAAATCAGATACGTATCCTGCATGTGGTCATGTGGCATAATTATGAATATCCAGTCTCAGATTTAATGCAAATTTTATCATTCTTCTTGTAAGCATATTATTATCTATCTATGAACAGAAACAACGTTAATTATGCAAGTAATCTGTTGTGCCAATAGTGCCTGCAAAGGGGAGTCTGTTTCTGGCAAGGGTCAGAATTCAGCATAACACTGTTGCTTATGGATGATGACAGCACTAGCTGTATGCAGACAGACAAAAGATAAAATCTACCTAAAATCAGCATTAAATCAGATCTAGACCACATACAGTATGACTAAAAGTGACTCAAATCTAAATTGAATCAGATTTTAAATCATTTGATCTCAGTAATGTGAACATAAAAGTTGCTAATTATATTGTATATTGTAACTTGTGCAGGCATTGCAGTAACGCTCTGATAAATAATATTGATTATTGACATAATTATTTTGCTGAATAAATGTAATTAAATTATCAGTAAGGTTTTCTATCAGGCGGTAGCAGAATTTTGATGCAGTTAATTACCGTCCACAGGCTATTTGGGACACTTCTGACCCCCAGAGTCCGCCGAGTAGCCGAGGTCGAAGCTCATCACTGAATGAGTTATGTCCGAGCTGCCCGTAACATCCCGACCCGAATGTGAACACCAGTCCATCCTAAACATGCAGAGAAATTAATATAGCCACATTATTGTCACCTGGCCCAGGACAAAGTGAGACAAGTGCTGATTGATCATAAAACACAGATTTATTGTTAACCAAAGAGATTAGTGTACACAGCACAAGTAGTGAACAACAGGGCAGAAATAAATAGCAGGGTCGGTACATGGCAAAACAATCAGGAGTAAAGGAATAAGGCAAAAGAGTAGTCAGAGAGCAAAGCAAGATCTGTAACTAAAGATCAACAGCAGAACTATAGGGCTGGACAAGAGAGAAAACTAAGAGCAGAGAAGGGTCAATAACATAAGACAAGACAAGAAAGCAAGGAAAACGTGTGGTAACAGAGCTAGTAAACTAGATAATACTCGGCCGAGAACCAAGGGAACAAAGGACTATTCATACAAACACAAACAGGTGTGGGAAATGAGCGATCAGAAAGAGGGGGAGGTTGAACGCTGCAGAGTCATGTGTTTAGGTGTGTCATTGTAGTTCATGGGCTGAGAATGCTGGGAAATGGAGTCTTTGGGCCAACAATTGTCCTGAATGGGCAGACTGACAGCATCAGGACTGACAATTATATCATTTCAGCAATTAACTAGCTGTACTTAAAACCATAGGGCCACTCTAGAGCTTTAATAAATTTACATTACAAAAAAGCAGGACCTAACCTTTGTTAGAACAGCAGTATGGTCCTCTCCACATGAGATGAGCACTGTCTTCTTCCGGTTTAGGCTTTTCACACAGACAGGAACATACCTATCTGGAAAAATACATGGATGAGGATCACAATTGCTGCTTAAACAGTAATACTAGACTATAGACTCAATTAAATACAATAAGCATACAATAGCTGGGTTCACTGAGAATGCACAGCACAGGGAGTATAAGGTTGTCATACATTAATTAATAATTTCCCATTGTAAACTTTATTTGTAGCAATTTTACTACACTATGTAGAACAGAAATTATTGGTATTAAAACAGATTTGTGCATTTGCACTTCTGTTTCAGCAATGGGTGCAGTTTAAAGCATCATGCATTAATTAGAAATGGTGTCCACAAATATCTGGACACCCTGGGGTTGTTTCCAAGACAGGGACACTAAACTAGCTACTATTAGCTTTGTGCTGCTAGCATTAGCTCCATGCACTGCCATCACAGTACTGATAATGTCATAGACATATATATATATATATATATATATACATAGACTCCGCATATCTTCGAATGCGTCTGGCATAGCAGGAGCTGAAGCTCATTATAGGATGTAAACAGTGTATTTTAATAAGCTTCTTGTGCACTTATTAAGTTATTAATGCCTTGTTTTAAATGTCAGAGCTATCTGGGTTCTAGCATAGAGATGTGGAGGTACTTTGAGCTGGATAACAGTGAAAAAAGCGATTTGTCTGAGCAAATTATGCCCTGTATCACCCAGTCTGAAGGGTGTTTGGACAAACTGTTAAAATTCCTGGATCTCGGAACGCTGTGGGAGAATGGAAATTTGACTAGTCGACTATTTTTTCCTTTAAATAGAAATTCTCCATTCAAAATACTGTGTAGTCCAGGACTAGGTTTAATACCTGTCTGGGGAACCAACCCATAGTGTTAATATTGTAGAGCTGATAGAAACCATTGCAGTCAATCCAGTCAAAACATTCTTGAGTTTCTACATCCCTATATATCACATCATCAGCACCACAGTAAAGTCAGTACCTTCTCTGTCCCCCAGGCCCAGCTGTCCAGTGTTGTTCCTGCCCCAGCCGAACACGACTCCAGAAAGAGACAGGGCGAAGCTGTGGTCTCCACCTGCGCTGATCTGAGCCAACGGGATCCCAGTCATTGATTTGAGAGGCTGAGGAGACTGAGAGCTGGACTCATCTTTTTTCCCCAAACCCAGCTGACCACTGGAGTTCTGACCCCACGTGAACAGCTGACCATCTGAAAGCGGACAAGATTAAACATATTCATAAACATATTCCATCTCAGCCCATTACAGTTTATCCAGCAACCAACAATCCAGACCATGTCTTAAGAAATTAAACTTTACAAAGAAGCATCAGGGCATTTTCACACCTAAAAGAGGCCAGTACAAAGTCAATTTGTTTGTTAGATTTTATCCTGTACGTTTAGTCCAGATAGTTTAGGTTTCACACTACAGTTCAGTGAGCACATTAAAGAAACGCCTACCTGAGCTGTATCTTCCTATAATCAACATTAATTGGCTTTTACAAGGGAGTGTGTTAGATGTCTGCATGTTGTCAATCCAACAAGCTGGGTTTTTTTTTAGAGGCTCTACCAAATTCCGACTCCCTTTAAGTGCACACATCACACAGTAGAATGAGCATAACCGATTCCACTCAGGTTCCTTTCATTTCTGTTTATAAATAGGGGTTAATCTACAGTTACAGTAGATATGAAAATCACCAGTCTAATCTGTTACACACATACTGCTGCATGACATTCGATTGTGCACATTAATGGGAGTCAGATGTTGGCACAACACTTTTTCTTCTTCTATTGTTAAATGGTTGACAAGCCCAAATCATCCAATAAAGTGATGCCACAACACCAGCAGGGTGAAGACTAGCACATGCCTCCTCCGACACATGTGAAGTCAGACTCTGCCTCTTTTCGAAACTGCCACTGATGCACCATTGCGGAGTAGCATCACGGTGCAATCGGAGGAAAGCGCAGCGACTCGGTTCCAATACAACAGCTCACAGACACCCTGTTCTGAGCAACATCACCCACTGGAGTGGTGAGGGGAGACAGCGCCATCTACCCACCCAGAGAGAGAGCAAGGCCAACTGTGCTCTTTCAGGGCTCTGGCAGCCGATAAAGAGATCTGAGCCAGTCTGAGTCTTCTCAAGCATCTGAAACTGACCATTTAAATTGTGTGAGGTATTAGATATGTGTTTAAATATATCAGTGAGGTACATACCATCAGTTAGTGCCATGCAATGCTGGTCTCCACATGCAATCTGTATTACAGTTCTATCAGCCAGGTATTTGATGGGACTGTGAAAAAAATGGATAACTGTATAAAGTATCAAACCATCAGATTACAGCTTTCTTTTACTTAATTTCCAGTCAAAACTGAATTTAAGCAAAAACAGGTCTGTGATGATAACTTTTTTGGATGATATATTGTCATTATTATATTATTTTCATTTTAATACCATTTTATGCCACAGAAAAATTAAAATAGCATACTAATGCAAATATACTTCACATTTAAAGAGTAATAAACATTTAATTATTAAGACTATTCAGACATTGAACTAGGATAAACTAATTTTAAATACATCATTGCAACTACCTACCAATATCATTGGTCAATATAACATTATAACATTATAATATAACATCCACCAATATAACATCCATACCTAACAGTATAGCAACCATCTAGTAACACCACAGCAACATCACTTTGGATACAACAGTAACCAGCTATACACCACCAGGTAACCACCTAGCAGCATGATAGCAACCGCCATAGTAAACACCAAGCAAGTCCTCAGCAACACCATAGCAACCACCTAGCAATGCCATAGTAACCACTCAGCAACTCCTCAGCAACGCCAATAAAAACACCCAGCAACCACGCAGTAACTACTTAGCAAATCCTCTGCAGCACCAATAAAAACACCCAGCAACACCACAGTAACTACTTAGCAACTTCTTAGCAACACTATAAAAACACCAAGCAACATCACATCAACCACTTTTGCTGTTCCATCATTTCACACTCCATTGCACTTTTCTAGTGACTGTTGTTGTATTGTTTAATAAAAATAAAAAAAAACACAAACCTGCATATATTATATTTGTTCAGCTGAAAAACTTTTCCTTCATTGGTCAGAAGAACAGCATCATTCTCTCCGCAGCTCATCGATCTTATCTTGTCCTTCAGCTCCAGTTTTTCTGAGATAAATACAGGAAGATGAAAGTGTGATACGGGTATATACACTCTCTTAGTGCCCCAGAAATGTCCTCCAATTGCCCCCACTACCCCCACTGCCCTATACTTACTCAGCCTGCCGCCCTGCAGCCCCCCAGTAGGTGGCGCTCTGATGAAGGACACGCTCCCCTCTCCCCGCACGAAGCCCAGCAGCCTCCCCCCGGGGGTGATCTGTGTGATCCGGGTCTTTGGGGAGCAGCAGGAAACCCCCCAGTCTGATCTCTGCACCCCATCAGGCTTCAGCAGCCCGAACCCCGCCCGAACCTCCTCCCCCCAGTAGCACAGCATCCCGCACGCGCTCGGGACGGTCTGAGACATTACTGCTCTGTGGGGCTCGAGCGGAGGCTCGCGTGTTTTTAACAGTGCTGAGTGTGACGTCTAGGCTCGAGAGCTAAGAGGAAAACGAAAGCGAGAGTTACAGACTGAACACACACAACATGGCCAAAAGTGTTGGGACACCTGCTGCTCATGCAGGACTTCTTCTGAATTTACGGGTATTAATATGGAGAACAGCTTATAATCTGTTTAGAAGGCTTTATTTACACTGCATGCTGAAAGATTGCCGTGATTATTTGATTGCATTCAGCCACAAGAGCAATTCCTCACTTCATACACACAGATAGTGTGTGTGTTTTCAGGAATGTTGGTCTCGAAAGCTAAACAGAAAACGAAAGTGAGAGTTACCCATGATCAGAGCAGTCTTTTGCAGCCTAAACACACACACACAGACACACACACGCGTCCAAAGTGTAAGAAGTATTCCCATTCATTAGAAATATAGTTACTAGCAGAGGTGGTATAGTTACTTTGAAAAAGTAATCCGATTACTGATTACTGATTACGCCTTTAAAAAGTAACTTAGTTACTTTGTGGATAACTTGATATTAAAAGTAACTAAGTTACTTTACAAGTTACTTTATTAGTTACTTTCAGCAGCTGCAGACACCACCTCCCGCCACCTTAACATAAAAATTATAACCAGTTTTGCCAATACTGCCTTTATTGAAAAATGCCTTTTTAACAGCAACAGTGTATCTCTAGACCAGGGGTGTTCAAACTAAGGCTCGCAGGCCATTTGCTGCCCGTTTCCTTTTTTTGGAGCGGCCCTAATTGCTTTTAGAAATAGAATGAAAGTTGGCCCACTGTTAAGCAGTGTGAGATTCAAAGTTTGAACTCTAGGTGTCAGAAACGAGCCAAAGAGTCTAAAAGCGGAGAGAGTGCGCAGTTCTAGTGCAGAAAATCAGGGCAAAGAGTCTAAAAGCGGAGAGGGTGCGCATTTCTAGCGCAGAAAAATGGGCCAAAGAGTCTAAAAGTTGCCGTAATTAAGGAGTTTAATTTTAAGAGACATCATGAAATGAAACATCAATTTGAAAAATCTTAGTTTACACAACAATGTCAAAGATAGTAAGTCAAATAAAATGGTGTATAAATGAAATAATCAGGAAAAAGTATTATTTAAAGTGGTATATTTCATAATTTTTTTTATTACGGAGTGTGGCCTGTGACTTTAAATATATTTCTCCTTCTGGCCCCCAACAAAAAAAGTTTGGACACCCCTGCTTTAGACATTTAAAGTTGAACTATTTCCTGAAAAATATATTTTTTTATAAAAATTAAAGACCATTTCTCTTGCATTAACTTAACATAAGTATTTTTTTTTATAAAACATAAAACATGGTCTTTCTTGATTTCACTTATCATAAATACTTGTTTTGATAAAAAATAAAATATAAAATAAAGAAAGTCTTTCTTGACCTGACATATTTAACACTGTAAATCTGAACATTGAAGCTGTTGTTCTCTGCAGGGCAGCAAGGAGTGGTTTTACAAAACAGAACCGTGTATATGGTCTAGACCAGGGATCACATATATGCGGACTGCGGTCCGGGTCCGGACCCAGACGTTGCCCAATGCGGACCCAAACCCATAAACTACTGAAAAACTTAAGTAACGCGTTACTGACATCACTGGATACTAGATTGTAAAATACTTCTGTAGAAGTTGAAGTATCAACTCAAGCTTTTTACTTTTTAAGTAAATGTGTAGAAGTACTGGTTTCAAAACAACTTAAAGTATAAAAGTAAAACTAATGTATAGGTGGAAAAATGCCATTAAGAAAAAAAGCTTAGGCCGCACCACATTTAATTACACTACATGCTGGAACATTGCTGTGAGGATTTAATTGCATTCAGCCATAAAAGCAATTCTTCACTTTATACACACACCAGAGGTTGTGTGTGTTTGTTTTTAGGAACGTTGTACTCAACAGCTGAACAGAAAACGAAAGTGAGAGTTACCAATGATCAACGCAGACACACACATCAAGTTCAAAGGTGTAAAAAAAGTATCTCTATAAATACATAGGGTTTGAAATACTACTGTAGTAGTTTAGGAAGTATCAACTAAAGCTTTGTACTCTTTAAGTAAAAGTGTAAAAGTACTGATTTTAAAGCTACTCAAAGTATAAAAGTAAAAGGAATGTAAAGGGGGAAAAATAAATAAGAACAAAAGATTAGGCCACTCCACAGGAGCATTTTATTGACACTAAATGCACAAACATTGCTGTGAGGATTTGATTGCATTCAATCTGTCCTGTGTGTTTTTAAGAATACTTACTAAAATAGTGAAAGTGTCAGTTACCAGTAATCAGAACAGCCTGAACACACACATGCAGACACACTCGCACCCAAATAGAGAAGTTGCAGGAGTAACAGGCTCTACCTTCTGAGAAAGCATTAAATTAGATGCTGGAACACTGCTGTGAGAATTTGATTGCAATGATCACAATAGCATCGCCTAAGATCAGGTTCTGATGTTAGTGCTATATGTTTAGTTCTGATTCACAAAAAAGCAGAAAATATTCTGTCCAACAGTTAATGATGTGTTTGTGATTTTGCTGAATGACTTATATGGGAAATAAAATACAAATAATTATACACATAACATGGACTGTGTATATATATATATATTTAAATGCCACTCCCTGATTTTATCTGCTGCTTACATAATTTAGAAATGTTTTATATGTTTAACACAAAATTTTCAATAAAAATGTATATATATATATATATTTTTTTTTTTGTATATATATATATTATATATATATATATATTTTTTTTTTCATAATGAATATAATTTTAATTGTGTTCTACACCAGTATCACCAGAAGATGGCAGTAAACGCTAGGTTATAATAAATATGCCCATTTTTATAAATTCTATTCAGATGAAACAAGATTTACAAGCCCTGCGCTTCCCTTACTACATTCAAGTGTTCCCACAAGCTGAAAGTACAGTGTGCACATTATAATAATACAAACAATAACACAATATTCAGCATCCTCTTTCTTTCAGATTAAATTATTTAATGTATTTAAGATTTCATGTTTTTTTTTCTTCAAATTCCATAAATTGTATCTTGAAGAAGAAAAAATAGCATGGGAAAAATATTAAAGGTCATTTGGGCAGCATTTCTAACCAGAAGTACACACATTCTGTACTTTGGAATTGAAAACAAAATCTAGAACAGTTTTACATGTTTACATTAAACATGCATTCAGTGTAAAACATGAAAGAAATTGCTTCTGCATAAAGGCATAAAGTAAAAAAATAAAATTCATTATATTAATAGAGTTTTAAATTCACAGCTGGAATAATACAGTAGATAAACATAACACAGAGTGACTTTGAGTAAGATTAACAGTTTATGAGAGAACTGTAAGATGATTTACAAGATATGGAAGGATAATAAATAAATTAAACATTATATCTGCAGTTTAATACAAAATAAATAAAATATATTAAAGCCACAGTAGCTAACAAAGCTGATCTTCATTCTGATATTGATTCTTATCAAATCTTCCCCATAGCCCATACACTATATATTATATCATCACCATCATAACCCAACCTAAAAAAAATAAAGCAATTTAATAATGATTTTGTCTATCAACACATGGTAAAATATTATATCTCAATATTTAAATACATTTTCTTGATATACGGCATTTGGCACAATGTTTAGTAGTGTCAGTTTCTTAAAAAATGGTATAAAAAACCTTACTAAGAAAAATGTTTTTATCCCATTGGCATGTTTTATGTGTTTCATTTTTTAAATTTTATCTATAGGTCTTGCCCATGGATTTTTGAGGTGCAAATATTTTTTCATGCATAGTACGTAATGTTTTTATTTATTATTTTTTTTAGTTTTTGATGCACTTAATCCAGTTTAAAATTCTCTGTAATTAAATGTGCAATTGCGTCAGTGTTCTTGACAGTGCTTCTGGTGAGTGCACTGATGGTATCCTTGATATGCTTATTAAAGCATATTGGTAATATATAAGAACATTTATCACAATATAATAAAATATAATCATATTGCCCAGCTCTAGAGTTGTTTTATGCTCTTAAAACCCTCAGTTAGTTAAACTAATTCATTAGTAGGAGAAATTCTAAAAACCTGGGACAGGGTTTAGTGTTTGGGTGTATTTATATTTTTTATAGAGATTAAAGTTTTTTTTTATTTCTCAGTAATTTACTGATTTCCCATTAAATCAGCCAAGTACCCTGCTGGAGGGGTACAGATGGAGGGGGGGTATTCTCACTATGACTGTAATGAGTTGCTGAAGACCCACTGTGAAACTGATCCTGCCTTTCTGTTCTTCTTTTGGCCTCTCTGTTCCTTTTTCTCTCTTTTTCCGTGAGAAAACCTGTTTCTGAGAAAACCCTGCCCTGAACCCGTCTCAACTTTTAACATGCCCTGCCCGTGCCCACGCTCTGCCTGCTGAGAGGATGCCCTGCTGAGGATCTTCACTTCCAAGCTGGTGTCGGTGGTTCACGATAGGATGAACACCAAAATACCCATGTGTGACCTGTGTGAGGAGTCCAACTGATCCTAGAACGTTTTACACATGGGTTCCTTGTTCTTGGCCTACATATAGATGATAGTGATGGGATAAAGAGGGGTAAAACATGGGCTGGTTTGTGTTTTAGCCACATGAACTAATATTTTTTTTTTATGTTGAGTGAAGTTACTGGCTGATACAACTCAATAAAATGTTTTTAAAGAACTTCAACCGGAAACCTTTGTTTCCCCTTTGGTTATGGATTTTTAACCAACTTTGAAAGACCATCAGAATGATATTTTCTGTAGTAACTCATACCTCAATCAGAATATATCATCATGCTGAAGTTCATCATTGTCAGCTGGTAACAGCAAAGCTTCAGCCAGTATTTTCTTATTTTAAGTGTGTGGTACATCAAGGTAATCTGTTTGGGTTTTAGCCTCCAAACCTACCCACCACCATTCCCCTAATTGCATTTCCATACCCTGGGTTGTCAGGTATAGAACACAACAACTTTGTGTGCTGAAATCACGCTGGCTTTTTTGTTACAACATGCTAATGTGAACTTACTGTTAAGGGTGCATCAAGTTAACAGCATTTGAGTATATAACATCCACATGAGCTAGTTTATAATGTGCAAATAATAAAAACATTGGAAACGTCTATGTTCGTTGATCAGCTTGCAAATTGCCACAATTTTTTGCACCTGTGGAGAGGTATGTAGGACAGAAACTCTTTCCCGTATTTGAAAAATTATCCACTGTAGCCATTTCACAATTTCATTCTAATTTGTTGCTTAAAATATATACTATGAATGTGCCGTGGCATTTTACCACAGTGTTGGTTTGAGGTTGGGCATGTCCTCATAAATCCTAAATTGCAAAAATTAATTTCAGGGAGGTACCCCCAGACCTAGACCCCCCCTCCCAATCCCCAGTCCAAAAAAAAAAAAACCTTTCGCACACACAAGAACTTTTCCTATTATATACCTTCTCTTGGGTGTGCTTATGTATATTATATAAAGAGAATCTGCAAGTCTCTGTGTTCTAGGCTGTGAGAGCAAATTACCTTCATTCAGTGTTGCTGAGGTGTTGCTGTGTGTTGGCATGGTGCTACAGTCTTCACGTTTGTGCTACCACACGATTGTTCTGTAATTTTTAAAAACATGAATAGTATTGTTTGAACTATTTCTATGATTTTGGAGCTATGTTGTAAGTAAGTAAGTTGAGAAAATCAATACCAATTTTGATTAAAATTGTCTAATCTAAACTTCTGCTTGTGCATGTGACTGCTTAAACTGCACAGTGTCTACACTCTCTGCTGTGATATTAATACTGACCATCTGCCCTGCACTTACACCCTTTCACAGTTTCACTACTGAATACTATAGCTTCCTCTCACATTAGTGCCTCTTCTGCATTTTACTGTAAATTTACTTTTTGTTTTACTTGTGTAATTAGATTTACTGTCTTGACCAGACTGTTTGTGTAATACACTACCAGCCTGATAAAGACGGGTTCCCCTTTTTGATTCTTTGTTCCTCTCTTTTCGTCTCATTCTTGCTTCTGACTCGTTCACAAAATGCTCATGCCATGATTTCTGCAAGGCTGTCTTGTGACAATGTTATTGTTAAATGCACTATATATATATATATATATATATATATATATATATATATATATATATATATATATATATATATATATATATATATATATATATATATATATATATATATATATATATATATATACAGCTCTGGACCAAAAAATAAGAGACCACTCTTAAAAATTATTTTAAATCGAGTTTCCTCGATTTTACCAAATTGAAAACCTCTGGAATATAATCAAGAGGAAGATGGATGATCACAAGCCATCAAACCAAACTGAAGTGCTTGAATTTTTGCAGCAGGAGTAAGGACATAAAGTTATCCAAAAGCAGTGTGTAAAACTGGTGGAGGAGAACATGCCAAGGTGCATGAAAACTGTAATTAAAACCAGGGTTATTCCACCATATATTGATTTCTGAACTCTGAACTTTATGAATATTAACTTTTTTTTTCTTTGCATTATTTGAGGTCTGAAAACTCTGCTTTTTTTTAGTTATTTCAGCCATTTCTCATTTTCTGCAAATAAATGCTCTAAAACTTCTTGCTCTGTGTTTATTGGAATTACAATGATATTAAACTGAGTACAATGGTATGTACTGGAATAATTTGGATTATCTGGAAAAGCTGGTATTGTATTTGTAATAATACATTTGTGTCAGAGTCTTTAGCTATGCCTTGATTTAAATCTTGTTACATTACTTACTGATAAATTTCAGTTCATCACCATGTCAAAAATTGGTAAATGACCCGTACATGTTAATCTATCAGTTTCATTATTATCTCTGCTCTATCCCACATCCTCACATGTACATTCACTTTCTGTAACGGCAAATATGCCTTAAACTTCCGTCCCATATATTTATTGGGTAAGATTGAAAGTTTTAACCTCTTAACAGTTAGCCAACATGCTAGACATCACAGCATGGAGTTGTAGAGGTTCCTAATGGAGTTCTGTGATGATCCATCCCATGCAGCTTCAGATTTTGCAGTACGGGTTGTTGGGAGTGTTTATAGAAATAGGTCTCTTTAGGGCAGTATAGCAGTATGTGGATGAGCATTGTCCTTTTAGAATAGCTTACCTAAAGACCTGTGCAACAAGTCCAGCCTGCAGAGAGTCACTACACATCTCCAAACTTCATGTAGCTTCAGATTAGATCAAGAACAGTAAAACGTAGAGAGACTCATGGAATGAAGAGAGTTTTTATGGCTGAGCAGCTCCAATCCATCCAAACATCACATTACCAAACACAATGCAGGAGAGCAGATACTTTTGGCAATGTAGTGTACGTGCTAAATAACATGAGGCCAAGAACAGAGCCTTGGGGCATTCCAAAAAGAATAAAAGCAGTATTTGCTTTTTTTGGCTCCAAATAGAAATAAATTGACATATTCATTCAATCAATCAATCAGTCAACCTTTATTTCCACTTGGTAAATACACTGAGGGTAACCCTCATTTTCGATGCAGCCGAACATTTTACAAAATTAAAGAGACTGAAAAATAAGTTTAAATTATAAAAAAAAAAACAATGTAAGATTTAATTAAGAAGAAATAAAATAATTCAGAATAAAAGGATATGCAGACAAGCTAAAATGTAACGCAATCAAACACAGAGAAAAATAATTAGAATAATAAAATATAAACACAATTAAAGAAATATAGGACTAAAATAACACCACAATTATAAAAAAGTAAATGATGGAACTACAATAAATAATAATAATAATAATAATAATAATAATAATAATAATAATAATAATAATAATAATCAAAATAAAAAGAAGAAATAAATGAAATAAAAAGGTAAAATACCAAAATAAAACCAGTAAAAAAAAATAAAAAGATGCAATGACTAAAATAAATAAAATAAAAGAGCTAAACGTTAAAACATAAAATTAGAGGAATAAAAAGACAAGCCGGAGAGCCGGAGAGCCGTGTATCTGGTTAAAAGGATCTGACAGGGTAGGACAGTTTTAGTAAAACCAATATAAATTCTCATGGAAAGTCATGAAATGAGTGTGAAGAAGAAAAGAGAACAGAAAAAGGAAAAAGGATCTGTCCCTGTACTTTTCTTAATACAAATCTAAAATGTTCATTATATTATTGTGTTTTTTGCTCCATCAGGGAACCTTTTATATGTGATCATGTTTGGATGCTCACCTTTAGAAACAATTAGGACTCAATTAGTGTAAAGTCCATTTCAACATTCATCAAAAACAGAATTTATCATAGATTTTGTATAATAGTGGAAGTGGAACACCTAATCTAATATCAAAGAAAACTCCTCTGATTGGATGATGCTTTATGCATGCTGGCTGGATGCTGGTTGGTCTATAGGTGGGAAACAGCAGCACTGCACCCTGGAGGTGATCTGATATAAAAGCTGAGTATCAGTTCACACAGAGCACAGTGACACATTCTACACTGACACTCAGGTCCAAGTGAGTATTTTGCCTTTATATAACTTTTTTTTTTTTTTTTTACCATTTTTTATCAGATTTATGACTGTTTTTATTGAATTTTATTTATTTTTAACATTAATTAATAGCTTATTTGTGGAATGCAGCTTTTTTTTTACCATTTTTATCAGATTTATGACTGTTTTTATTGAATTTTATTTATTTTTAACATTAATTAATAGCTTATTTGTGGAATGCAGCCACATGTGTTTTTTTTTCTTCTTTAAATTAGAATTAGAGTACTCATTTGTGTTTCACTTTTTCTCTCAAATTCTATTGGATGGTAAATGTAAACAGCTTAATATATAACCAGCTTATAACCACATACATCTTTCAATGCTGTGATTTAAATTTGAAAATCTATTTAAAATATACTGCCTTTTAGTAATAAACTGCAATACACATTTATTTAAAACTACGATAATGATTCAGTTTCAAATATTTATTGAAAATACAATACAATGCTTTTTAAATCAATTTAGAATACTATTCAAAACCTTATCCATTACATTTTCTTAATAACCTTCAAAATCTTTTGCTCTGCAGACAATTGAGGTTCAAGGAGGGCTAGTTATTCTGTCTAAAATCAAAGGAATTTAATAAAACATTTAAAAGCCAGACGTATTTCTAACGACAGTTTTGGTTTATTAACAATGTTACATCATTACTATTTTAGGTGTCTGCTCAGCTATAAAACGATGCAGGTCTTGTGGATTCTGTTCTGCTCTGCTTTTATTACAGGTAAGACCATTCTTTAGTTCAATTTATTAATAAAAGGCTAAAATTAGAGCATAGAGATATGATATTTTTCATGCCCTCAATTATCATACTTTTACCTTGTTAGAAGCAATACACTGTATTTCATGACTTAAATAAATGAGAAATCTTCTCAGCTTTCTAGATGTTAATTGCAGGGTGTAAAAGTACTGTACATATTATTTTGAGTTCAGTAAATGTAAAACAACTAGTAATAAGAAGTAATGGTACCACTTTAAAATAAGACTACCTTTATGAAGGGTTTATAAAGTGTTTATAAATTAGATTATTAATTATTATTGATTATGTTGTAAATACTGAAAAAAAAAACATTGATAAGCAGTTACAACACATCAGTTGAAAAGGCCACAGTGATCTGTTGTTTGCTTAGTAATTTAATTCAACATAGCTTCAAGTCATTTTATTTATAGTAATAGTTAAACAAACTTACACATATATTATTGACAGGTTTAATGCTGATTGATGGAAAACACAAAGTAAAATCAGTATCTAGAAATATCAGAGGTTTGACAGTATCAATGAGTGTGGAATTAATATTTGCAAATTTTCAACTCATTGTTGCCATTTCTATTTCTGTGTTGTTATATAGTTATTAACTGCTTAATAAATGGTTTTAAAGTATTTGCAAGCTAATTATTAACTATTAGTAAACTCCTTTATAAACCATTCATAAACCTTTATAAAGGTAGTCTTATTTTAAAGTGGTACCGAAGTAATAAATGATGTGCGCATGCTCAGTAGCAGCGTTCAGTTGTCCACCAGACAGGACTGGACTGGTGCCCATACACTGTGAAGCTAAATAAAGACATACAGTATAAACCTCATGGATCACTTCATTAAGTCTTGTATAGTAATCTGAACTGTTTTATATAAGTGTGATGATCTGTATTGTATGCACAACCATTAGGCAACCTTTGCTTAGGTTGACTGTCTGGCCTGTCAACCCTGCACTGATTACCATTAACACACTCAGTATCTGTTTCTGTATTAGCCATAGCTCTATAGTTTGTGCCCATCACATTCTTATATTCATAAATTAGTACCTGTTATATTAGCCATAGTTCACTTTAATTCTCTGTACTGTTTTTGTTCTGTTATTTGTTTGTTGTTTGTTTGTACTGAGCGGGTCAACCCGAGTAGGATGGGTTCCTCGGACTGAGTCTTGGTTCCTTCCAAGGTTTCTTCCTCTTAAAGGGAGTTTTTCCTTGCCACTGTGTCACCATAAAATTGGCATCTCTGTGGTGCTGCTCATAAGAGGCGTGGACCTGGTTTTCCTGTAAAGCGGCTTTGTGACAACCTTTGTTGTAAAAAGTGCTATATAAATAAAATTGAATTGAATTGAATTGGCCTAAACATTGCAGGCTTCAGGAGCAATTTTACTTGCTATATTTTAAGTTTAGGATCAACTACTTTTTACTGTTTTACAGTGTCAGAATTTATAAACATAAATTAACAAAATGTTTTTTTTTTGTTTTCAATTTCCGTTTCGCTGACAGTAATAAAAAAAAGAACATAGTAATCTTTACCTTATCTTTTACATATCAAAAGTCATTTTTACAGTTACATACTCTTTACAGTTACATACTTTGGTGCTTGAACATTTGCATGGTACTCTAAGAATGTGTAAAATATTCTAGTAAAATGATTTATGTCCCTTCTCCTCTCAGAGTTGTGTGCTGGGGAATCTGTGCGACTGCGTTATGGCCAAAAGCTGAGTATCAAACTCAAAGATAAGAACAATACGCTGGAGTTTACGTCTGCAAACAGAACTCGCAGCTGCTCTCTCTGGCCCAGGAGCGCTCAGTGTAAACGAGGAGAAGTGAGCGGATTCTTGTCTAAGAGCTTCAGTATTACGTCTGTTCGTTTTGATGACCAGGGAACCTACACCCAGAGAAACAACCAGAGCAAAGTGGTTTCTGCCACCACACTAACGGTTTACTGTAAGTGATTATATCTGTAATAGTACACTCTTAGTGCTCTTTATTTTACATTGAGATAGTATATAATAGTAGCATGTGTGGGAGTGTGTAAATAAACAGTAAAATAATGTTAATGTACAGTTACTCTACACAAAGTAAGATGTAAAAAGTAAATGTTTCATATTGACATGAAATTAAACGTATTTTAAACATATTTTAATATTAATTTACACATGTTTTTAGATAAATTACACTTGGGCTTTTTTTAACCTGACTGTGCGTCTACTACTGTGTTTACTTTTGACAGTCAAAAAAATTTATTAGATATTTTCTAACCCCTCTACTGTCAGAAATTGCCTTTTTGTTTCTAGAACACGTACTGCCAGAAAATTCAATTTTTTTAAATAATATTTAGTGGAACCCCCCGCAGCCAAAAATGACCATATTTACAATTATTTCCTATGATTTCCCCTGCCAGATTACTAATCTTTATTTGAAGTTTCTGGAACTAATGTAATTCTTAGTGATTTGTTCTGGAAACACTGCAGCTCTTAAATTACAGTTCTTTATATCTGTTTTTCAATACAATTTTGGATACCCTGCTGCCTGAAAGTTTGTAAGACTATTTTATAGAACCAATGCTGCAAGAAAGTTCTATTTTTTTACAGATATTTTATGGAACGACTGCTGCAAGAAAGTTTAAATTTTTTACAGATATTTTATGGAACCACTGGTGCCAGAAAGTTTTAATAATTTTTAGTGATTTTTTTCTGGAAACTTTACAGCCTTAAAATTACAGTTTTTTTTACAACATTTTTTTCAATACAGAAAATTCAGGTTTTCACAGATATGGTCTGGACCCCCTGCTCACAGAAAGTTATATTTTTTTACAATTTTTTTATGGAACCACTGCTGGAACCACTGCTGTTTTTTTACAACTGTTCTTTTTTCAATGCAGATTTTGAAACCCCTGCTGCCAAAAAAATGCCATTTTTTCACAGATTTGTTTTGGACAGCCTCCTGCCAGAAAGTACAAAAACCGATTATATTTTTACCTGAATTCTAATGTTTCTATTCTTCCCAATTTCTTTAAAAAGCCTCAACAGAAAGCAGGACTTTACAGATTGGTCAAACTCTCAGTATTTCACTGGAAGGTCTTTTGAGGACTGAAGCCAGTCTGAGTTTCTCCAGCAGTGAGGGGAACATCCTGCTGGTGCAGAGAGGATCACGTGTGGGGACACTTCCAGACAACTCACCCATCCAGGTCTCCAGCAGCAGCATCCAGGTGCTCAGTGTTCACGCCTCAGATGGAGGGAGGTACACTCTCTCAGACAGGGAAGGTCGTGAGGTCAAGGTCGTCACTCTAAGAGTTACTGGTGAGTTACTGCTGTAAACATCATCATATCAGCTCACACTGCAGATATAGCACACCAGACAGCCACTGAAGCTATAGTGCACCAGACTTCCACTTTTCACCAGTTTAAATGAAAAGTCATAATTGGGTTCTAATTTCAGATTTTGAAGGCAAGGCAAGGCAAGGCAAGTTTATTTATATAGCACCTTTCATACACAGCGGTCATTCAAAGTGCTTTACAAATTAGAAAATACACAGAGAAGTCATATAAAAAAAAAAATAAAAAAAAAAAAGAAGATCACATAATTTTAAAGATCAAAGAACCTTAAACTGCACACCTTTAGAACCTTTTAAAGAATGTTTTAGAAACTTGCATTTCACTGATATTTAATAAATGAGCTTTCCAAACTTAACTAGAGCATTTTTTTTACATAACATTGAATATTTACTGGATTTTTACTAAAAATCTAAAAATGACATTATTTTTAACAAGAGTATAACAAACAAAAGTTAAACAGAAATATTCAATTAGCAATTCCAAAACAAAATGTTGTAATGTTAGGAAAGTACATGTAGCGTTCATGTAGCCACACATTTCTAGCTGGGTTTAGCCTCCATGCCTTATTAGAACGTTTTATGAACATTTAGCAATGTTTTAAAAAGGTTTCAGGGAGGTTAGCCAGTAAAATTACAGGAATGTCCTGAAAATGTAACATAATAATGGTTTGCATCATTATTAACTAACATTATTATAAAATTTCTTCTACAATTTTCCAAGTTGAAAACAAAATGACACATAATCACACAGATATCAGACTAAATAAATCATATTTAATGAATTTGCATTCCATTCAGGAACTGAATTGTTTATTTTAACATAAGAATGGAATATTTATACTAAAATAAAAAGTTAATAGCAACTATTGTAACTAATAGCTTATAATTATGAAATTGCATTGTTTATATCAAAAACTACATAATCAATAAAAATCCTCATTTTAATGTAACCAAGCTTTACTAAAAAATAAATTTAATCTAAAATTTAAATAAAATATTAAGCAACAAAACAATGAAATAAATAGTTAAAATAATAAAAATATAAGCATAAACAAAGAAATAGAGGACTAAAAAATCCATATTTATAAAAAAACAAACATGACCGACTAAACGTTTTAGAAACCAACGACCAAGTCGTAACTTTCAGAACTTTCATGTAACTTTCTACCTTCTACTACACATTTCTAGCTGAGTTCATGTATCATATTTTAATAGATTTTTAGAAATTAAAATTTTACACTGTGTTTTTTACAGTGCTGATTCTATAACAGTACAGATTTTACTTTAACTGACTCTAATGCTCCTTCTGCTTGTTTTAAAAGCCTCTACAGGCAGTCAGAGTTTACTGGTTGGTCAGACTCTCAGTGTTCCTCTGGGAGATCAGTGGAGGAGTGAAGCCAGTCTGCGTTTCTCCAGTAAAGACGTGACGCTCATGCTGGTGCAGCGAGGCTCACCTGTGCACCACCCCGGCTACTCCGGACGGATCCAGGTGAGCAGCAGCAGTATCCAGGTGCTCAGTGTTCAGGTGTCGGATGGAGGGAAGTACACACTGCTGGACGGGAAAGATCATGAGGTCAAGGTCATCACTGTAAAAGTCACTGGTGAGTTTTAGCAGTTACCATATACCAGTATATTATATTAATGATTAGATCATTGATAAGATGATTAGAAAGAGGGTGATATGTTAATATTATAGTACTTTTAATTTAATAATGAAATAATTGTAACATGAAAATAATAACAAACGTATTTTAATTATTAATTATAATTTTAAAAATATACAAGGATTGCATAATTAAATCCACACATATCCGGATCTAAAAAAATAAATAGTATTTATGTATTTTGCGTTAGTAATCAGATCAGATTTATCAGTGCATGTAAACTTTTCTTTTGGCTTTCTTGGAATGTGCAAGCATGCAAGCGTAGCTAGATGAGACAGAAACTCATTCAATAAAAAGCTCATTGCTGCGTCTGTAGCTCTAAAGAAAGAACTTTACGCACTCATTCACTTTACCAGCCTTAAGCTATATACCATATTTGCACTACTGTTATATGGGTTCTATTTATACTGTCCTCCCATCTCAATCACCATCAATATTGCACTATTGTCTTCCGTGTTACGTATGTTTATTGTGTCTTGTTGTATTGTATATATAGTGTCTCCCACTCTTTTATATTATATATCTATTTCTTTTTTTACTTATATTTATATATCTTATTTCACCCCCACCACTACTGCACCTTGTTTCTGTCTCATGTATGTCTGTTTGTGTCCCTGCTGTATTGTACCCATAGTGTCTCCCATTCTCTTTTATTATTTCTATTATCTGTACTTGCTGTAAAATTGGGAAGGAGAGTAACATAATTTCAATTCTCTGTATGTCCTGTACATATGCAGTATTGACAATAAAACTACTTGACTTGACTTGAGATTTTTCTTTATCAGATGTAAATGCACTCATAGCACTTTTCCACCAGTATGGAATTGGCTTTGTTCCAGGTTGCACATCTAATTTTAGGCCTTGGTTATGGAACCCAAAAAGTTTGTTTCCAACTGGAACCAAAGAACAGTAGGTTTTTTTAGAACAAACCTGTGACGACATCTCTGTGCGTGTGTCTAATTGCACATGATGAGCTGTTGATGACGTATTCTGTTACATATCCTCGGTTCCACTAAAACTGACGCATACCTGATCTGGTTCTTATGAGCGAAAAGTGCTTATTTTAACTTATTTTATGGATTTTTATGCATGCTTGCAAAAAGTAGTGTTTTAATTTGAAGGAGAACCCCCATGTGAAATGGAGTTGGCGTGCAGAAAAACATGATAATAAATACGAATGTTTGTCAAATAGCTCATCTTCATTTACCCCCAGCATTCCCAAAATACAGCGCTTTTAGTAGATGCTCCGAACAGGCTTTCAGTGCTAGTGATAGGGGCATAGCATTGCCCATGCAAATATGTGATGCAATATAAATAAATTCCAGCTGTTGCTGAAAATATCTCCATAATGTTCATGCATTTCCACGGAATTAATATTGCAGTTTGTTCCCCCATTCTTCCTATTCCTTCGTGCACATCAGTTGACTTATAGCAACTAAATAAACTTTTAATAAACTATCTGTGCACTTTCAAAGTTCTCAGTGCCTTGTTTTAAAAGTCAGGGCCCTTCTACCAATTCTACCAATTCTACCAATAAAGCATAAAGCTACTATGTGAGCTTGTTAATGGTGTAAAAATAGCCATCACTAGCCTGTTGGGAGCATCGGCTCATGTTATTTAATGTTTTTTTTGTTTTTTTTCTTATGTTTTTTGTCTTTCCATTTAGATCCCTGTGCCTCAAAAATTCAGAATATGGACCTTTCTTATGGCCACCAGTTGAGCATCTACCTGCTATACCAGATTGGTTCACTGGAGTTTAAATTTATTAATGAAACCCAGATTAACACCATCTGGTCCAGTAGCATCCAGCCTGAAAGAGGAGCAGTGGAAGGATCTGGATTTGATATGCACTTCATAATTAACTCTGTCAACTTTGAGGATCAGGGAGATTACACTCAGAAGAACAACTTCAGCAAAGTGATCTGTGTCACTAAAGTGAAAGTTCACAGTAAGTAATGTTTTATCCTCTCTGTGGATAATCTTTGTTGTCAGGTTGTAAATAATAAAACATTTACTGTGAGTCTAATACTCCTCTCTTTACTCTTGTTTTAAAAGCTGATAGGAACACCCAGTACTGTGTGGAAGGAAAGACGTTCACCATTTCTCTGGCCGGCCTCTCGAGTGAGGAAGCCACTCTGCGTTTCTCCAGTAAAGATGTGAACGTGATGCTGGTGCAGCGAGGCTCACCAGTGGAGAATCTGGATGAGTACAGTAATCGGATACAAGTGACCAGCAGCAGCATCCAGGTGATGAACGTGAACGCATCAGATGTGGGCCAGTACACACTTATTGATGGAAAAGGTCGTGAGGTCAAGATCGTCACATTAGGACTCGCTGGTAAGTTTCTGATGGTAAAATGTTCTACGTTTCCTTAATTTTGTCATTATTGATAAAACCTGATGGTGAATTTCTAAATCTACCCAGCTGAAACATTACCAACTTTCAACATTTCAAAATTTGTAGTTTCAGCATAAAAAAAAATTGTTGTAAAAACTTTTTAAAAATTCTTATGAAGTTTTTTTGTTGGAATCTTTAAAAAGTCATTTTCATTATATGATTAGATTACTGTATACTGGGTGAGTCAAAAGTCACAGGACACCCATTTATTTCAGAAACTAAAGGGAGATTATATATCATGTATCTAAATACTCCACTCATCCATAAATACATCACTCACCCAGTATTTTAATTATAAAGCCACTTCAAATATCTACTTAAACTTAAGTTTCAGTTCATTTAAACATATTTATTTATACAGCACATTTTCAAGTCACACAAAGTGCTTAACAAAAGAAATAAATAAGACTTTAAAACAGGCAAAGAAAAACCATGTCATGCATTTATAAAAATCTAGCACAAAATAATACAAAATAAAAAAATATTATAATTAAAAAAATTATAATAATAAATAAAAATGTAGACAATCTAGAAAAATCAGATGTTTGGCTAAATTAAATAAGCGAAAAACATTGAAAGAAAAGTAATAATAAAAAAATCCATCCGTCCTCCCATCCAATCTGTCTATGCATCCATCATGTCTATTCATCCATCCATCCAACCACCCATCCATCCATGCATCCAATCTGTCTACGCATCAATGCTGTCTACTCATCCATCCATCCTTTCCATCCATCCTTCCATCCAGTCTATCAAACCAGTCCATCCATCCATCCATGCATCCAATCTGTCTATCCATCCATCCATCCATCCATCCATCCAATCTGTCTACGCATCAATGCTGTCTACTCATCCATCCATCCTTTCCATCCATCCATCCATCCAATCTATCCATCCATCCAGTCTATCAAACCAGTCCATCCATCCATCCATCCATCCAATCTGTTTATCACTCCATCCAATCTATCCATCCATCCATCCATCCAATCTGTCTACGCATAAATCCTGTCTACTCATCCATCCATCCATCCATCCATCCATCCATCCATCCATTCTGTCTATCCATCCATTCAATCTGTCCATCCATCCATCCATCCATCCATCCATCCATCCATCTATCCATCCATCCAATCCGTCTATATCTATCCATATAATCTAAATAGATTTAAAGCCTTAAACAAGTATGTTTTGTTAAATAAGCCAAAGAAAGTACAGAAAGTGAAGTTTGTTTTAGTGTTTCTCTATGGAAGCATTGTCTTTATTAAACACTGGAATAAAAAAGGGAAGGTAATCTGTAGTTTATACCTTACAGGTTTGAAAGTAAGTTGTTGAATAAATGTTGCAATAAAAAGTTTAATATATGTTTTTTTTAAATAATTAACATAATTTCACATTGATTTAAGTTGATATGAGGTTGATATGAAGTTGATTCAGTTGTGAATAAATGTTGATATGCTGGATGGTGAGCAGCACTGATTTCTGGTCTGTGTGTGTGTTTCTGCAGAACCTGTGAACTTGGCGTTTTTAGGTTTTCTGGTGCTGGTTGTTCTGGTGCTCGCTGTTCTCGGGTACTGCAAGTGGGGGTCAGAGCAGTGCCAGTTCCAGATATCAGCTTAAGAAGAAGCACAATCATTAACAATTATCATGACATAACATTTCCCCCAAAAATAATTACAATATATAATATTGATATTACTGTAATTTTAAGACTTTTATACTACTTACTTTTATACGCTTTAAATTATTGTGACAGAACGAGATGTCTGTACTGCTTTTATGACACTGTTATTATCTGCATTATAAAGTAGTGCAGATTTAGGTTGAATTTTGTTTAGAATTGTGTCTACACTCCAAAACATGAGCTGCCAAAGATAACAATACAATAAAGTTTTACAGTATATTGTACTGTATGTATGTATACTGTTTATTTTTATGTTAAAGCTTTTAAAGCTTCTGTTTTGCAGATGCTGTTTAAAGTGGTACATGCTTAAATTGACAGAATTTTCCTGTATTTACCATTTTAATCGATCAATCAAAGGATTTTTCAAATACAGAAGTATGCAAATATACAACATATAATGAGGACCTATTTTTAGTAATCTACGGTTGAGCTGTTAATCCATGCACTGTGCGGTTAGAATTAGGGCGTGACAGTGTGTCTTTGCTATTGTAATGCCAGGAAAAGTACACCATGTGTGGCTTTCATCAATTATTCACCATGTAATTCTTTTAATTAATTACGGGTGTGTTTTGGGCATCAGATCCAACCCTACACTTCCCACCTTTGAATACTTGGTATAGTTGTGAAATCGTGAGCTCAGGAAATATGTTCCATAAATCCACGGTGAATTGTGTTCATTTTTGTCTGTTTATAAAAGTATACATTGTAAGAAATTTTATATGCTGGCCAAATCAATAAAAAAATGAAACTATTTATTTTGTGTGTGTGTGTGTTTTATTTGATGTTTTATTGGTTTCAAAGTAATTGCCATGTTCAGGAAAACTCCTGAACATGGCAATTCTCCCTGCTGCCCCACCTCTAAACCCATACATCACCCAGTGTTTTTTTTTTTTTTTTTTTAGCATTTTTCAAATTTAAACTGAGGGTGGAGTCTCAGCTAAAATCAGAGGGATTAATTACCCTTTAATGAAAAAAACTAAACCTATATAAAAGTAGAAACAGAGACAGAAGCAGCGTTACATTCAATCTTTTTTTTAATATTGAAGACATTTTCATAAATAACATGAATCGTTGACATTTATTAAAGCTTATTCTCCCCGGTATTGATAATATTCATTGTGATAAGTGCTTTCTAGGGGGGAAGAAGACCGTAAAAACAAAACTAACCTTTACACAGTAAATTCACACTTAAGAATCAAATGTTCAAATTCAGTCTTTACATCCATAGTGTCTGTTACTAGCGTCCATTACTAGCACTCAAGAGACGGAGCTTACTCACCAGCAAACCAAACGGTACCACTTCAGTATCGTTAGAACATTTTCTATTCATTTTAAATATTAACGTACATCAATTTCATGTGAAAAAACAAGTGCAGTGTAGGTACATCCTACTCTTGAGTGACCAGCACAGGCTACTTTACTCTAAATACAGCTTGCATTTCCAAAATGCCTGCCCCATTTCTGTAAAAGATAGCTTATTATTTTAGCCGACAGCGTTTCGAGCCTGCCTTCCTACCACATCCATTTCTAACTCCCAGTGAAGCATTCTGTACCACATCAGAACAGGACAGGAACCTCTTCAGACAAACGGAGAACGGTGGTGGTCTGCAGATAAAGCACCACACTGAGGATGCAGTGGAGAGAGAGTGGGCTAGTGTCGCTCATGCATTGGTATGTACAGATCGGCCTTTAGCGCTCTTCTCTGCATGCAGAGGCTTTTCTACACTCATGGCACAGAGCTGGTCAGCCAGGCGATCTTCTACAGGCTTTAAAAGAACTCTTTGGATGGATCTGAAGGGGTTTGATAGAGGTTTGAACATCATGCTGTTACATCAGAGAGGAAGTGGACCAGAAGACACAGGAAAGTGGACGGGACTCGGTTTATTTACTCTAAAGACCCTAGAACTAAAGAAAAATTCACTTTTTCTGTTTATGTTTTTTGGAGAACAGTGGCATTCTGTTGATCTAAATACTAGAAATCATTAATCCCTGCTGAAGAATCAAGACCAGATCAAGACTAGAGAGTGTCTCACAGTGCTATATTGGGTCAATGGCCAAAAAAATGCAGATTTCTTTTTTGTTTTTAATAAACATTAGTTAAAAATGTAAGATATTTGGCGAAACATAAAATAAAATATTAAATTTGAGTCAAATTGAGTCTGGTATGTTTAAGTCACATGATTATCAAACCTATCTGGTGGATTGGCCAGCTAGTTGTGTTAATATTAACCTGTACAAGATTCACCCAAAGATTAAACATCTAGAACAAGGTCTTTCACATAGAAAAAAAAATAAATCAAGCAGAGCTGGACAATATTGTAAAAAAAAAAAGTAAGCATCTTGATATTCTTCAAATATATGAGAAATTCTTGATTACGATTTTTAGTTACTTACATAACTTTTGATGTGTAACTGGATATCACCATTTAAATATACCTCTAATTAATCTCCATTATACAATTTTAAAAATCAATTAATAAGCTACAATAATTGTTGCTCTGGTTTTGTTTAAGATGTTCAATTAAATGTTTGTGCGGGTAATGGGATGTTTTGTGGTGGGTTAAATGGGGCCATGACCAGCAATATGTTGGAAACGATCAGTGTATTGTTTAGCAGTTTAATTTTCTGACCGAATCAAGCTACATTAGAAAAAAGAACATGGGTATAAGGACTTATAAAACTCATTTTGTCCCATTCAGTATAGTAAAGAATGATTTTTTTTCACAATTTTCTAATTATTTACTTCAGCCTTTTGCAAACAGAATTTCAAGAAAAATGAAAAGGTGAATCTTCTCTTTATATATTTTTTTGGTTTGGCCAATGTTGTGTCTTGTAACACAAATCTGATGGTATAATCCGACTTGCAAAATGCAAAAATGGAAAAATCAGAAAATGAAAGATTTATTTTTTTAATTTTCATCAAATTTCGATTGTGAGAGGAGATGAAAAAACTAAAATTGGAAAAATTGATGAAAATGTATTTCTTGTACATTGCTCCTCATAAAGAAAATGAAATAATACATTTTTACATCCAATTTTCTATTTTTTTTATTTAGGCTATGACAGTCAGAAAGTTCAATTAATAAATGTTTCACTGATCGGAAACCTCTAGTTTAAGCTAATCCTTGATGGTCAAGGTGGATGAAAAGCTGAGCATCCAGGCTAAACACAACCACTATATGCTGGTAAACAAACTGGTTAAGCTGGTACACCTGCTTAACTTCCCACCCTCATATATTTTCAAAGAATCATTGGAGTTTGATGGTTTAGTTGGTCTACAAGCACAGCTAACTCAAACAACATGGTTGGTTTACTAGTTTGGCGTGGCTATGTTGGTCAACTATCTTGGACTCAATGGCTGAATTACCTGGGTCAGGTTGTTCACACTGGTTGACCACTTAAACCGGAGAAATTACATAAAATAAATAACCAATGCTGGTAAAAAGGTAAACTGGTCAATCAGCTTAGCCAGCTTCACCAGCTTCTCCAGCTTGAGCTTGCCAGGTTGTTTTCTTCAGCAGGTTTACAGTCAATACTCAATTAGTTTTGATTATTATTTTTCTGATATTATTTTAATGGTACTTTCTCAATTCACAGATTTAGTCCCGTCCGTCCTGTGTGATCTGGTTGTCTCACTTTTTGCCATAAGTAAAATACACGTACACAAGTGTTTAACTTCATAAAGCAGCAATAACCTGACCAGCAAGGATCCTCTCTGCCACTAGAAGGAGACAGAAAAAAATGACACGCTTTACAAAAACAAGCAAATCCATTTCTCCTATCGTACTCAAAATGGTGCATTCCCCATCTAAAAATAAAAAAAGAGTATTTACAACTGAATCAACACTGACTTATTGCACACATTGCTTCTAGACGCACAATATAATCAACACAATTTCAGACTTCCATAAGAAGTCTTCTGATCTCTCTCTCTCTCTCAACCAATCACACACTTACTTTCACACTTCTCTCTCTCTCTCACTCTCTCATGCTCTTCATATCTTTCACATTCACACTCAAAATAAACAACCCTCGGGTTCAGAGGAGTGATTATCAAAGTAATTAAAAGATTTGCATTCAATCACACTGCACATTCTCTCTTTAACTCTCTTACACACTCATTTACACACACACACTGTTTCAGAGCAGTTTTAGCACAGTGGCTTTTGACGTTTTGAAGGTTTGTGTAGCCAAAGTAGCACCTTCTCAAAATGCAACTGTGGTTTGTATTATCGTGTAAACGCATCACAGTGCAGCCACAAGAAAAAAAACCCCAAAAAAACACAAAAACACATCAGATTCGTTATACCTACCATACAGCACACAAACCCTGTTCACAATCGGCATTATTAATAACATGCATCCTGGGTGAGCCAATCGTGAACCAAATGACCAGCACATGTATGAAAGGTAGGTAGTGTATCTAGAGGACAGATCGTGATGCAATCACTAAAACACATTCAGAGGTGGTTAGAGGTACAAATATTAATGCATTATTTTTGTAGTGTGAACTCAAAAGCAAATTAATTGTGTCACTGCCCCTGCTGGAACGTGCATATCATCAGTGAGATCACACCGTCCACCGTCCGACAGAGTTAGCTGAGCAAATGGTTAAAAAAAAAAACTTTAAGCTAATGGTTAAAGGAGATGGCTGGCTCGTAGCTGTTGTGAAACTAGGTGAATCATCTCAATTTGTGCTGAAAACTAGACAACCAATTTTTTTTTTACCATAGCTTAACTCCAAAAGTGGCCAAACACAACAGATTACATACAAGGGTTGGACAATGAAACTGAAACACCTGTCATTTTAGTGTGGGAGGTTTCATGGCTAGATTAGAGCAGCCTGGAGGCCAATCTTTATTAATTGCACATTACACCAGTAAGAGCAGAGTGTGAAGGTTCAATTAGCAGGGTAAGAGCACAGTTCTGCTCTAAATATTGCAATGCACACAACATTATGGGTGACATACCAGAGTTCAAAAGAGGACAAATTGTTGGTGCACTTCTTGCTGGCGCATCTGTGACCAAGAGACCAAGAGACATGGTATCCAGGGTAATGTCAGCACACCACCAAGAAGGATGAACCACATCCAACAGGATTAACTGTGGATGCTGTAAGAGGAAGCTGTCTGAAAGGGATGTTTGGGTGCTAACCCGGATTGTATCCAAAAAAACATAAAACTCTACTGTTTCCACCAGAACTGTCTGTCAGGACAATAAATTATTGTGGTCTAAAACCAGGTTTTTCAGTTTCATTGTCCAACCCCTGTATTTACTCACTAAATATCAGTACTTTCCACTATTAAACAAAATCCAGACATTTGAATGCCTTTTAAAAATCATGATCAGCTGTTTCTATCGTTTTTAGAGATGGAGCACATGGCAGAATAATAATCGTTGGCTAATCGGAAAAAAACAATCAGCAGATTAGTCGACTACCAAAATATTAATCAATAGTTGCAGCCCTAACTTGCTAAATGCAATTTAGCAATCATTAAACTATTAGATCACCCAGGATGCATGTTAATGCCAGGTGTAAATTAGACCATAATGGCCTCTTCGCTTTTTTCTTTGTCTTTCCATCATAACGGCCTACAAACACACAAAGGCAATCTCTCCTGACTCAAAACCACTACTACCACTGATAACACTGATATCAGCGCTGATATCCTCCCACTCCTTACAGGAGACACAGTCAATAACAATCCAACCACAGCAGTGACGCCATCATCACTATGTCTGTGCTTCTGGTAGAGGCAGCCCCGGCTCGCAGGGCACTGTGGGCGGAGCCAGTCCATTCGCTCCTCGACAAAGCAGTCCCTTGGCTGCATTAGCAGCTGCAGCAGCTGCTGCCTCCCCACCGTTAAGGTTCCTGTATGGGCGTGGCAAAGGCCGAGTGGGCGGAGCTCCTCGCAGGCACACGGAAGGGAAGCTAAAGCCCACTAGGCAGCAGCTCGGACACGACATGACCTCGTCCTGCTCGGCAGGGGGCGCTAGAGGCTCCTGACCGCAGCGGCCGCGGTAGCCATTGAGCCGAGCCCACGGCGGCGTCCTGCCGGCTCCCAGAAGGCAACTGTTATTGTTGTCCAAGCGGGGCAGTGGAGGTAGAGACGGTGGTCCGTTCGAAACGGGCCTGGGCCAGCCGTTGGGCTGCCGACACGAGGAAGAAGAAGAGGAGGATGGAGAGGAGGAGCTGCTGACGAAGAGGCGCTTTCCAGTCACCGCGAGGGCGCCCTCGTGTGCTTCGGGGGATTTACTGCAGTCCATTGGCTCTGAGCGAAAGAGTCCATTAACTTCAGTTTGACTTTCTTCATCTTCTTCTTCCACTCGCTCTAGAGAAACCATCTCCAGCTCCAGTGCTAAACCAGAGTCCTGACCGACATCTTCAGAATCATCCATGCTTTTCTTCTCCTCCTTCTCCTCCTCTTTTATTATCATCTCAGTTTCTCCGTTCTCCAGCACTGGCCTCTTCTCGTCCTGCTCCTGCTCGTCCTCCTCTACGCTCGGGGTCTCCGGCTCACGGAACAAAGCCAGGGGACGCCCCAGTTCCGGCGTGCAGGGCAGGGACTGGCACCTGCGGGGCGGCGAGACCCTGCCCAGGGGTGGAGAGGCACAGGAGTCGGGGGGCGGGGGCAGAGTGAAGGTGAGGGAGATGACAGACTTGCTGGGCGTGTCGAATAGCTTGATGCGTCCGCAGTTCAGGTCGTGACGGAGGGAGAAGGGGTTAACGCGGACCGGTGTGCCCAGACATGGAGAGGAAGACGGGGGCAGCATGTCCGACTGACTCCGGGACAGACGCTTGTCACTGACTGGACAGGGTGAACTCCTCCTGCGGTATGGGCTAACGGCAACGGCAACAGGCTCTGTGGAGGTAAAGCAAAACAGGAGGAGAGTGAATAAAAGCAACACAGATACCTTCTGATACAGCAATGTTAGTCTCAATGCATTAACTTTTAAAGCAGGGTTCATACACGTGTCTATGTTACCTTCTGGCTCTCTGCCTTTAGTTAGGCTGTTTAATTCAGATCTGCTGAAATCATTAGATAATAATCACACTCTGATAATGTTCTATTTTTTTTTTTTGTTCTCCATAAATCCAGTCAAAACTAATTCCATCTCTCTGGATTTTTCTGAGTTACTGACTGCCCACCTTTCTGACCAGATAACGATAGATGTTGGACCCTCAGGCTCTCACGTCTCCTGTCCAGCCAGACTGATGGAAGTTTCTGAAGTCAGCTCTTCTCCATCACCCACCACAGATCAGCTGCTTATCATCCATCTTACTCTTCACTACTGATTACAACCAAGCTTACATGAACTCTCACTGCTTCCATTAGTGGTGCTGCTATACTCCTGAATATATAAGACCTATGTGGATGTATAAAAGACTTCTTAAAATTAATTTAAAAGCCATTTGACCAGTGGTAGGATGGGTTCCCCTCATATGTGAGTCTTGGTCCTCCCAAGGTTTTTTCCTCCTGCAGCTTTTTCCTTGCCTCCGCGCTCACTGGGGGTTCTGTGTTCTGTATTTTTGCCTGATACTTTGTCGTCTGATCATGTTTCTGTAAAGCTGCTTTGTGACAACACCAGTTGTAAAAAGCGCAATAAAAAAATGGATTTGATTTGACCCTGTAACCACTAAATTTCATGATTCTTTATTTTTCCATGCCTTCAATGCACATTTTCATGAGCAGACATGGACAATAAAAAATAAACTAAAACTATAATAAAAATTAAATATAGTAGGTCTAAAATGAAGCTGATAAAATGTTGAGACACTATCTTTAATAATAAAATGTCAGTCAGATCCTGAGAGCTCCATTGTGTAGGGATAAATTACAGAATTAACTCAGTAATGAACTAATGTATTTGTAGCTCAAAATAGATTTTCTCCATCAATAAACTGAAACAAAAAGATTTGTAGACCAAACGTCCAACTTTTTGGACCAAATTTTTATTTTTCCCAAACTTATCCAAACCTGGAAATGGCTATTTTAAAATGCAATTACTTTTTCAGTTTTTCCATGACCGTAAGAACCCTGTTAAAGGCACAGATCAATAAAACAGTGAATTTACGCTACTTAATATACTGCACAGTTTATGTGTAGGGCAGTAAAGGATCTAGGATTTTCTAAGTAAGGGGACACAATATTCATAGGGGGGAGCTACGTATTGTTTTACCAGTCACACCAGGTTCAAACCCTGCTTACACAGTTTTACACAAAAAAACTTAATCTGCAAACAAAATGTTAAGAATTAAAAGGAAGAAGTGCATGTTGCAAATTCAAAACAAAAAAAACCCACATCAAATATATATGTATTTTGTTTTTAATGTACTCAGTTACTTTGTTATTCTTTGGAGCTGTTGCATTTGAATTTTGCAAGTGTTTTCTTTCATTTTTGTGGATTTTGGACAGGGATGTATTTCACGGGGGCAATCAGATTTCAGCTGGGGCCAATGACTCTGTAGCTCTGCCCCTATAACTGCCACTGGTGTAAGGATCTCCCATACTTTTTTATAGTACAGTACCAGTTACACTACTTTAACATTGTGTACTAGCTGATACTAATCCATCTCTATACATTAAATATTATTCCACATAAACATTATTGCTAATTAAATTTAGGTAACATGGGTAAGGCTACAGAAACATTAATTTATGTTTAGATACATTACATTACATTCGACAGATGCTTTTGTCCAAAGCCACTTACACTCAAATTCACTTGCTATATGCCCAAATGTTTGTGAAAACCTCTTCTAATGAATGCAGTCAGATATTTAAACTTGTACCCAGGATGTCTGAAAGCTGAATAAGCAAGTGTCCTGACACTTTGTCCTGATAGCAAATCAAGACGGTCCAAAATAGTAACTTTAATCTTCTAGGTTTCACATAAAAGTTTAACACCTGTTGTCCTAAAACTCAAATGATTCTTACCGAGGATGACTGGTGCTTCAGTCTTCTCCCGCTCCCTCTCCATTCTCTCCAAATTAATGACAATGTCCGAGAAAGAAGGGCGGATATCTGCACTCATCTGTACACCAAGAGACCAAGAGAAAATCATAGTTTAAAACAGACATGAGTCTAACACAGAGTCAATGAACTGGATTCAGCAGGAAACCTGTAAGAAAAGGTGGTGTGCATGTGTTTGTGTGTATCTTACATTGCAGCAGTTAACAGCCAGGGTGAGGAGTGGCGGTGGACAATCACCAACCATATGTTCAAAAGCCTGCACATCCAGCCCAAAGTCCTGTAAAGAAAAAAGTAACAAATTAAATAATAATAATTAAAATGAAGAAGGTAAATGTCCATTTTCTGAAAGTTTGAAATATTGCATTGTTCCCTTTAGGTTTTTTTCATGCAGTAAACCCACACGCTACCCTCTTCCTCCCCTGTCCCCAACAGCGCTGCTGTATACAATGCCGGCAGGGGGTGTGGGAGGGAGCAGGTGAAAAATAGTAGGTTTTAGTTTATGTTTAACCTCTAAAAACCTACAAAAACAATGCATTTGATATTTGATAAATGTGTATTTGGTAATTAACTGCATTTTTATCAAAAACTGATAATATTATAGCCTACTGCTTATAAACAGCAGGTTCAAGTTCACTTTTAGTGTTTAGAGTATCACATCTCACGCTTGGTAACAGTTTACAACCCCTTCACAAACTGTCTGGTTTTCAGCTGAAAGATAGAAGCTGTACAGGACTAGGATAGTAACATAGGCAGTTCTTTTTAAAAACACACAACTGCTAAGGTAGTCTTTCTTAATGTACATTTCAGTCACGTGATCTAATGTGGCGTCAATGTGGCTTTAATTTTTTTTATGTAGTAGTATTAAGTAGTAGTGCTAATGTACATATTACATGTAGTACTATGTGCTGCCACTTCCAGCGAGAGATGGCCTTTGCTTTGAAAATAAAAATAATTACAATAATTTAGCATTAGCTAGAACTTACTTTATTTTCTAATCTTTATGTCTTTTTCTTATGAATACCTTGTTTTATATATTCCATTTAAAAAACTGATGCAGATTTTTCTTTTTTTTTTTATATGTTGTTTAGTATTTTGTTTTTAACATTCTGAAGCAGCAGCAGCAGTAGCAGAATTAATCTTTGTATACTTCTTGTGCTTTAAAAATTAATGCAGGGAAACACTTTAGTGGTATGTCTGCTGAGATGTTAAAATAAATAAGGTTTAGAATTTTGCTTTTACTTTGAAGTAATCCTAATTTTTTTGGCTTTGAAAAGTATAGTAAAGTACTAATATATCTTACAAAAATATATCATTGAAAAGTTACTTGATTTCTGTAATTCAGTTCAAAAATATAAAACTCATATATTATATAGATGTATTAAACACAGAGTAATCTATTTTAAGTGTTTATTTGTTTTATTGTTGATGATTATGAAGCTTACAGCCAATGAAAACCCAAAAATCAGTGTCTCAGAAAACTAGAATACTATATAAGACCAATTGGTACTTTTGGCAATGTGGGCAGTGTGCCAAATCCTGCTGGAAAATGAAATCCACATCTCTATAAAAATGGTCATCTGCTGGTGTTGGTCCACTGTGTTTTATCAAGTACAAAGTCAGTGCAGAGAAAATCTTACAGCACTTCATGCTTTCCCCTGCTGACAACATTTTATAGAGATAAGGATTTAATTTTCCAGCAGGAATTGGCACCCCGCCCACACTGCCAAAAGTACCAATTGATCTGATATAATATTATAATTTTTCCTGAGATACTGATTTTTGGGTTTTCATTGGCTGTAAGCCATAATCATCAATAATAAAAGAAATACACTTTTAAAATAGATATCTCTGTGTGTAATACATCTATATAATATAACTTTTCAATAATGTTCTTATGTTTTTTAGATGCACTAGTAGGACAAAGACAGAGATACAAACAGTATAAAGCCCCCCCCCCCTCTCTTCACAATGAATATCTGTGATTTGAGAGCCTGTTGTGCCAAATGGCACCGACATAAAAACCCTCATACTCCAAACAGGAGATTAGAGTTCCATTTGCATTTAGCACACATGAAACATTCACCACTGCTGCTGATGCTGCAGTAACCAGGAGATCCTTTTACACAGATAATTGCAGAACCACCAAATGAAACATGAATATGAAACTGCATACACATATTATAACTCTCACTACAACCACACTCTTCAGATACAGCGAGCAGAAGCTTTCAGATGTGCGATTGTGGGTACACTGTGTGTGAAAGTGCAAAACAAATCTTCAGCAGTACCTCTGTTCGAGGAAGCACATCTGGGTCGGCCTCAATACGAGCGATGATCTCACACAGAATGATGCCGTATGCAAAAACATCCACCTGTCGGAGAAAAATCCAGTGACCCAGTGATCAGTTACTGTGTTCAGTGAACAATTACGGTAAATTCAGACATGGAGGGCTACAGTAAATCACACAATTTTAGGTAAAGGTACAATTTTAATGTAATTAAATTAAGCAAAATTCAGAGATATCGAGTAGTTTTTTTTTTCAGATTAGTTTTTACTTCTACTCCTTACATTTTCACACAATTATCTGAACTTTCTACCCCTTACATTAAAAAAAATTGAATTTTAGCTGGTTTTCATTCCAGCTTCTCCTCCTTCAATAAAACCCCCATCCAGATAGAGTAAATCTGATTAGGATTGGATGTAGACAGTATAAACATATACCATTCCGACACCCTATTGGTTTATACTGTGATCCATCACACCTGCACACATAACGTATGTAGTCTAGTGTGAAGATGATCCGTGCAGAGACTCAAGAGAACTCCAGATATAATGGCTTTATTTTTTTCTCCTTACATTAATTTTACCTTTATACTTAAGGTAGTTTGGAACCAGTACTTTTACACTTTTCCCTTAAGAGTAAAAGCTTGAGTTTACTCTCCAAATTCTCTCCAAACTCTCCAAACTCTAGTATCTAAACTTCTAACTACAGAGTAAGGAATGTGAATACTTTTAAAACTTTAAAACTTTTGGGAAAAATTGCATTAAATTCAATGAGATACACCATGATGAGAGCATCTGCCTCAACATCATTCTAGAACAAATAAATTAAGTTCAAGTTCGTAAAAACAAGGGAAAAAAAATCCTTTCACAAGGATATTGCTTCTACTCATGCTTTCGCTAAACTCTAAAACCGTGACCCAAAGATTTTTGTGATTTATTTTGTGATCATGGCTTAAGGAAAATAGTATGTGATTAGGTAAATGTTTTATCTAATTATGATTAGATCTATAACTTCATAAGTTCTTGATTTAAAGTGTTAGTAATACCTTCTCATTGTAGAACTCTCCTCGCAGCACCTCTGGAGCCATCCAATAGGGAGAACCCACCACTGCCAGAGGCTGTTTATCCACTCCATCACTGTAAATAAAACAAATTACGCATTTGTAAGTTTCATTTGTAAATCAGTGGAGATTGATTTGAATTTACTGAACACAGAGAGAACTCTAAGCATATTTCTATTTTGAGTGTGATGTTTTCCAAATCACACAAATTAAGCTTTACCACAAAAAAAAAAAAAAAAAAAAAAAAAAAAAATAATAATAATTTTTCCACAGATGTAAGAATACAAGCATGACATGTTCGGTGTCCAAATTTTGCATCTTTAGGTTTCCACTGCAACTAAGATGCTAACACTACAAGAAAACACAAAAAGTTCCAAATTCAACCAGTCGTTTTTGTAAATATATACTTTTAAACTTCTTTCAACACACTCAAACCACATGCAGCTGCTCTGTAAGGTGCAGCAGAGTTGTTAACATGGTTTATGATGCAATACATTGCTGAATAGATACCAAATTTAAAATTTAATCAAATAAATTCAGTAAGCAGCTCAGTAATGCTTGTGTCTTACTGTGGGAATATAACTGTAAATATTTAAAGCTTAAAATCTTGATAAAACACAAATGACAACAATTTCATAACTTGTATTTAGTGCTGTGCGGTGTACCAGCTGCATTTTTCACATACCGCCATACCACTAGAGGCGCTGCGTAGCACTGTTTAACAGCACTGCCAAAGAAGCACACTGGCACAGCTCGCTAGCTAATGCTAGCCAGTTAGCATAACAAGCTAACATACTGGAGTGATGATAGCTTAGCTCTGTGGAGTCCTCCACAAGTTCTGCCTTGAGTAACATGAGGATCATAACATGAGGAGCTCCTGCTGCTGTTCCTCATCGTATGAGTGTTTTATTAGCAATTATTCACACAGAAAAGAAACGGATGAAATTGCTCAGTAGATCCAGAGCTCGGAGAAAAGTTACTCGTCCCCCAGAGGAGCCCAGAATCGGTCCTGAGCGCATAATCATTTATTCAGCATAAGAGAGTAACTATAGTCCTTTTAAATATATTAATACTGTAGCTTAAAATATTATTTTAATGCACACTGAATTAAATTTATTTGTTAACTGGAGAAAGAAGAGAATTGTGGCTGATTTTAATACTAATGCCTGAATTACTAAAATATTTGTAGCAATGGGAGAGGCTCTGACCTGTAATCCGGGATTTTCTCAGCCAGCCCAAAGTCTCCAACCACAGCGGTGAAAGAGCCGTTATCACAGCGCACCAGACAGTTCTGTAAACAGAATACGGTAAAGACTTTACATTAACTGTGTACACAATGCGCACTCTTCTTCTCATTTAATGTGTTTTCTTTCTTTTTATGATTTTTTAGATTGTAGATTTCATATCGAAGACGATATTATAGCTATACAGGAACACATACAGAAGTATTTAGTAAAGACAAAGTGTTAAACAAACCAGAATATGTTTATACTTTAGATTCTTCATGCTGTGAAGCTCCAGCTTATCCCAAATCACCATCTCAGTTCATCCGGTTTAGATCAAGGGGTTGTGGAGGACAAACACTTCTTTACTGTTTACTACATAATTCTATTGTTTTTATGTCTTAATGTTTATCTAAAATAAACAAATTTATTAAAAGTAAGAAATAAATAATTAAAAAATTGAACAAGGTGTGTCCACACTTGTCTGGTACTGTATATATTTAATGTAATATTTAAAATGATTACATTATTTCAGTGACTTAATTTAACCCAGCTCTCATCCACCCAACGAGTTGAATTAAACTCAGTATGAGTGTATGGGTGTCCTAACTTTTTCATATTAAGAAAACTTCATTTTAATTGTGTACATGATGTTTAAAAGACATTTCTTTAGTTGCAAGTGTTCAGATTTTCATGCGGTGTCCTATTTTTCTTTTTTGTTCTAAACCGTATGTGTGTGTGTGTGTGTGTGTGTGTGTGTGTGTGCTGGAGTACCTTGGACGTAAGGTCTCGGTGGAAGATGCCCTTGCTGTGGAGGTACTGCAGCCCCCGCGCGATGTCCAGAGACAGGCCGATCCTCACCGCCCACGACAGGTACATATCACTGTCCAGCAGCTGCTCCAGATTGCCCCCGTTGATATACTGTAACCATGACAACCAGAAAGACAATCACATCATGGAAGAACTTCATATCCCGTCTCCAGCCCGAGGAGCCGCTACAGGACTCAGTTACTATGGAAACCTGGAAATCTTACCTCAGTCAGAGCGTGGAGTTGGCCTTCGTGGACACACACCCCCAAAAACCTGAGAGAAACAGGAGAAGAAGAGAATGTGTGACCCGTCATCCGTTACCCAGACTGTGTTCACACTGCAGATCAATCTGACCTGTTTATTAAATCAGATCTGTTGGGTTGAGTGCTCTCCAACTAACTTTTCAATTATATTATTTTTTTTTAGATGCATCTGTATGTAAGGTCCTAGCTTGACACTGGAGAAATCGGATTTCAAGTATTTTTAATCTGTCCTGACCTTTCTAAATCAATCTGGATAAAAAAAATAATTTTGAGTGTTTATATTCTGTCCAAACAATCAAATATTAACCTGGACACAATACAGATACGGCAAAAATCCAACTATGTTATTTTAATTGCCTAGACTATTAAAATATCTGTATGAATCAATGTAAATATGACAAAATCTGATTTCAAGTCATTTTTTCCTTTGCAGTCCAGACTATGCCAAATTCGTTGGATATAGTCTATTTTTATTTTCTGTCCAAACTAACAAAACCAAACCTGGACAAAAATCAAGTTGTGTCAAAATCAGATTTAGAATGTTTTTTTTTTTTCTTCTCAAAAATCAATATAAATACAATCAAATGCTCTGTCCTGCCTGGAGAGAAATGAGAACAGCACTTTATCGGAGGAGCTCCTGCTGCTGTTTCTCATCAAATGAGTGTTTTTATCAGTAATTATTAATTCAGAAAGAGAGGAACTGGGGACCTAAACCCAACAGACTCTCAACAAAATCAATTAACTAAACAGACTATCAAAAATCAATATAAATACAATCAAATTTTAAGTGTTTTTTTTTTATATAGTCTCAATATGCCAAAAATCAGATTTTCTGAAATCTGATCAAAAATCAATATGGATACAATCTGGCAAAGCCAAATATTGGATTTGGACCGTTAGTCTGAACACAGCTTTTGAATTCTGCAATATCCAGCCTGAATATATACAGTCACTTTTAAAATCTCAATTCAAAATTTACTTAAGAGAGCTTTAGGGAGACAGTGTAGTGCAGTGTAGGGGTGAGAGTGATTTATACCTAAGGATGTTGGGATGGCAGAGGCGGTTCATTAGCTGCACCTCTCTCAGCATGTTCGCTTTATTGCTCGCCAGAGTGTTCATCTTCAGAGCCATCACCTGCCCTGTGATCCTGTGCTGAACCTGCAACACACACACACACACACAGAGACAAAGCACTGAATTATTAATATGAAAACTTATTATTTAGCTCCACTGATGATATGTTGGATTTTTTGCATTTTGTAGTTCTATAATAACACACAGTAATCTTTCTATTTTTCTACAAACTTTTTTATTATCCTCCTTTCACCCATTTCTTAAATTCTAAGGACCCCGCAGGATGGAACAGCTGTAGGTCGAGAAAGTGGTAATAGAAAGTGGAGGACAGTGAGTGATGATTAAACACAGTGTTTAAAAACTCCAGCAGCACTGCTGCATCTGATCCACTATCTGTACCAGCTCAAAATGTACTTTTCTAGGTTTTTGTGAAAAACAATAGGTCTCTCTTAGTTGTATATGATGCTGCATATAAAACTCCTCCTCAGCCTCCATTGTCTGCAGTAGCTAGTAAAAGAAAATATTCAGAAAAAAATGAATCAATCAGAAAGAGTTCCTGTTTCTACATCAACCCGTAATTAGTATTCATGGCGTCACCCATCTTGGTTTGCGACCACTTACAGGAAGAGTTGAAGGCAGGCAGCCAGGCAGCAGGGGTGGATTTTTACTTTCTGGACCTGGACTACCCACCTCCATGTGTGTAAACTATAGGTTTAAATAGGATCTCCAGTGGATTTTGCTTTTTGAAGAGACTCTGAGACTAGGTCAGTGGCTGAACTGCACTTAGCAGGGAATTACAATCTCATATGATACTTTACAACATGTGTAAAGACTGTTACTAGTGTATAACTGTAAAAATCTTTATTTTAAAACGTTTCTAAGTGTTGTTTGTCTCACTGCCTCGCTGTCCTGTTCGCCAATCAGAGGCGATATGTTTGAATGTATGAATATTCATGAGCATGAGCCGAAATTCCATCGTTTCTCCCCCTCTCCCACTCCTCAACCGGACTAAAGCAGCATTATACATGATCACCGGAGCACTTTTTTTTTTCCACAAAAACCAGCTCACATGGTATTCATTCATACTAGAGACCACAACTAGACATTTTAAAATGACTGAAAAAACAAAACAATGGAATGAGACCTTTATATTAAAACTTTCAACAACATTTCCACTAATAAATGATCAAATGTTCTTGGTAAATGTAGGCCGCCACTACTAATTCCCCAATGTTTGCACGCTTGTCCCACATGTGCACACTTGACAAAACGAGCTCCTGCACGGCTGGCACTGCAGCGCAGTGAAAGCTGATGGGTCATGGCACTCCGTGTGCATGACCTCCACTCAGCTACATATCTATAATCAGATCTGTGCGTGTGTGCGTGTGTGTGTGTGTGTCCTGCTGCCAAGTTACATGCTGGCAAGAGTGCCGGTCAAAACATGCATTAGCTGGCGTTAGCAAGGGGATTGAAGACTGAGGGAGGGAGCGAGAGAGAAAGAGATGGACTGGATGAGAAGAGAGGAGGAAGAGAGGGAGAGAGAGTCAGTAAAACAGAAGAAAGGAAGATGAAGATGTTGAGGGAGTCTGCAGAAGTTGTTTGAAGAAGAAAAGCCCTGAAGACAGAGACGCTCTGCAGGTTCTGTGGGTTTCTGGGTTTGGATGTCAGTGGGGTAGTGGAGTATGTGTGAGAGAAACGGGTGAATTATTTTATTAAAAGAAAAAAAGAGAGAGAAAGGATAGCAAAGACATTAAGAGAGAGAGAAAGAGAGAGAAAGAGAGAGAGTGTGTGTACGCACAGTCAGTACAGTGTGTGTGGGGGGGTATTAGTGGCGCTCAGCACTAATAGGCTTTCTGGATTTCCCATCATCCCACCTGACCTGCCGGAATCCGGGGCACCGTCACAATGACATCATACACACACACACACTAACACACACTCTCTAACAACACACACACAGACCACAGGAACTCCCACACAGGCCTGTCAGCCTCTCAGCACGTACTAAATGAGCAGAGGCACAGTGAGCAGCGATGTGTCCGTCAGTCGGGCAGATGCAGCCTGTCTCTTTAACTTAAAGAATCTGTATTTTAAAGGCTTTAGTTTCGCTGCTCTTGCTGTGATCACTGTTTACTAAGAATTCTGCCACCCATGCATATTACAACTTAATAAGATTGAAATAATTTTTCAGGACATATTTCGGTACCACTTTAAAATAAGACTACCTTTATAAAGGGTTTATAAATGGTTTACAATTAGTTTATTAATGGTTACTAATTAGGTTGTAAATGCCTTAAAAATCATTAATAATCAGTTATAAACCATCAGTAGAAAGGGCAAAAATGACCTGTTGTTTGCCAAATAGTGAATCCGCAGCCGTCTATATTGTCGCTCTTTCTACGTATGTGTTATAACTGATTATTAATGATTTTTAAGGCATTTACAACCTAATTAGTAACCATTAATAAACTAATTGTAAACCATTTATAAACCCGATATTTCATGTTATTTTTGCGATAACGATACTCTTGGAGATATGAAACTTTTTTTTTTGTATAATTACTATTTTTTGCTAATTACTGGATGTTGCAGTGTAACGTTATACTGCACTACGAAAACCAAGCAACACTATAACAACCACAGAACCCATCAAGCTAAATGTACAACATTACCCCATCAGATAAACAGCACTTCATATTTGATGTGAAATGAAGATGTGAAATTCCAGCTCCACTCCGGCTTTGGATTTTTATTAAGATACCACTGCCATCTCTGTCCACTGAGAGATAATGACTCATCACTGTGGGTCTGACAGGATATTGAGCTGATAAAGAAGCTCTTACTGAGAAAATGAAAGAGAAAGTAATGTTCACAAACCACTTAACTCCAGTCTGGGTCCATTCTCCAGTCTCTGAGGAGCTAGACAGAGTTAAGTCTCAACATTTAACAGAGAATTTTTAGATTGCCTCATTTTCATCTGCAAGCACTGCACAACATAATCCCATTTTAAAACCTAATTCAGTAAACATAGTGTTTAAACTAAAGAGCTAAAACAACTTCCACTCATCAATCTTAGTATGTTCAGCTTTAGACCTTAATATCAGTGACTGTGTTTGGGATATCTGAGTGCGTTTTCACACCTGTAGTTGGTTTTAATGGTCCGGATCAGTAGATGAGTTTATTTATTTAAAGCGTTTCTCCCTCTGTTTGGTTTGGTTTCACACAGGCATAAACCTAAGCGCACCGAAATATGCACCAACAAACCACGCAAGCACATTGTGTCCCCTGATTGGTCAGAGCTGTCTAATTATTTGTATCTAATAACTAGGGGTGTCACGATTCTCTAAATCCTCAATTCGATTCAATTCTCGATTTTCTTTTTTTTTTTACAGCAGAGAGGCCTATGCCAGTTTTAGATTAGTCTATGGTCAGTAATTGGTTTGATTCATCAAATTTACAATATCTTATTTCAAAAGGTGGGAAGTGATCTGTTATACACCACATTAGGCACTAATGGTCAAATTTAAATAATTGAATTAAGATATATATGTAATGCAATCTAGTGGCTTTTTTGGAAGCAGCAGTGTGCACTATTAAAACAGCAATTGTGCAACATAAAATACATAATAAAAAATACAGGAACAGTCATGTACAAAATAATAGAACAATTAGAGCCTTAACATTACTGAACTCTGTCCTACTATAACAGTTAAACATGAAAAATAAGACTCAGCCCCCTGAGAATGACAAGTTTTTTCTTTAACAAAGATATATTATTAACTTTATCTGAGAGAAAGATGCTCCTTAAGGTACTGCAACTATTAAAATATTTGAGGCTAAACAAAACAACTGTTATTTTTATATTTTCAAGTTTTTCTTTAAGAAGATGAGAATGTCCACATTCTCTGGAGAAAAGGCTGCTCTTTGAGCAGTCACAGAGACCGCGGCGTCGGCTACAGTGTGCTGCGCCATTTGCGTAGCGCGCATGCGCTTGCGTAGATTAGAGAGAGGGATCGTCGATCATCTTTTTGACTTCGATGCTCGAGACCACGACATAATTTCGATCGATTTCGATAAAATATTAAAATTGTGACACCCCTACTAATAACTGTTTAACTGGAAATTAAATAAATGAAGTGTGCTCTGTCTTTTGCACAGACCTGTACAATCTAAAATAAGCCCACGAATCACACCTGTTAGTAACATCGGTCTGTAGTGATCTAAACCCAAGCAGACAGTGAGACGTAAAGCTATTTACACCTGCCACTACCATGAGTCTCCAGAGGCCACTTGTGTTAAGATGTACTGACTGTAGAAAGGGAATCATACACATTTACTATATCAGTCTCTTGCTGTGTATGTGTGGTCAGGATGTTCAAATGTTAAGATCATACGGATTGTCTAATGCAAACAAGAAAGGCGCTGAGGAAAGAAACTCTGTTTCTACAAGTCTGTTGAGATGATGTAATTGCTGTGGAGGTCCATCACTGGTATTAAGGAGGCTTGATATGGTTAAATGCAACCTTTATGCCACTTTTCTCACATACAGTTTAGATTGCTCTGGTCCAAATCAGTTAATGAGTTTAAAGATATAGAGCGTTGTCCTGGTTTGTTTTCACAGCAAAGAAAAATTAAAGTGCACCACAATCCAAGCACAGGAAAGTAAATACAGAAAAAAGGTCCTGTCTTCTGGACATTTGTATATTTCTGTTCATTTTAACATGATAGTTGGGTCTGATCACATTCTCATCAGGCAGGCTTGGGACCAATTCAAGACCACCTCCTCTTAAAAGGTCTTGGCAAGATTGCACTTGGTTAGGGTTGTAACAGTATGATATGTTCATGGTTCCACAACCATATCAGAAAGATCATGGCTTTCACTGTATTGTACAGTTAACCCAAAGAGAATTTGATTAAGCGTGAAAAAGAACTATAAAATGTTATAGAAATAAAGCATGTTGATTTGCACGTTGTCACCATAGGTAAAGAAAGTGTTCAGAGCCTTTAAATAAGTAAAAGTACTAACAGCCATAGTATGTGAAGGTCATGCATTAAAAACGTTCACTAAAATTATGGAACAATTACCATGAAAAAGTACCTAAGACCCTATTGGAAGCATTAAACAAAAAAGCTCTCAACAAAGAAAAGTATTAACATTCTTAGCGCAAAAAAAGATGGATTTTAAATGTTAGCCCAAGAAACTTACTTAATATTATCTTAAAATTATAAATAATTGTACTGCAAGCCTCCATTTCAATTATATGCATCATAAAATAAGCAGTTTAATCAGGGTTACAGCGATAATCATGAAACCTTACAGACGAAATGCACACAAGGCTTCTGAAGGTGAACATTTGTAAGGACTGTTCCTTTTAGATAACATCTACCTGCACAGGGACTGCAGATCTGGCACATTTAAATTATGAACCAGTTATGCTGATTAATGTGTGTTGTCTGCGTAAATTAAATAAATAATATCAAAGAGTCTGACTAAAAGACCACAACAACCAAAAGTAAGATAAGGCAGGCTACAGTCACCAGATAAACTTGTCAGGAAATAAAACAAGCAGGCGGTTTTCTCTGAACTTCAGCTTGATCACCCCAGATTATTATTGAAGGTCACTCAAGATATTTGTTAAAATCAGGTTTAAACAGAGCCCAGTAACACAACATACAGCCTGGTCAGAGTTACTACTTTTAGTCCAGCTTAAACCCTAGCCGGATGAAATTAGTATCTTGGGGGGACGTCCACGAAAAATATTTCATGCTTCTACTCAGTGATAAAACTCCTGCATCTGGACTGCAATTGAAAAAACAGGAGGAGCAGTTTTTTTGCTTTCTCAGTCACATGACATCGCGTTCAGTAGCTCCTCCATTTCCACCCGCTGTTGTGTTTATGTGGATCTTCATGGAAACGCACGCCAAAAGTGTAATTACAGTATGCAACAGTGGACAAATAGCTATTTTATTAAACCTGAGATGACAAACTCAGAGATGTTGATCTGAACTGAAATAAAGCACCACAGAGTTCAGTGAAAAACAGTAGATAATTCAACCTGTAATTTTCTCAGAGGATGTCTGAGAAAAACACGTACATGGTCATTCCGGACAGGAATAAAATCACAGAGAACCCCCCATAAAAGAGAAAATTACCACAGGACCCCCTGAGAAACTAATCCCGTCCGGATAGGGCTATAGACAGATACTTTATTGACTCTGAAGTATCGCAAGTCACACAACATTTGATGTTAGTCTGAAGTTAATGAGTATAACGCAATATGATTTGTAATTATGGTTGCGCATCGTGAAGCAAAAACAGTTCCAACACATAATTGTTAAAACTAGTCTGACAATAAATTAAATAACCACTTTATTCCTACTGTCATCTGTTCCCTCTCCTACAAACACTCTTAAAACAATCAATTCTCATTCTGCACTTTTCATATTGACCCAATTCCCACAGACTGATCTGCGTAGGCAAATCATGTTCAGGCCTGGCAGAGCTCCTATTCAAACTGTATAAATATATCATACCGTCCCATTAATCACACACACACACACAGAGAAAGAGAGAGAGAGAGAGAGAGAGAGAGAGAGGGAGAGAGAGAGAGAGAGACGGCACAGGGCGAATACCAAACACAAAATGTCACATGCTAAAAAGCTCCAATTAGAGGTCATCCTCCAGAGCCCTGAAATACGATTTAGCCTCCCTGCTACTAAAGACGTCAATGTAAAACGTGAGAATTACAACCTGATTAATATTCTGATCAATATCACTTCAGTCCAGAGCACAAACAGCAGCTAAAAATCAGATTAATCTATAAATTCTCCTCAGCTTACATGGTTTTACTAATCCAGCTGTGATCAATGAACTTGAACAGTTGCTGTTCAGATTTATTCTGTTTGGAGTGATCTATCAGAGTCTTAAAATAAAGATGCTACACAGGGTTCTTTGAGTGAGAGAACAGAAGAACCACTTTTAGTTCAAATAAAGAACCCTGTTTATAAGAGACATGTGCAGGGCAGTTTGAAGGCATTTTGGGGCTCCATAAGCTCAGTGAACTCCAGTGTGGTACTGTGATAGGATGCAGCACCAGCGCAACAAGTCCAGTCGTGAAATTTCACTACTCACTTCTAAATATTCCACAGCCAACTGTCAGTGATATTATAACACAGTGGAAGAGACTGGGAACGAGAGCGACTCTGTGCTCTGTCAGTGTAAAATAAGAGCGGGGTCAGCGGATGCTGAGGAGCATAGTGCACAAAGTTCACCAACTTTCTGCAGAGTCACTACATCACTACACACCTCCAAACTTCATGTAGCTTTAGAGTTCATCACTACACACCACCAAACTTCATGTAGCTTTAGAGTTCATCACTACACACCTCCAAACTTCATGTAGCTTTAGAGTTCATCACTACACACCTCCAAACTTCATGTAGCTTCAGAGTTCATCACTACACACCTCCAAACTTCATGTAGCTTTAGAGTTCATCACTACACACCTCCAAACTTCATGTAGCTTCAGATTAGTTAATCACTACACACCTCCAAACTTCATGTAGCTTCAGATTAGTTCATCACTACACACCTCCAAACTTCATGTAGCTTCAGATTAGTTCATCACTACACACCTCCAAACTTCAAGTAGCTTCAGATTAGTTCATCACTACACACCTCCAAACTTCATGTAGCTTTAGAGTTCATCACTACACACCTCCAAACTTCATGTAGCTTCAGATTAGTTCATCACTACACACCTCCAAACTTCTTGTAGCTCTTACAATTGTTCAAATATGAGCCCAATAAAAGTACCTAATTTATTTTTTTAACAGTTACAGTTAACCACAGATTACTGCATGTATGCATCATCTCACAGTTTAGTTGTGTGGGACAGAACCCACATTTCTTTAACTCTGACAGCTTTACACGTGTTCTCCTTGTGACAGGTCATGACCTCTGAGTTGAGTGACTCAACAAGCCTCATATCATGAGCAAACAAGCCAGGCGTCATTCAGTGTTTGCCCACCACTACACACAACAGCTTCAAACTAAGAAACGGAAGTGCACAATCAATATAATGTGTACCTTCAGGGTTTCTGTAACACACTGTACTGTACTCTACTGGAGCCTGATAAAGTCCAGAAGGAGTGCCTGTACTTCTGGTTAATCATTACCTGCAGGAATGAACTGAAGACGTATGATTTAAAGTGAGATTTGTGGAAAGTGTAGCCTAAGGGAGGAAGTGGCCAGAATGATCAATACGATCAATAATCCTGTATTAACTCAAGAGAGTAAATCACTAACTAAGGCCCTGTTTACACCTGGTCTCTTCATGTGTATATATGTAGGCATCAGGATTATATCTAGAGAAGACTAAACCACATAAAATCTGATCACTTCAGTAGGTGGTCTAAAGCCCGTTCCGGACAGGATTAGTTTCTCAGGAGGTTCTGGGGTAATTTTATCTTTAACAAGGTATCCTCTGTGATTTTATTCCCATCCGGAACGTCCACGTACATGCTTTTCCCAGACGTCCTTTGAGAAAATACAGAGTGAATTACCTACTGTTTTTCTCTGAACTCCGTGGTCCTCCATAAATTTTAATCCCACCTCGGATCTATGATTATTTTTTCACCTCACGTTTAATAAAATAGCTATTTGTCCACTGTCATGCACCATAATTACACTTGGAGCACACATTTCCACTGAGATCCACATAAAACACAACAGTGAGTGGAAATGGAGGAGCTACTGAACGCCATGTCATGTGACCGAGAAAGCCAAAAAAAAAAAATAATAAAAATAAAATAACTCACTGATCCTCCTGTTTTTTTCAATTGCAGTCCAGATGCAAGAGTAATCCTGTCCGGATAGGGCTTAAGGCTGTGTTTAAAATGTGTGAGAATCAGATTTGTTAAAAGTACTGTCCACACTGTTATTTGCAAGTGGTCAGATTGGCTTCGTCTGTCTGTTCATCACAAACGTATCTGCATTGGTTGCTGTGGTAACAAGGTCAGCATCAGTACCTAACCTCTGGTACTTTTTTTGATTCCCCACATTTCTGCCATTCTGTATCTAACAAGGTGCTTGTTTGTCACAGTGTAAATGAGGCAAAATCAGATTTGAGGGCAGGAACTGAAAAGAATTTGTATAAATCCAACAGTATTTTAACATTTCAAACAACTTTTCAATACGGTTTGGATCTGACTAGCAAAGTATCAATAATATGTTAAGTGTTCTAAACTTCCTAAATACAACTACGAGTTTAAAAATAACACACTCAATCTGACATTTTAGTTCTGATTTGGCCCACTTTAATATTTGGTATTGAAATCCAATGCATACAATTATTTTCCATTTTGAAGAAAGAAGTTGAGATATTATTAAAGGTCACCTTCCGTCGTTTTTTCTTTCATTTTAAAATGTCTAGTTGTGGTCTCTAGTATGAATGAATGACATGTGAGCCGTTTTTGTAAAAAAAAGTGCTCAGGTGTCTCTGTATAGCTCTTTTTTAATGGACTGTTTTAGGGGTGTGTCCAAAATGACCGGATTCCAGCTTTGCTCATGAATATTCATACATGCAAACAGCATGCAAATATCTCTCCTCTGATTGGCTAGGAGCACTGCGACGCCCCTCCACCGCTCTGCCGCTCACTGCCTCCCACCTCCTAACTGATGAGCGGTGATGTTGCGTCGCTTCAGCTCCGCCTCTGGGAGTTTCTCGAGCCAAGGTGGGCTGGTCTGTGAGTTTCTGCCTACGTAGGCAGAAAGATAATTCAAAATTCACCGGTTTTTCGGAGGGGGGGAGGGGGGATTTCTTTGCTTAGCTCCTGCAGACAATGGGGGCTGCAAAACAGTTTAATGTGCAGGTGTACACATTCAACTCGGAGAGACCTACTGTATTCCACAAAAAACAAGAAAAATCGGATTTTCGCGGAAGGTGACCTTTAATACTACTATTCTACATATTAATGTTTCACTAAGTAAATAAAGACACATATAATTCCAATTGTCATTGGTGTCTAATAGGCTTAAATCAAACAAATATCATTACAATAACTTTGGTAACATATTTTTACATTGATTTCTAGTAAAACTTTTTTTTCCTTTCTCCTGTAATGCCGGCATTTTGGAGACATAAGGCTACAGCGTGACAGCAATGATATATAATGTACTTGCACATTGGCGAGGAATTGAGTAAAACGAGTTGAATGCAACACACGCACATACACCCCCACACCTATACACACCCACCACCCACATACAGCAACTCGGGTGACGGGTCTGTCTGCTTAGGCCTGGGCTGTAATCTGATTACGGTGATGAGTGGGACTGACCTCTCCTATCATTAAGCACAAACACTGGTGTAGGACTAAATACAGTACAAGCACATGCAGAACACACACACACACACACAGGGTGCATAAACAACCAGCATGGCACTCTTGGTACAGTACAAAATGCTGTGGCTTATAATAAAAAACAGCTCTCCTGATTCTGATATAGATATGCTTAGATCATAGACTGGATCATACTGAATAAATCTATTAGATTAGAAATTAGAAAGGAGTATATCCTGCTGCTCTTGTTGGAGTAACTGTCTCTACTATAAAGCAAAGTCTACTTTCCTAGATTTTAAGAAAATAGTGTAAGATTTTTATTGCTTTCAGCAACAAAACACAGCTCCAGAGAGCAAAGCCTAGTGCTAGAGGGCTTTATACCCCTCTAGCCTACTCCGGGCATTAGGTACGGTACCAATAGATTGTTGTTTATCATTTTCTATTGGAAGTACTTCTCTACACAGACTACACTTAGCTGTTTTTGGATTTACAAATCTGTGCCACCCATAGGTACAACCTAAAGTAACCGAATACATTAACTGGAAGTGTCCAAAAATATGTGAGCATAAAGTTGATCAATTATCAGAAGGAGTCTAAACGGACTATTTTGCTGCCACTATGATTGGGAGATTGCTGGTTTGAATCCCGGTCAACTAGCATGCCATCAGCTGCCGGAGCCCTGAGAGAGCACAATTAGCCTTGTTTTCCTTGGGTGGGTAGATGGCACTCTCTCCTCTCATCACTCCTAAGGTGTCTATAAGCTGATGTTTCGGAACCGAGTCGCATTGTTCAGTAAATCAATTGCACCTTTTTTTAAATTCAGTCTCAACTCCAATAAGGAATTCTCACTTGTATTACAAAAAAGGGCTCTACAGCATTACAACCCTAAAAAACTAGGGTGAGACAATTGTCAATAGTGCGATAAATCATATTATCTTAGTTTGTAAAGCATTATTAATATTACTTTTTTATATTTCCAGTTCAAGTAAAATGCTGCATCAACTCCAGTCATTCTAGCAGGATTTGAGTAGGATTTCAGTATGCTTGCAGGGAATACAATTTGACTTACTAAATTTACTGGTCATTACTTCACAAGGTGGCACTAATAAACTGAATACAATAAACCTGTGGGTAAGAATATTGGTATCTATATCTTGGTATATATTGGTATATCAAATTATGTGAAAGTGATACCAATAAATTCATAGTTCTTGGTTTTTGCTTATTTAGGAGTTTTAGGACAAAGATGCTGTATATAAACCTGTCAGTTTGGGTTGCATAGTGGAAAACACCATGATCCCCAAGGCAGATTAGGGTCCCATTCCCTGGCCAGTTAAGAAAAGCATATTACACCTATAACAGTACCATAAAGTCACTTTGGATAAGACCACCAATCATGTGGCACAAATATGAGAACGATTTCTGAACTGGTGTAAACAGCCCTTACCTTAAAAACCTCAGAGAAGAAGCCCGAGCCGATCTTCTCACAGAAGAAGTCGTCGATGCGTGCTAGGCTGGACACAGCACTCCGCAGGGCCCGGTATGAGGAAGGTCTGACCCGGTTGGGCCCATGGAGGCCGTGTGGTGGGGGCTCCCATGCTTCCTGGCCGGGCTCCTCTTGTTGGTCCATGGTGAGCAGATGAGGAGCAGCACTGGTCAAAATAAAACCCTGGTAGGAGCGCGCCCCATGGTGCCTTCAGCGGTCTGCGGTCTACGACCTTGGGATGTGGGGGATTGGGTCAGGAGGGATGCAAGGCAGGCACCTACGCATCCCACAGATGCCAAACACAGCGACCAGCAGAGCACAGCTCAAGCCTACAACTTCTGTCCAGAAAACGTAGCCTCACATGCTGCTACGGTTCCCTCTCTTAGAGCGGCTCTGCAACGATGTCTGCTGCAAAGAGACGATAAACAAGAAAACATGCAATTAAACATTAAAACAGATTACCATAATTAAGAGGTTGAATGTGATGATCATGCACTAAGGGGCATGCCTTAATTAGGATGCATTAATAACACACTATTAACAGGGTGACTGAATAGTCTAGTTTAATTTTTTTATTAACTGAACTAAAACAACACTTATTTAACATCTTGAAAATCATATTGTGCATATTGGATTCTCTGCTGAGACACTGAAATTCGCAGTGGTAAAAAAAATACATACTTAAAGTTTTGTAATATATTTTTATACATTTAGACTAATTAATTAACTTAAATGGTAAAATTCAATCAATCCCATTTCAAAAGAGGCAAAATTGGTAATTCTAGTATCTCAATAATGTTACATTAATAATGCAAAAAATCAATATAAAGAGCTCAATTGGCTCATAGCTAAATTTGCATCTCATCCCTCAATTGTGAAAAGATTTAAATATAAACGCACCTTGTTAAATGTGTGCATCCTTTAAGCAGCATATGAATATGCAGTGCATAAACCTATAAATATTCTATATAAATAATGCAATCATTGCATGAGAAAAATACACTGGGGTACAGGTATTAGAGAACCATGTTCAATTAATTAAGCCCATTTTTCATTTAACCAGTTACCATTTGCACCAAGCAAGCAAAGTGGGAAACACATGCAATGAGAACATCTCTATAAGCATGCATTAATAATGCATCCTTAATTAAGCACTAATTTCACCCATCCCTATAACACAAGCTGGTGAAAAAATGTGTGCATCCTTACAGCAGCCCTAACAAGCATGCACACGGGCACAGGTAGTACTATGAGACCCAGTTTGCATAAAGCCAGTGCCCTGCAAGGGGGCTGGACCATGCATGCAAAAGCAGCAGCGTCAGCAAATTTAACATACCACCTAAACACTTAATAAGGATGCATTAACAATGCACAATAATGCAGCACAACATCTAGCCATTTCTGATTTTTTTATTTTATTTTCCAATCCACCTTAAATGCTGCATCAACTCCATTCATTCTAGCAGGATTTAAGGTGGACTGGAAAATTCGACCCCAGCTCAGTATCTCTCCAGCAAGGTGAGAGATGGATAGAGAGGCTTGCAGGGAATAGAAGATTATAGACTGGCGAGGCAGCACCGCACAGAGCTGATTAAACTACAGTAACGCTACCTAACAGGTCTGACGTTTAGATCGATTAAAAACGTCTTTTTAACGCTATTCGCGATTAATAAACAGCTACAAATTTTCCTCCAGACGAGCTGAAACAGCGCTACTGCCTTCAGCCATTACCCCGCGCCGGTGCAGCGGCTTTCACCGGGCTGCTCGATCCGCTCACCGGGTCTCCGTTACCGGACGCTCCCCGTCGGCTGAAAGGCTGTGATCAGCGGCGGCCGCAGGTAATCTCTCCGCCCGGGTCGCGGTCTGCTCTGTCCGCTCGGTCTCCACGGTCACGGCCGTCCTCCTGGTGTCGTTCTGTGTCGGTTAAACGCTCCGGCCGCTCGGAGGCTTTGCGCTCCCATTGGTGAAGAAGCGAGGCGGGGACTGGGCGGCGCGCATGCGCACTAGGCGCCGTGACACATTTACACTTTTTACGTGGGCTGCGTCCAAAACCCCCATAAACCCCCACAAAACCCCCCAACAACCCCCACATAAACCCCCACACAAGCACCTACTATAACCAAGGGGGCCGCTGTCTGATACAGTTTCTCTTCTTATAAATAGGTTTACAAAATAGATAGATCTATCGATAAATAGATAGACACATAATTGGGGTAAATGGAAGTTAAATATTTAGGCTAAAAATCAATATATTGAGATTTAAAAAATAACATACTGCTGCTAAAAAAATAATATATTAATCTTAATAAAAGATATTCCAGGCTAATTATTAAGCAAAAACTGTAGATGAGATAGTATCTTAAAATAACAACTTAACATCTAAAAATATTAAGATAGCATAAAAATAAAAATAATACATTAGTATCTCAAAATAATGACTTACCATTTCAAAATAACAACTTACTATCTAAAAAAATGAGATAAGATCTTAAAATAATGGCTTTGTATTTCAGATACATAATCTTATGACTGAGGTCAGAAAATAATGTATTAAAACTGCAAAATAATACATTGAGGCCAAATAATAATATATTACATACATATTATTTTATTGCCTCAATATATTAGATTTTGGCTTGTGACTACCAAATTCTATATTAAGGTCTTAAGATCTTAACATAATACATCAAGGCAATGGTGTGAAAAATATTATGTTTCCATACTGTTCAAACATTTGCATGTGGCTTTATTTGTTGCTTTGTTCATTTATTATATCTTATAAAGGAACATTGTCAGGTCACCCTGATCACATAATCCAAAAAATCTCATCAGTAAAGTGACATCATTCCTAAATGTCATGTTATGGTGAAAGGAATGAGTTCGGGCTCTATTGGGGCTCTGGGTGACATCACTACAACCAAAGCACAAACCAACACATTACCCAGGTGAGGTGAGATACTCCTCATGCATTTCAAGTATTGCATCATATTTTAATTATTATAGAATAAACACAAAATATCTATACATTAGGTATCTACTGGCCACTAGAAATATGTTAAGAACAAAACATATGTATATATATATAGTATTTATATTAAGTGACATAGTATTTATATTTAAGTGACAGGTTGGATGCTAGAGGCTACACCTTATTAAAATTGTGCACCATGTCACTGTAAGGACTTAATATATTGTTTTGTAAACTCAGAATATCTCAGATTATATCATGGACTAAATATATTATTTATTGTACAATATTTGTAACTCATATTAACTCATAGCCTTATTATATTGTCTTGTAGTTCTATTATTATATGATATTGTGTACTTAGTATATTATCTCATGGCCATTACATAAACTTAATTTACTGTCTCTTTATATTATCTTGTCACTTTAGTATATTATCTTGCATACTACTAACTTAATTTGTGGGGAGGTCTTATTAAAAAAAGGCATTAAAGGCATCTTGTCACATTAGGGACAAAGGGAACATTTTCACTCACAGTACCTTTAACAATTTAAATATGAAACAATGATTGGGGAGCAACTCATCTCACCTGTGTAATGGTAGGTGTTGGTAGGTGCTTCAGTTGTAGTGATGTCACCCAGAGCTCAGGGTGACATCATTTCATGTTTCTTACACCATAACATGAAATTTAGGGATGATGTCACCTCATGAGTGAAATTAGAGGATTATATAAACAGGGTGGGCTTTAGAAAGCATATGAGTAAGTCAGCTACAGTTGTATGCAAAAGTTTGGACACCCCTTTTTAAGTCACATGTTTTAAGTGAAACTGAAAAAATCCTCTAAGATCATACAGCTCTCAAAAAAATAAGAGACCACTTAAAAAATATGAGTTTCTTTGATTTTACCAAATTAAAAACATCTGATCACAAGCCATCAAACCAAACTGAACTGCTTGAATTTTTGCACCAGGAGTAAAGGCATTAAGTTATCCAAAAGCAGTGTGTAAGACTGGTGGAGGAGAACATGCCAAAATTCATGAAAAATGTGATTAAAAGCAGGGTTACTCCACCAAATATTGATTTCTGAACTCTTACAATTTTATGAATATCTATGGAGGGCCCACCTCACAACTTGCAGGGCTTAAATGTTAGTCTTGTTGCCAGATACCAGATAACACCTTCAAAGGTATAGTGGAGTTTGGAGTCAGTGTATCAGAGCTGTTTTGTTGGCGTAAAGGAAACCTACTCAAAATTAAACAGGTGGTTTTAATGTAATGGCTCATTGTGCATGTTTATAATGTACAGTGTTTTATGTTTCTGCTGCTTTAATGACTCTAGCTCTCTGAGGATCAATAAAGCTATAAAATTGATCCATCACTACAGCACTGACACAAACACTAGCCTGACTGTTTACTGCACTTATTCAGTCATATTAACCCTTTGAAGCATGGCTGTCAAAGATGAGGCACTGCGAAGAATGAAAAATATATAATTTCAAAATATCATGTCTTGATTTAAGCAGTCTCTTTAATTAGGATATGAGGCAATGACACTAATGAAGTTGGAAGTAATTTATTGTTTTAGCTTGGACTGCTCTGTATTGCCTCATTGTGTCTATTAAAAATTCTAATTCCTAAATTTCCTTTGGGATAAATAAAGTCTCTATCTATCTATCTATCTATCTATCTATCTATCTATCTATCTATCTATCTATCTATCTATCTATCTATCTATCTATCTATCTATCTATCTATCTATCTATCTATCTATCTATCTATCTATCTATCTATCTAAAAAAAACTAAAAATATTGCCTAATATTGTGTAGCTCCTTCTTATGCTGGCAAACCTTAGTGATATACTGAGGCATGAACTCCACAAGACCTCTGAAGGTCTGACCGGTCCTGTAACCTTCATTGAAGCACTTTTGCTAGGTACCGAACCCTTGCAGGAACACCCCACAAGAACCTTAACAGGAGCAACTGTAACTAGATACTGTTATTCACTTCCACTGTCTGTGTTTTTAATGTTATGGCTCAGTGGCTACATTGGAGCATGGTTGTAAAAACAGTGTTCTTTCTACATTCTCACCTAAATGGCTTATCACAGGTTAGCCCCGCCCACTCATACAGCAGTTATCAGGAGTGATTCAGTGTGTTCAGAGTGCTTTTTGAAAAAGGCACAATACAGGACAGCCAATCAGAATAGAGAATACTTACATTATATCTGTCTTAAAGACACAGAAATAGAAACAGCCCATTTAATTTGAGACATTAGACGAATTTTGAAAATCTTACAAATGTTATACATGCAGATGAATAAGTGTAGGATAATGGCCCTCTAAAATATTCAACGGGCTAATATTTTGCGTATTTTGGTTTGTTTAACAGTTTTAAGTTACTACATGATTTCTTATATGTTTCTTTAAAGTCTAGATTCATTTACAATGTAGGAAATAAAATACATAAATATAAACTTTGAATAAGAAGGTGTGTCCAATTTTTTAACTGGTATACCATATGAAAATTACAGGTTAAAACCACCAATGGAGACTGCTGGTTCGAATCCCGTTCATTCAGCTTGCCATCAGCTTGGCCTTGCTCTCTCTGGGTGGGTCTTGAAATTCCAATTGTAAGAGGCAGAGATGAAAAAGCTAAAATTGTAAAAAGGGATGAAAACTTATTTATTGTACACTGTACTACATAAAAAAAATAATTAAATAATCACATTTTAAGCGTTATACTGACCCTTATTGTATGCAATTATAAAATGTAAATTTAATTTTGTTGCAATAGTGTATTCTTTTTTTTTTAATTCAGTGTTTTGTTATATCGCCAAGAGTATCCTTATCATGAAAATACCATGACATATCGCAATATTATTTTAGGGCCATATTGCCCACCCCTATAGAAGAGATGTGTGAGCAGGTCTGGGGTCAGGTGCATGTTTCTGCAGTACAGTTGCACAGTGCTGCATGCTGTAAATGAGATGTATGAGCAGGTCTGGGGTCAGGTGCATGTTTCTGCAGTACAGTTGCACAGTGCTGCATGCTGTAAATGAGATGTATGAGCAGGTCTGGGGTCAGGTGCATGTTTTTGCAGTACAGTTGCACAGTGCTGCATGCTGTAAATGAGATGTATGAGCAGGTCTGGGGTCAGGTGCATGTTTTTTCTGCAGTACAGTTGCACAGTGCTGCATGCTATAAATGAGATGTGTGAGCAGGTCTGGGGTCAGGTGCATGTTTTTTCTGCAGTACAGTTGCACAGTGCTGCATGCTATAGATGAGATGTGTGAGCAGGTCTGGGGTCAGGTGCATGTTTTTGCAGTACAGTTGCACAGGGCTTTGCGCTCCGATTGGTGATGTCTAAGCAGGTCTGGGGTCAGGTGCATGTTTCTTCTGTACAGTTGCACAGTGCTTCATGCTATAGATGAGATGTGTGAGCAGGTCTGGGGTCAGGTGCATGTTTTTGCAGTACAGTTGCACAGTGCTGCATGCTATAAATGAGATGTGTGAGCAGGTCTGGGGTCAGGTGCATGTTTTTTCTGCAGTACAGTTGCACAGTGCTGCATGCTATAGATGAGATGTGTGAGCAGGTCTGGGGTCAGGTGCATGTTTTTGCAGTACAGTTGCACAGGGCTTTGCGCTCCGATTGGTGATGTCTAAGCAGGTCTGGGGTCAGGTGCATGTTTCTTCTGTACAGTTGCACAGTGCTTCATGCTATAGATGAGATGTGTGAGCAGGTCTGGGGTTAGGTGCATGTTTTTTGCAGTACAGTTGCACAGTGCTGCATGCTATAGATGAGATGTGTGAGCAGGTCTGGGGTCAGGTGCATGTTTCTTCTGTACAGTTGCACAGTGCTGCATGCTATAAATGAGATGTGTGAGCAGGTCTGGGGTCAGGTGCATGTTTCAGCAGTACAGTTGCACAGTGCTTCATGCTATAGATGAGATGTGTGAGCAGGTCTGGGGTTAGGTGCATGTTTTTTGCAGTACAGTTGCACAGTGCTGTATGCTATAGATGAGATGTGTGAGCAGGTCTGGGGTCAGGTGCATGTTTCAGCAGTACAGTTGCACAGTGCTGCATGCTATAAATGAGATGTGTGAGCAGGTCTGGGGTCAGGTGCATGTTTTTGCAGTACAGTTGCACAGTGCTGCATGCTGTAAATTAGATGTATAAGCAGGTCTGGGGTCAGGTGCATGTTTTTGCAGTTCAGTTGCACAGTGCTGCATGCTATAAATGAGATGTATGAGCAGGTTTGGGGTCAGGTGCATGTTTTTGCAGTTCAGTTGCACAGTGCTGCATGCTGGGGGCAGTGATGGGTCAGGCTGAGCTTTAGCCTGGTCCACAGCTGAGCTCCGGATCCTCCGCTCCGTCCTCCTCTGCTCGCCATGGCCATGACTCGGCTGGAGAAGCTGCTGGGTCTGTTTCTGAGGGCTGTGGTGAGGATTTTCTTCACCATCTTCCAGTTATTTTCACCTGAAAGAGGAAAGGAGGAAGAGGCTCGACTTCCCCCCATCAGCAGCCCCCTGCTCACAGCTCCGGCCATCCAGCTCGCGCGCCTCATCCGCCGCAAAGAGGTGAGTCTGGAAAAGATCTTCAACATCTAAACTACTGTATTATTATTGTATAAACAGTCTAAAGCCTAAACTTTACTCAGTATAGCCGGGTTTCTGCTGTCAGCTCTGTTTCAGGAAGAGATGATGTAGCCTAGCAAGGTGAACTGCTGTGAGGCATTATGGGAAATGTAGTCTTTGCTCTGTTTTTGCAGTAGCATGAATTTGCGGAAGATTGTAAACAACAAAACCGGATTAGAGGGCCTAAAAAATCAGTGTGTAACATGCTGCTGGCATTATTCCACGTGTTTGTACTGAACTCTGAAGGCTACAACAGCTAACTAGTGTTCAAGGCTTATGTCCTAATTCTAAGCTTGTTTTAAAGTGTGGGAACACTTTACAGCCTTTTTTTGGCTGCTATATACACTTTCACACCTTCTCATTCAGTGTTTTGCTTTATTTCTTTATTAAATTTATTTATTTTCTACATTGTAAATTAATGTTATTAATATTAAACACACGAAAACAATTAAGGGACATATAGGGATTTATGTCGCAGGAGTGGGCGATATGGCTCTAAAATAATATCACGATATTTCAGGGTATTTTTGCGATAACGATATACTTGGCGATATAGGAAAACACAAAAAATAATTAATTAATTTCAGGAATATAGTATAATAGTATAACAGCATAATCATAATGTGGCAAAATAAATAATATAGCATAAAATAATATAATGCAGCAAAAAATATTGCAAAATATTTAGTGCATGCATATAAACTGCAAACTAAAACAATTATACAATAAGTACACTTAAAAGTAGTCTATTATTTACTGTGAAGCTTTAAGACAGAACATCTCTATTATCACAATATGGATTTTTAATATCACGATATTTCTGTGTTACGATATATTGTATACAATTCCCTGATATAAACCCAAGTAGAGCTCCAATTAATAGCTATTTTAGTAGTTGACTAATCTGACGATTATTTTTTCAATTAGTCAATTAGTCGCAATTATTTTTTTTTAGCCTTCTATTTTATTTGTACTTCCTTACTGGTGAGGCTCCCAATCCAATGCATGTTTTACTGAACATTGACTGTTAATCATTTAGGACCCTAAACCAATTGTGAAGTACATTTTGATAATTTGACAAAAGCCCTATCAGGACGGGATTAGTTTCTCAGGGGGACATCTGTTAAAAAAAATATTTTACACTTCTACTCAGAGATAAAACTCTTGCAATTGTAAAAACAGGAGAACCAGTGAGTTTTTTTTTACTGTGATTCTGCAATACTTGATATATCACAAGACAATTCTCTACAATACCTCATGCATCTTACTTCATGACAATACATACATTTAAGAGAATAAAATACTCCTCTAAATGAGCAAAAAACAGCAATAATGGATTTATTGGCCTCAGTTTAACAGAATCTAACAACCAATATTCGCCATTCACCATGTGGAGTAATGAAGCAGTAACTTTAGTAAGCCAATTTATAGGGTGAGATTTACAATGTTTAATGTACGTATGTTTCAATAAAAACATCAGTATTTGATGCCACATATCGATATTTTATCTTAAATGAAAATGAAACAATATATTGATATATTGATATATTGTCCTACCCCTAGCATAGGGTATGTTTTCACCTGGCTGAGCTGCTTTTCAACCACATTGACCATTAAAGACCACCTTAGAAACGTACAAAATCTGAAACCAACTACCAGCTCAAGCCGGTCTCAAGCTGGATTTTTTTGCTTGGAAGTTTGATGTTGGTCATGCTGGTCGGGCACAGACAAGCATTCACCTATGCTTGTATACAAAGCAAATTATTAGTAATATGCTATATTAAATTAAATATTTAATATGTTAAAACAGACACCTATTATATAAATAAACCAAGTAAAAATATATTTTAGTACAATTTTGGGAAACATTTAAGAGCAGGTTTACTTTTTTGTTTTTTTTAATTGGCTTATTCATTAGAGGTTACAGGCTAATTATATGATCCGTGTATTTGCTGAGCAGCACGGGCACTCCCTAAGGGATGCCCAAAGGGACAGCCAATTTGTAAAATGTGTTCTGGGTACTGTAGTGAGAGACACTGCAGGGAGAACATTGTGCTGAGCTGAGCTACACAATAACATTTTTCCTGTACTGTAGGTAACTAGCGTGGAGGTGGTTCAGGCCTACATTGATCGAATCCAGGAGGTCAATCCACTCATCAATGCTTTGGTTAAAGACAGGTGAGTAAAACAGTGCTGCAACTTTATTCAGAGGGATGAAGCTAAAACCTACTTTAAATGTCAATAAATAATGATGCAATTTACAGATTTACAGATTTGTGCATTCACAAGGTGCAAAATAATTACATTTTTAAGCACTTGTTGCTTTTGAAACTATATAGAACCGAAGTGAATCTACTCAATTATGCAGCAAGGGGGAACTTATTTAGACTGGACTCACACAAATAACAGACATATAATACAACTGTTAATTCTTGTATATAACATATCAATGTATAGCATGAATGTGTCGATGTAATCATTACAAATAATTAATTACTGCAAAACTATTACATTTTCATCTTAAAAATACTAAACAATAGTGATGTCCATAATCTAGATGTGACCTGCTTTTTTGGCCAAAGTATTGTTTTAGTCTTGGTATTGAAGTCAAACATTTGATATTGTGAATTTAATTTGACCTTAATTGACTCTGTCTTTAGGTCTCAAAAAGACCTGACAGCCCCATTTTAACCAAATTTATTTCCAATATCAAATCACGTAACTGGAGCATTTTGTATTGATTGCACGGTGCTGTATTACTGGAAAATCAGCCACATGCTGGGTGCACCACAGCTCGCACTAAAGCACTAAATTGAGAGTCTAATTCATGCGCATTTCATATACATTTTAAATCACAGGTCATAAATTATACATTTTTGTGATATTGTTTAAATTTTATGCAATAATAAAAAAACCATATTACTGATCTAATTTAATATGGAGATTATTTGGGTTCTGAGTGGTCCAGCGTGCTAAGCGCTGCCACTACGAATCCCATTTGTGTAGTTTGCCATCAGCTGCCAGAGCCCTGAGAGAGCACAATTGGCCTTGCTCTCTATGGGTGGGTAGATGGCGCTCTTGGCTCTCTCCCCACATTTCTATAAAAGGGTGATGTCAATCAGCACAAGGCATCTGTGAGCTGATGTATCAGAACAGAGTCGCTGTGTTTTCCTCAGAGTATGCTGTGATGCTACTCGGCAATGCTGCATCAGCAGCAGTTGAAAAAGAGGCAGAGTCTGGCTTCACATGTATCGGAGGAGGCATGTGCTAGTCTTAACCCTCCTGGTGTTGGGGCATAACTAGTGATAGAGGGAGTCCTAATGAGTGGGTTGGGTAATGGCCTTGTAAATTGGGTAGAAAATGGAATAAAAATTAGAAATGAATGTATATTAAAAAATATGGAGATTATTTTTGTTTTAATGAAACCAAATTTATGATTAATCAGCTTCTTCACTGGTGTTAAATATTGAAATGCCATTACATTTGCTAACTTGACTAAGATGTGAAGTTTAATACATGACATGAGGCCTACTAGTTACCTCCTAAATTAGTCATTCTTTCTTTCCCTCTCTCTCTCTCTCTCTCTCTCTCTCTCTCTCTCTTTATTACTGGCTGTATCTGTCTCAGGTTTGCTGCAGCTCTTCAGGAGGCAGCTCAGGTGGATAAGCTGATAGAGGAGGAGACAGGAGGGGAGGATGTGCTGGAGGATAGACTCCCTCTGCTGGGAGTTCCCTTCACTGTGAAAGAGGCCTTCGCCCTGCAGGGTGAGCAGGACTAGACTACAGGCCTCTGGGTTTGCTGTGTACTCTGCCCTTTAGGTGGGCTGTACTTTACACTGATATGCATATCGCTGAGATACGGTACTGAACACTATGTTGTTCTTATGTAAGAGTAGATTAACCGTTCTTGTGATATCTACTCGAGACATGAAGACATGAAAAAAGAGTGCAAAGTGTATGAGAAGTAGTGTCATGATGCAGCATTTTGAACAAGTTGGTTCTACTGTGTCAGATTTGGATTATTATTTTTATTGATTAGAAAATTATTAAGATTAATCTTGGACAGACGTTACCAGCCACAGTGCATGCTCACTGCTATGGTTGAGTTAAATGCAGAGAAATACTTCTGTACATGTGTGCATTGGCTATTAGAAGATAACAGAGCAATATTGATAATTTGCTTCCAAATATTAATAAAAATCTTGATATTGTTTCTACTAAATGTTTGAAACTATATACATATACATATATGAAATAGAATTTTAACATTTATTTTGTGGTATTGTGTAGTATATACTTGAAATTAATACAATTATATTGTTTTTGCAAAAAAATATCCTTAAATATTGTGATATCTGAAACAGTAATCATTTAATCATTTTATTGAAAATTTGATTTATTTTATTAATTAAATAATTATACGGTCTGTGACTGGGATCTGCAAAGTCTCTCTATTTCTTTTTCTCTCCGTCTCACTTTATTTCTCAATCCCTTTTTTAGGCATGCCGAACTCTACAGGCCTTCTGAGCAGGAGGGCAGTGGTTTCGGGGGTGGACGCTCCGTCCGTGGCTCTGTTAAAGAGGGCGGGGGCAATTCCTCTGGGCGTGACCAACTGCAGTGAGCTGTGCATGTGGCTGGAGTCTCACAACCATCTATACGGCATCACCAGGAACCCCTACAACCTCAGCAGGATAGTGGGGGGCAGCTCTGGTTAGGGCACACACACCCACACACACACATATACACACACAAAACTGTATATGGACTGTATGGAAAAAAAATATATATATATTTACATTACTTAAGATATACCTGTCTAGCACATTTAATAAAATATGAAAAAAAATATTTTTATGTTCTTTTCAAAACTACAGATAGTTAAACAGCATTAGTTGGGGTTATATGGACCCCAGGCATCAGTGACTTTCTCACATGCTTTTATATGATCATGGTTCATGGTTGTTATAAAAACCTTGTATCTCCATTTCCATTTAACTTTTTAACATGCTAGTGTAAATCTTTTATCATGTGTTCAAATTTTATAATTAGCAAACCAATAAAATGTACCAAAATGCTAGGCATATAGTAAGGATGTAGAAAGTAAGGATATAGAGATTATATACAGGTTTTTAAATCTCTTGTTACTGTTATTTGTGATATATATATATATTCTAATGATGATATAATTTACCGTGGTAGAGATAATATTAATAACATGCAAATATTTCACCATTAAACTGTCATATTGACCTAAATATATTGACTGCAGTATTGTGTGAAAGTGGTGTATACACACAATTCATAAGTCATAATTATCATACAATACACACATATGTATGTTTGTGATCAGTTATCAGATAAACCCCCTTATTTCTCTCTCTCTTTCTGTCTCTCTCTATCTCTTTCTCTCTCTATCCCTCTCTCTCTCTCTCTCTCTGCCTCTCTGTCTGTCTCTCTCTCTCTCTCTCTCTCTCTCTCAGGTGGAGAGGGCAGTATAATAGCGAGTGGTGCGTCTGTAATTGGAGTAGGATCAGACATCGGGGGGAGTATTCGCATGCCCTGCTTTTTCAATGGTATATTTGGACATAAGCCAACAGTAGGTAAGAAGAATATGTCAGAGCTTTTACATTATTTATGAAAGGATGCTCGGGCACGGTTACCTCCCAAAGCACAGCTCGTTTGACCAGTGTGATCGCTCCATACCATGCCTGGGCACGGTACACTGAACCATACGCTGGCCTGTTGAAGAGGTGGAGTCTGAAACACTGACCCCTTGAACAGCTTTACTTATGACGTAAGCGTGCTCGGGCACAGATTGTTTAAACGCAGTGCGAGTGCAGGCCAGCAGTGGAAAAGGGAGGGGGCAGAACCGTGCTCCAGCATGATTCAACTAAACCATGCTTAGTGTGAGTACACTCTAAAAACGAAATTAAAGAAAACAAAATTAACAAAATAAAAAAAAAAAATCTGCGGAGAAATGTTAGTTAAACCAAAAGGGACACACTTCCTACTTTACCCATAGAAAAATAAACAGAAATACAAAATAGAGGTGCTGGGTTAGTCTGAGCAGGATGCTTTTCCAGGTCAGAAAAGGGGAGGAGCCATGAATGTCTCTCTCAGGCCAGGCGTTTCCAGGCCCTTTCGGAACTGCACCAAGCATAGAAGACCAGCACACATACGACACCAGGGGTCGAAACAATATCCTAAAAGTATGGGTGGTAACAGGCAGCACTGTGTGTTCGTGTTTGTGTTTTATTACAGGTATAGTCAGTAATGCAGGGCAGTATCCTCCCCCGTCTGGTCAGCAGCCGGGCTTTCTCTGTACAGGACCCATGTGCCGCTACGCTGGAGATCTCGTGCCCATGCTGAAGATCATGGCAGGACCTGCTGCAGAAAAGTAACTCCATATATACTGAAAATGTACTGTAAATACTTTAAATCTGTTTGAATCTGTCTGAGCAACCGTGTGTCCATTTCTCCTCCCTTCAGATTGTCTCTGTCTGCTGAGGTGGATCTGCGGAAGATCAGGTTCTTCTCTGTTCCTCACGATGGAGGATCACCTCTACTCTCCCCAGTAGACCCCCAACTGATTCAGGCACAGAAAAGGGTATGAACATGGCTGGAGATGGCACAATTGCACTCTTTCTTTCCTTATACTTTCAGACCTCAAATAATGCAAAGAAAACAAGTTCATATTTATAAAGTTTTAAGAGTTCAGAAATCAATATTTGGTTTCATAACCCTGTTTTTTAAACAGTTTTCATGCACATTAGCATGTTCGCCTCCACCAGTCTTTCACACTGCTTTTGGGTAACTTTATGCCTTTACTCCTCGTGCAAAAATACGAGGAGTAAAGCAGGAGTAAAAAGGAGTAAAGCAGTTCAGCTTGGTTTGATGGTTGTGATCATCCAACCATCGTTTTCTATTTGGTAAAAGCAAAGAAACTCATAATTTTAAGTGGTCTCTTATTTTTTTCCAGAGCTGTATTAGTATGAAAATTGATTTCCAGCTTTTACATTTTTGAATGGAAGTGGTATGTATTATAGTAATGTTTGTAACATGCTGTTTTATTTCAGGTGGTTCAGCAGCTGGAGGCTGATTTCGGAGTGAAAGTTAAAGAAATTCGCATCCCTCAGCTCAAATACTCCTTTCAGATCTGGGGAGCGATGATGTCTGCACCTGGCAAGGATGGGAAGGTACTGTTTGTGTGTTTACATGCTTTTTTAAGGGCCTTATCTTACTCCCTGCACAAGCTGCAGTGCAATGTTCATTGCCATCTTACATCCTGCCAACAGTATATTTTCACACCTTGCACCTGCATTGTTTAAATAGCAACAGTGCTTGTGAGTATATCTACATCGATGGGTGTGGTGATTTGGAAGTGAGGTATGTTGAGGTTTATTTCTGGCATATTGCTATCTTGGCAATGGAAAACACAGGTGCACCACTGACTGAATACAACCTAGAGAGACATCAAGTCAGACATTTATTGCTGTCTTCAGGGTTCGTACGGTCATGAAAAACCATGAAAAAGTCATGGAAATATAATACATTTTATTTATTTTCTTTTATTTTATTGTCCGTGTCTGCACTGATTTTTTTAAAAATCGTATGTTTTAAAAATTTGACTTGAAGGCATGGAAAAGCAATGAAATAATCATGGAAATGTATTGGTTATAACGTGTATTAACCCTTTATTTTGGCAATACAGGCTTGCTGTGTCTGCACAACATGTGTACAACTCGTTATACACACACACATGGACATGGAACTGTGCACAAACCTAACTTTTCCATCAACAATAAACTCAATACACAGTAAAATACCTTTGCTGTTCCCGTAAATGACCTGCTTATCCACCTTCACAACATAAATGAGCAGGTCAGTTTCCTCTACTGAGAAGCGCAGAAGTGCTGCGTCGTCAAAATAGCAATTCACGCCTGGCTCTTAAAGGAAATGGCGTGTAACACTTTTTGGTTTATTTCATGTTACGCCCAAAACACACCCATGATTAGTTAAGAGAATTTGTCATGTAAGGAATATTTTTCCCATTGTTACGACAGCAAAGACACACTGACACACCCTAAATCAAGCTGTTCAGTTCGCCTTTGATGGCTCGCCTATCTATAGACAGTGTTGGGCACGTTACTTTGAAAAAGTAATTAGTTATAGTTACTAGTTACTTCTCAAAAAAAGTAACTGAGTTACTCCACTATAAAAGTAACTAGTTACCAGTAAAAGTAACTATTGCGATAATATTGCGTGACGTTTTTATTTTTTCAAATCAAGCAACAGGTGTAGTCAATCATAAGTTTAAGATTTTCTTTATCAACCTCACTGTGATCTATAGTGCTATAAATCCGTTTTCAGTTTCTCCTCTGCGGTTGAAAGGCAGCTGTACTTTTTGTCGGAGGGCGGGGCTGCGCTCATGCAGCCACTCTCTATTTAAATGAATAGGATGCGCTGGGCTGGTGGACGGGGAGAGGATGCGTGCGCGCCGCACTAACACTAAAATTGAATTTCGTGTCGCCGGCCACAAAATATCGTTCTACGGGCCGCGAGTTTGAGATCCCTGATTTAAAGCGCTCACTACAGACTACTGTCTTCCTCTGAGGATGAGCCTGCGGACCCCTAGAGAAACCCTGGTCTCATCCTCCCCTCCCTTGTGACTCACACACACCCGCTTGCGCCTTTGTCTGTATGCGGAAAGTTTAAAAAAAAAGTTCATTGAGGGGCTAAAGTAACGTGCAGTAAAGGGGTGTCAGAAATGGTAACGACGTCATAGTGACAGTCAGAGTAATTAGTTAGATTACTCTGAAAAAAAGTAACGGCGTTAGTAACGCCGTTTATTTCAACGCTGTTACTCCCAACACCGTCTATAGATCACTAAAATAGGGCCTTAAATCTTACAGGATCACTACATACATAAAGTCAATACATAAAGAACAGCTTGTCCTGACAGCTCTATTGAATTTCTTCTGGGCATGATATACTTCCTAATAACGTTTATAACCGTTCCAGTGAACGATACATCACATGTCTGGGTGAGTGCATAAAGACATTTGTCCAATCAGTTTGAACAGTGGGAATTATAGATGGGGAAACTGTATTGGTTTAGTGCTGGTTTAAAAGTGCTTTATGAAACATGTTTCTAAGTGAAACCTGATTTTATTTTTGTTTTGTTTTTTGTTTTTAGTCACCCACCACATTTGCAGAGCTCATGGGCGAAGGGAGGAAGGTGTGGCCGGTTTGGGAGCTGTTCAAATGGATGCTAGGACTGTCCTCTCACACTGTGGCTGCTATAGGTACGTACGTGTGTGCAGAGGTGGAAAAAATTCTACTCAAGTAAAAGTAAAAGTACCCATCTAAAAATCTACTCGAGTAAAAGTAAAAAAAAAAAAAAGTACTCAATTTAAAATGTACTTTGAGTAAAAGTTACATAGTAACTTTTATTTATATGATGTAAAAAAGTACAAATCATAAATTAAATAATTATTAAATTAAATATTTTGGGCCTTTCAGGCAGTATTTGTTCACTAACCAAGTGGCATAGGTTTCTATGATCCATTTTTTTCTTTACTGTTAAAAAGTTAAAAAGATTATGGTCTTATAGGTGACTATAAACCGTGTTTTTATAGTTTTACAGTTCATTATAATTTTTTAACTTGCCATTGCTCTGCTTTATCTGCTATTTACATGTGTTTTTAACATTTAAGCAGATCAAAACTTAAGGAATTCTCATAAAAAAACATGAAAACATACAAAAAACTGTTGGTCGGTGCATGCGCAGTACCGTAAAGAAGCACATATCGATGGGTAGCATAACTCGACAGAACACCGGTTCCCCCGAGCCGCGCACACAGACCCCAGGCTACACAGCTGATTCACACAGCGTCTCTCCCGCTAACCAATATAAACACTGCTGGGAAAAGTTCAGCTGCGCTGCATTTTTTTTTCCCCCCAACATTTTATTTTTTTATTTTTAGTTACTTTCCATCTCTGCATGTGTGTGTGTGTGTGTGTGTGTTTGTGTTAGACAGTATTTTCACCTAAATATTTTTGGTTGCCTAATATTCGCTGAATCACACATTTAGACGTTTTTAGATCACATCTTGGTCTGTTTCTCATTCTCATTCCAGGTCTGGCTCTGGTGGAGATATTCCAGAGCTCACACCCCACACAGTTTATCCTGCAGCAGAAGGAGAGTCTACAGCAGGACCTGGAGAAACTGCTGGGTGTAGATGGAGTTCTGCTGTATCCCTCTCACCCCAAACTGGCACCCAAACACCACCACCCACTATTTACCCCCTTCAACTTTGCCTACACAGGTCAGCCCCCAGTTCACTTGTATTATTCAGAAAGAAATAGTACTCTCTGGAGCAGATAAATATGAACATTTTGGCACCATGCCTAATGCCAGGTTTGGACTATAGAGGAGTATAAATCCCTAAGTAAACTTTTTCATTATAGATGATTTGGAGTGGTATGGGGGGTGTAAATTGGGGAGCCTAAACCTGCAATATATACAGCTCTGCAAAAATCAGAAAAAAAGACCACTTCAGTTTCTGAATCAGTTTCTCTAATTTTGCTATTCATAGGTATACCATTGAGTAAAATGAACATTGTTGTTTTGTTCTATAAACTACAGACAACATTTATCCCAAATTCCAAATAAAAATATTGTAATTTAGATTATTTAATTGCAGAAAATGAGAAATGGCTGAAATGACAAAAAAGATGCAGAGCTTTCAGACGTCAAATAATGCAAAGAAAACAAGTTCATATTCATAAAGTTTTAAGAGTTCAGAAATCAATATTTAGTGGAATAACCCTGGTTTTTAATCACAGTTTTCATGCATCTTGGCATCATGTTCTCCTCCATCAGTCTTACACACTGCTTTTGGATAACTTTATGCCACTCCTGGTGCAAAAAGCAGTTCAGTTTGGTTTGATGGCTTGTGATCATCCATCTTCCTCTTATTTATTTTCAGAGGTTTTTATCAAGGAAAAACATCATCATTAAGTGGTCTCTTATTTTTTTCCAGAGCTGTACCTATAATATAATTTTTTTTGGCTGAACTCAGTATTGCCCAATTAGTTTTCTTAGCAAGAAGAGCCTATTCATGTAAATGAGCAGGTATATACTGAAAATGCATAAAGTACATTGCTTTTTAAAAATAATGTGTAAATACATTTTTATGCTGTTGTATAGTCATGTCAGTTGCAGTAAAATATTTTTTTTTTAATTACAATAATATTGTTATTGCATTAATTTCTGGGACAGTATATCATCTAAAAATGGGTTATCATAATAAAAAAAACCTTTTCTGGACATTAGAAACAAGTGCCCCAAAAAAAGCACTGTCACGATATGATTTTTTTGTGGACGATATATTGTCACAGAAATTATTGCGATACACAATATATTTTTAATTTTACGACTATTAAATACCACAGACATAATGATAACAGAATAGCATAATACAGCAATTATACACTTTTTAAAGACAACTAAATTTTAATTAATCTTTTATTTTAATTAGTTTGGGAATGATAAACTTATCTCTTTACCTACTTTAGTCCACACTGTGTGTATGGAGTCACAGTTATTGAAGCATGACTGGATAAAATACTGTTTACTGTTATATATCTGAACAAACATACAAATAAACACAATAGATCAGGGGAAAAACGGGCCAAAGAGTCTAAAAGTTTCCGTAATTAAGGAGTTTAATATTAAGAGACATCATGAAATTAAACATCAATTTGAAAAATCTTAGTTTACACAACACTGTCAAAGATAAAGATAGTTAGTCAAGTAAAATGGTGTGTAAATGAAATAATCAGGAAAATGTATTATTTAAAGTGGTATATTTCATTATTTGTTTTATTACAGAGTGTGGCCCGTGACTTTAAATATATTTCTTCTTCTGGCCCCCAACAAAAAAAGTTTGGACACCCCTGCAATAGATGATATTACGATTATCAAAAATGATGTTCATTTATTGTACAATAAATCGATATTGCAATTATTGTGACAGGCCTAGTCCTAGTACTTTTGTGCATTTTGCATATCTTTTATATGACGCATTCTCTCTCTCCTTCTGCAGGTATATTTAATATTTTAGGCCTGCCAGTGACCCAGTGTCCGCTGGGGCTCAGTGCAGAAGGCTTGCCCATGGGGATACAGCTTGTGGCGGGGAAGCTGCAGGACCGGCTCCCTCTGGCCACTGCTCTGAACCTGGAGAAAGCCTTTGGAGGCTGGAGAGATCCAGGGTCTAAAGCAGATTCACCAAAAACATTTAAATCGAGCAGTAATAGCACATAACCATCGCATATAACATACTCAATACAATCACTCTAACCACCCAAAGCTTACTGTTAAGTGTCTTTCACACGTTGGTCAGTGTCTTGTCCTTATGGGGAGTTTTCTAAAGACTTGTCCATTGGCTTTAGATCCTTTTATTTATGCATTGGTTAGAGCCCAAACTCTAGTTACCTGGCTGTTATAAGAGAGCTAAACATATACGCTTAAGTTAGGCACAAGATATTATTATTTAAATCATTATTATTATTATTTAATTTTAATATTATTTCATGGAGAACTACCAATATTATCTTAAATAGATATTATAGACTAAAAGTGCCGTTTAGCAAAGATACAGTAAGTGGAGTCTTACTACTGGAATTTAGGTTTTAATTAAAAAAAATGGCTAAACCACATATACACTGGAAACACAGGCACATTTTCTTTGTTTTTTTTTTTATAATCTAAAGCATACCATCCGTCATCTGTCAAACATGGTGGAGGCAGTGTTAAGGCATGAGCATGTATGAAACTGGATCAATGGACCAATGAAACTGGATCAATGGACCAATGAAACTGGATCAATGGTATTTAATTTTTGTTTTATGTTCTAGCTGCAGGTAGAGGAATCCTGTGATGTATAAATCTATATTTGTACCACATTAGCTATATTAATGTGATGATTTAGAAATTCCAAATTACATAAATTACTTGTTCCTTCTTTTCTGTTTAGTTGGGATATACAGTTGTGGTCAAAAGTTTACATACACTTGTAAAAAAACATAATGTTATGGCTGTCTTGAGTTTTCAATAAGTTCTACAACTCTTATTTTTCTGTGATAGAGTGATCGGAACACATACATGTTTGTCACAAAAAACAGTCATAAAATTTGGTTCTTTCATAAATTTATTATGGGTCTGCTGAAAATGTCACCAAATCTGCTGGGTCAAAAATATACATACAGCAACAAAATTTGTCAATTTTGGTGATGTAGCGAGTTGTGTCAATCAAATTAGCTTCATGTCATGGCCTCTTCACTTCTTGTAAGTGATTCTGATTGACTACAGCTGTTGACTTCTCATGAGCCCATTTAAATAGGGCTCATTTGACCCAGTGATTAGACTCAGCTACAAAAGCTACAATGGGAAAGTCAAAGGAACTCAGTGTGGATCTGAAAAAGCGAATTATTGACTTGAACAAGTCAGGGAAGTCACTTGGAGCCATTTCAAAGCAGCTACAGGTCCCAAGAGCAACTGTGCAGACAATTATACGCAAGTATAAAGTGCATGGAACAGTTGTGTCACTGCCACGATCAGGAAGAAAACGCAAGCTATCACATGCTGCCGAGAGGAGATTGGTCAGGATGGTCAAGAGTCAACCAAGAATCACCAAGAAGCAGGTCTGCAATGATTTGGAAGCTGATGGAACACAGGTGTCAGTCTCCACAGTCAAGCGTGTTTTACATCGCCATGGACTGAGAGGCTGCCGTGCAAGAAAGAAGCCCTTGCTCCAGAAAAGGCACCTTAAGACTCGGCTGAAGTTTGCTGCTGATCACATGGACAAAGATAAAACCTTCTGGAGGAAAGTTCTCTGGTCAGACGAAACAAAAATTGAGCTGTTTGGCCACAACACCCAGCAATATGTTTGGAGGAGAAAAGGTGAGGCCTTTAATCCCAGGAACACCATGCCTACTGTCAAGCATGGTGGTGGTAGTATTATGCTCTGGGGATGTTTTGCTGCCAGTGGAACTGGTTCTTTGCAGAAAGTAAATGAGATAATGAAGAAGGAGGATTACCTCCAAATTCTGCAGGAAAACTTAAAACCATCAGCCCGAAGGTTGGGTCTTGGGCGCAGTTGGGTGTTCCAACAAGACAATGACCCAAAACACACATCAAAAGTGGTAAAGGAATGGCTAAACCAGGCTAGAATTAAGGTTTTAGAATGGCCTTCCCAAAGTCCTGACTTAAACCCCATTGAGAACATGTGGACAGTGCTAAAGAAACGGGTTCATGCAAGAAAACCATCACATTTAGCTGAACTGCACCAATTCTATCAAGAAGAGTGGTCAAACATTCGACCTGAAGCTTGCCAGGAGCTTGTGGATGGCTACCAAAAGCGCCTAGTTGCCGTGAAAATGGCCAAGGGACATGTAACCAAATACTAATGTTGCTGTATGTATATTTTTGACCCAGCAGATTTGGTGACATTTTCAGCAGACCCATAATAAATTTATGAAAGAACCAAATTTTATGACTGTTTTTTGTGACAAACATGTATGTGTTCCGATCACTCTATCACAGAAAAATAAGAGTTGTAGAACTTATTGAAAACTCAAGACAGCCATAACATTATGTTTTTTTACAAGTGTATGTAAACTTTTGACCACAACTGTATGTTTTTTACACATTCCCCTGTAGCATAGAATGTTGCACACTTTTTATGGATAATTAAAGTATTGATGCATATAAGCTTACTGTACATCTACAAGTAGAGAACAGTAAGTTTTTTGCAATTATTTCGACAGGAAATGCTGTTTTGTTTTGAGTTTATATTGCTTTAATATGTTGCACAGGTTGAAAAAAAAGTTCAATCAATCTGGCAACCCTGTGTCTGTATGGATCAGTGGCAAGGTCAGACCCTCATTGTTTTCCCCAAGTGTGCTGAGGCGGCTGCCAGCGCTGCATGTCCTGTCATGCTGAAAGTCATGCAACATTGCCCTGGAGGAGGGTTGTGCTCACCTGTACTGTTTGAGACTGCTGCTGATGTGTGATATGATCGTATAAGGCCCAATCCTTTTTCTTATTTGTATCCCCTACCTCATGTTTTTGAGTGTTAACCGATTTGGAAGTGGATGAAATCCTCACCCTATGGAAAATGGAACAATCCTTTGATTCTAATAGCCTGATACTAATAATAAATCTTCATTAGCAGGCTACTGGCGGTGCTCTATAGGCCAAAGAGTAGTAAAATTCAGCAACATCCTTAAAATGAAGACAATTATATATCTTCCTACCTTGATGCAACGATTATTTATTATCGCCCACCCCTAATACATCAGTTATAAGGAGCTAAAGTTAGATATTCGCTAGGGCTGCACAATATTCGTCACCAGCCCCACCCGGGCGCTGTCTCACGTACCGACGGATCAAGAACTGAGTCAGCACCGAGCACTCAAAACCCTAAGAAAACAGCAAAACAACAATAATTGGCCCTTTAATCAGGCATTTAAATTGCTTTTTAAAAGGTAACTAATTGAGAGAGTAACTAACTGGGATTAAAAGCGTGAATTCAGCTGTAACTGGAAATATCTGTGCAAAACTGTGCTGGACTGAGGTGCACAGCTTTTAACACATGCGTTTACAAGTACGTGCCCAACTATGTGGATGGAGGCCATGCGGTTACCTCATGTTTATTCTAGCCCCCCTCTTGTGCTCCCCCTCCCCCTCGCGCTTCTCAGGCAGCAGCAGCCTGTCACTCACACAGACACAGAAACAGTGCTGTGTATCTACTTTTTGCGTCAAGAATCAAAACATTGCAATATGACATGTTTGATTTAATTGCACGTCCTGCGATGTGACTATTGCGCATGCACACATCACGATGACGATGCTTAATGAATATATCGTGCAGTCCTAATATTCGCTACTTTCTTGTTCAAATTTTCCCATTCTACCTTAAATCTAGCAGCAGCCTGATGTAACACCATTTAAGGTGAAAAGACAAATTTAGGGTACTTTTACATTTTTCAGTTTGGGTCCGAACCAGTGGAGCGTAAGGGTGTGAAAGGGGCGTGAACCACAATCCGGTCACAAGGACCAGAGTTTAGTCTGATCAAAAGAGGTGGTCTTGGTCTGTATCTTCTAAACGATGGTTCGGCCCATTTGCAGTGTAAAAGTACTTTTCTAGATGGTACAGCCTTTAGACCAATTACAGGAAGCTGAAGCAGCCTTTAAACAAACCAGAAGAATAAAGAATTAGTGTTGTGCTGAAATCTGCCTCCCCTTGGTGTGTGAACACAAACACTTAGACACTTCGAAAATACATTTATTTACTGTTACAGTAGATTAATCCTTATTTATAAACAGAAATAAAAGGAATCTGGGGATAATTCTGCTACAGATGTGTGTGTATGCGAAGGGGAGTCAGATTCTGACAGAGAGGTAAAATTTAGCACAACACCTGAAAGCAAAGCAACTCAAAGCTAAAACTCATAACTAACATTCTACAAAGGAAAGTAGGACTCCGCCCACATAGCATAGATGACGACAGGATGTAGTAAAGTTCTTTAGTTCCATCACTTAACTATAGTGTGAAACCGAAACTAACCGGACCAAATGTTCACAAACATGAGACACAAACCTTGGTACGGACTCTGGTCGAGATTTTCAGGTGTGGAAATGCTATTTAATAGGTAACTAGCTACTGAGATGGACTATCAGTGGTTCTTTTATGCTTGTAATGAAAAAAAGGGCCATAATACAAAATTATCTAAGAGACAATGCACTGTTTAAACACTATATTGGCGTATTGTAAAGTATTTAATAAATCAAATTGCTTGTGCTTTTGACATGGGCTGTGTCCCAATTGTGTACTACACACTACTTCTAAAAGGTCTAAACTACATACTCATAATCTTAATAGTTCATGTTTAGTAGTTTAGTAAACCAAACATTAATGTTGCCTGAAATGTTTTCGCCATGCATTGCTGCAAGTTCTTTAGCTGCTGTTGCCACTACACTTGCATTGTTATCCCCCATTTTTCGAATAGTTATTTCAGACATGAGTAGCGTCCCCTTTCTGTCCCACACTGCACTGTGAGATAATCGATCCATTGTAACCTATCATAGGTAATTATGGGTAATTAATTATACTCAGCTTTAACACTTATCAATAGGCGCTGAGTGGTCCAGTGGTCTGAAGCGCTGCCACTGAGATTGTGAGACGGTTTCTTCAAATCTGGGTCATGCAGCTTGCCACCGGCTACCGGAGCTCTGAGAGAGCAAAATTGGACTTGCTCTCTCTGGGTGGGTAGATGGCGCTCTTTCCCCTCATCACTCCAAAGGGTGATGTCGATCAGCACAAGGCGTCTGTGAGCTGATGTATCGGAACCGAGTCACTGCACTTTCCTCCGAGTGTGCTGTGATGCTACTCGGCAGTTCAAAAAGAGGCGGAGTCTGACTTCATATGTATCAGAGGTGGCGTGTGCTTGCCTTCAACCCTCTTTGTGTTGTGGCATTACCAGTGATGGGGAATATACAGCTGAGTACCAGCTGTATTTCCTCAAAAACTATGAGTTAGTATTACTGTAGTACGCAATTGGAACACACCCATACAGTTAATCCATGTTTACAGTAAAAAAACAGGAAAAGACCTTTTATTCTGAAAAATAACAATTTATAAAATAAACCGTAGTCACACACACACACACATAAACACACACACACACACACACAATAGACTGTATATTGCTGTCTTGCCTTTCTGAATCAGCTGTCCAGTACTGCTGTGCCTCGGTAAAAGACCTCTCAGAAGCATCTGCTTTCTTTCCTGGTAGCGGCTTTTCATGCATTAAAATGGGATTTGTTAGACTGTGGATCTACTGGGGGCTTTGTGGGTTTTCATATTGTTACCAAACGCTTTGTAACACCTGCACACATGGCAGTGTTTCTGATGGAGAGGCCTCAGGTAATGTGTTAAGATGCTACTGCTAACCATAGGATGTGTGGTGCATTTGGAACTGCTGGTTGTTGGTAGAGGAATTTATAAGCTTGTATTTATCTGATTTTGTTTAATTACTGATTTTGTCTTTTATGTACTAAAATGAGTGCGTTGACAATGCAAAATAAAAAATCTTTGTAATATATCCTGTAGTTCAATGCTATAAATATATGATTAATAAATTATGAGAGGCACAACGGTATCATTGTTTTTTTTGTTTTTTTTTATAAATAAAAATTAGCCGTGCACTGCTTAAGTTGCAGAAAAAATACATTGCATCCCACATTGTTTGTTTTTTTCCTACCAGCTCCTAAATTTACACACATGGTAGGTGATCTGTCTTGACTTGTGCCAATTCAGTATTTAGCGCACTTTGCACAAGGGGAGGCTGTATGAGTAATGCGGAAGAAGCCTTTTCTGAGCACACGCCACAAACAGAGTCGCTTGAGATATGCTAAAGCTAAAGCACATTTAAACAAGTCAACTTCATTTTGGAATAAGGTTCTGTGGACTGATGAAACTAAAATTGAGTTATTTAGAGGGCGGTTATTTATGCATGGTGGAAAAAGAACACAGCATAGGTGGTGGTTCATCACGCTGTGGGGCTGTGTGATTAGTGCAGGTACTGGGAATCTTGTTAAAGTTGAGGGTCGCATGGATTCCAGTCAATATCAGCAGATTCTTGGGAACAATGTTCAAGAATCAGTTAGAAAGTTGAAGTTTAAGCGCTGGGGCTGGATACTTCAACAAGACAACGACCCAAAACACTAACCACTGTTCTAAATCTACTAAAGCATCCATGCAGAGGAACAAGTACAACATTCTGGAATGATCATCTCAGATCATCTCAGTCCTCAGACCTGAATATTATAAAAAATCTGTGGTGTGATTTAAAGATGTTAAGGCTGTTCATGATCAGAAACCATCAAACCTGACTGAACTGAAGATGTTTTGTAAAGAAGAATTATCCAAAATACCTTCAACCAGAAGCCAGACTCTCATTGGAAGCTATAGGAAGCATTTAAAGACTGTTCGGGCTATCATAAAACTCTGTCCCAACCAAAGTATTGATGTTTTTTTTTTTGGAACTGTTAAAATTTCAGCCGTCAGGAATAAAATAAAGCAAAAAATCTCCTTTAAATTCTTTCTTGTACAACTCACTTTCTCCCTGTGTGAAATTTGACAGTATGAGAATACCACAGCATGCTCAAACCTGTTCCCTAAATCAGGACATTCACATACATACATACATACACACACACACACACATATACACACACTCACACTGTGACTGCAGATCTGAAACTCGGTGAACTCGGTGTGGCACACAGGGATCGAGCACTTTTAATAAAGGTAAGTTGTATGAAATGCTGCATTTGATTAAAATAGTTCATTTCAGCCTTTAGCAGACTGTTTTTTTAGTGTTTAGCTTTTTAGAATAGAGTTTACAGTGGTTGACTAAACTGCAATGTTAATCCATAATAACAATAATTATGTCGCATTATACCACAGTTTTGTTATACCAGGCACATTATACCACAATACACTCTTATTCTTGAAAAAAAAAAATGCAGAAAAAGGTTTCAATTATCAGGATTAGTCACAAAATGTTTTATTTTTGTTGTATTTTACTCTTATATTCAATCTTTTATTTAGATTTTATTTAGATTTATTTATGCATTACTAAAATGCTTTAAATTCTTGAGAAGAAGAAAAAATGAGATTAATCAGAGAATATTGTGGTAATTGTTGTATAATTGATTTTATGTTTTATGAGGCATTGTAAAAAAATTGCTTTTGAGGAAGTGTAAAGAGTATGATCAAGCTATTTGCCTGTTTTTTTTCTGATATTATTAAATATGTAATATACTTCATTCCTAATGTTTTATCTGTTTAACTGGTTGTCAATAATTTATGGGTAAATAAGTTTCTCTTTTTGTCTCTTTGTTAAATATAATCCAGTAAAATGGTTCTTGCTAAGCTCTGGACACTTCAGCAGCACTTTGAGGGTTTACCCAAGGAGAGTAACTTTGAGCTAAAACAAGAGGAGCTTCCAGATCCCAAGGATGGAGGTTTGTAGTTTCATATCAATTAATTACACATGTTTTAAGGTTTCAAGGTTCAAATGAACAGAGAAACTGGTAGTTGGAATGTACAATGAAATTCTTACCCTGCACTTTCCACCAGACTACAAGTACTAACAATTATGGTAAGATATAAGTACTAAGTAAGATGCAAAACAAGGATCAAAATACATACAGCTCTGAAAGAAATTGCAAACCTCTGGAATATGAATGATGACAAGCCATCAAACCAAGCTGAACTGCTTGAATTTTTGCACCAGGAGAGGCATAAAGGTATCCAAAAGCAGTGTGTAAGACTGGTGGAGGAGAACATGCCAAGATGCATGAAAACTGTGATTAAAAACCAGGGTTATTGCACCAACTATAGATTTCTGAACTCTTAAAACTTCATGAATATGAACTTGTTTTCTTTGCACCATTCGAGGTCTGAAAGCTCTGCATCTTTAAATAAATGCTCCAAATGACAATATTTTTTGAATTTGGGAGAAATGTTGTCTGTAGTTCATAGAATAAAATAACAAGGTTTATTTTACTCAAACATATACCTATAAATATCAAAATCAGAGAAACTGATTCAGAAACTGAAGTGGTCTCTTAATTTTTTCCAGAGCTGTATATATACAAACAAATATGTATATGTTTATGTTTTTCTCATTTTAGAAGTACTGCTGGAAGCAGTTTTCCTCAGTGTGGATCCGTACATGAGGTCAGTGCAGCACATTGTGTATATATTATATTTTAATTTGTAATATTTTATGTGTATAAGCATTCATTTAAGAATTTATTCTTTTAATAGAATCTGTACAGAGTACTGTTATAGTTTCACTGGAAACAAAGTATTTATTTACTTACAGGCCTTACAGTCGAATGCACTTAAAGGAAGGAGACACAATGATGGGAGCTCAGGTATCCAGGTAGGGTTTGTGCTGCAGTGTGTAACACACACACACACACACACACACACACATACATCCATTGTCCTTCATTTGTAAGTTTATTTAGACCTCTACTGAAAATATCAGCCAATAAGGTTTCCTGCTAATGTGCTTCCAGAAGAAATCAAGTGTCCTGTGTCATCTGCAGTGATTAGCCTAGTATATTAAATATTGTATATATTGCACATACTGTTGCTTATTCAACATATTTGCAAAACACCAACTTTACAGGAGAAAGAAAAGTCCTTATTGACTTTCAATGGAAGTTAATGTAATGGGATTTTATTAAAGGCAATTTGCAGTACTAATGAATCTAAAAAAAAAGAATATCATTGAAAAGTTACTTTATTTCAGTAATTCAGTTAATCATTTGAAACTCATATTATATAGATGTATTAAACACAGAGTGATCTAATTTAAAGCGTTTATTTCTTTTATTGTTGATGATTACGGCTTACAGCCAATGAAAACCCAAAAATGAGTATCTCAAAAAATGAAAATATTATATATAGCCAATTGGAACTTTCTGGAGTGTGGACAGTGTGCCAAGTCCTGCTGGAAAAGGAAATCTGTATCTTCATAAAAGTTGTCAGTAGCAGAGGTTCAGCATGAAGTGCTGTAAGATTTTGTGGGAAAACAAAACTGCACTGACTTTAGACTTGATAATAAAACACAGTGGATCAACACCAGCAGATGACATGTCTCTCCAAACCATCACTGATTGTGGAAACTTCTCACTAGACCTCAAGCAGTTTGGACTGTGTGTCTCTCCACTCTTCCTCCAGACTCTGATCCCTTGATTTACAAATGAAATGTAAAATTTACTGATGATCAGTGATGGTTTGGAGAGACATGACATCTGCTGGTGTTGGTCCACTGTGTCTCAAGTCCACATCTATATAATAGTATTTATATTCGTCCTTATTAAAAACTAAATTGTTGCCAGAACTGTTGAAAACTAAAGATGCAGAATGGTGGGACTAAACCAAATGCAAATCCAGGTTCAGTCTACAACGTTAACCAGACTTTCTTATGTGGAAGCTAACCCTTTAGGACATATTTTCTTCTTATTACTGATTAATGGAAACTACTAGCATATCTAAAAAATAACATTAATAATAATAATATTAATAAAAGCTCTAATTTACTGACAATAAAAAAAAGTTTTTTTTTTTACACAATAATCATCACTATAGCCTCAGTGTGTGTAGCATTAATCTCTTTCCCATAGCACACTATAATGTAGTACCAGCACACGACCACAGGATGGCCTTCATGTTGCACAGAATACAGTGGAAAACTACACATGTCCCATATGTACAATGATTATGCAGTATTTACATCCACATTTCTGTGGACACTACTTCTAGCCCTGTATTATACTGTATGAATAAAATTGACTCCTTATTTTCAAAGGAAAAATGTGCATATCAGGAAAGAACCTAATACTATAAGACTAACAAAGAAATTTTCAGGGTGGTCCAGAGCAGAAATCCAAGTTATCTGGAGGGCAGTCATGTGATTGTACACTGTGGCTGGAGGACACACTTCCTTTCTGATGGTTCTGACCTCACGCCCATACCGTCTAACTGGCCAGAGGAACTTCCACTGTCTCTGGCTCTTGGGGCCATTGGCATGACAGGGTATGTCCACGATGATCATTAATCATATACTATAGGCCAAAATCATTCAAATATCTGTTCTAATCAATTCAGCAACAGTCATACAGCTTAATCTCCATAGAAAAGCATCAGAAATAGAATGGGATGCTGCCATATAAGAACATCTGTAGGTTTTAATACCAAGGATATATATATATATATGTTGGATTGGCGATATACAAGCTGATAACCAGACAGGCCAAGAAAGATTCGCAATTTAGTGCAGGAATTTTTGAAAATGTCTTGCAGATCACGCAGCTTGATTTAGAAAATATGCTTGACACGGCTCAAAACACACACAAGGAATGTACTAAGTCTCTTAATTAATCATGGGTGTGTTTTAGGCATGACGTGAAATAAACCAATCAGTGTGCCAGTCATCATTGGCTTTAAGAGGCAGGTGAGCTCTGACTTTAGCACATTGGGATATTAACAGTGTGGCACTTTTGTGCGTCTCAGCAGAGGATACTGACCTACGTGTTCATGCTGTGAAGGTACGCCAAAAGGGAACAGCAATGGTATTTTATTCTTATTTTATATAATGTTGAGCTAGTATTCTTGTTTGCATGGTGCAGCATGCCTGTGTGTGTTTAACAAGCAGGGGTGTACGCATTGAGGGCATGCAGTGCGCATGGCACTCCTGCACGGCTAAGATATGTTGACTGTTGCCATGGTTTTAACCAGTCAGTGTCGCACCTGTATTTCCCGCCACCAGAATAAAAGCATGCCAGAAATTTACCTGAACACATCTCACTTCCAGACCACCACACCCATCAGTGTAGATAAATTCCTAAACTCCAATGGACGACATTACAGAACTCTTACTAAATTCATTTGTGTGAATGTGTGTTATAACTTAAAACTATAATGATGTTAATGAAGGCTTCTGTGTGCAGACTGGCAGCTCTGTATGGTCTGGAGGAGATCTGTGAGATAAAGGCTGAGGAGACACTGCTGGTGAACGCTGCAGCTGGAGCTGTGGGAACTATGGTTGGCCAGATTGCTAAGATCAAGGTTCGGTTTCCCAGCAAGCTCCAGAAAAGAGCTTATCTTTATTTCTTCTTCATGCTCAAAAGCAGTTTTATTATGGCTGAAACCTGAAGAACCTTTTTATAGTTTGCATTTATTCATACATCTCCATTACACACATGGGCTGTGTCCCAGTTGAGTTCTACTCATTAATACTATAAGGTACAGTATATATTATATGCTAATCCTAATGAACACACTGAGAATGAGCTGTTATAATGAAATGAAACGTTATATTTGTGAATGTTATGATGTAATGATGATAAGCGCTGAGTGGTCATGCGGTCTAAAGCGCTGCCAATATGATCGGTAGATTGCTTGTTCGAATCCTGGTCATGCAGCTTGCTATCAGTTGCCAGAGCCCTGAGAGAGCACAATCGGCCTTGCTCCCTCTCTGGGTGGGTAGATGGCGCTCTTTCCCCTCATCACTCCTAAGGTGATGTCAATCAGCAAGCACAAGGGGCCTTTTAGCAATTTGTGTTATTTTTAACACTAGTTTGTTTTGAACTAAATTTTTCTAAAATTGTCAACACTGCACATGTAACATTATCTTCCCTTTTTTTTATTATTTATCTACAACATTTTTTTTTTTTTTAGATGTAAGTAGCTTTTTCCATTCTCCCTTCTATTGCATTGCACTTAAGCATAACAGTGTAATAGTGTACATGATAACCACATTTAAATAATTGCCAGTTGTAAATATGCTTCATGGTTATCCAATTATGCTGAGCTTTGACGCTTATGTTTATTACTTACTGCCAGAGGTGGAAAAAGTACTGAAAATTTGTAATTAAGTAAAAGTACCTTTACTTTGCTAAAATTCTACTCAAGTAAAAGTAAAATTAACCATCTAAAAATCTACTCAAGTAAAAGTAAAAAAGTACTTAATTTAAAATGTACTTTGAGTAAAAGTTACATAGTTACTTTTAATTATTTGATGTAATAAATGTAATTAATTAAATTTAATTAAATAATTATTAAATTAAACAATTTGGACCAGGCTACACAGCTGATTCACACAGCGTCTCTCCCGCTAACCGTAATAAACACTGCTGGGAGTTCAGCTGCACTGCCATGGAGAACAAAACTAAAAAAAAAATTATTTCAGACGATTTGTTTTTTTTCCCCAGCAATAAATTTTTTACTCAGTAATGGGGAATTTTCCAATGTAGCGAAGTAAATTACTTGTGTCAAAATGTAAAGTAAAATTACCTGTTTTAAACTACTTTAAAAATGACAAATTACTCATAAAATCTAGTCAATTACAGTAATGTGAGTAAATGTAATTAGTTACTTTCCACCTCTGATTACTGCATATTTAAAAACACACATTGTTCTTTATTAATCTAAAAGTGTTTTTTTTTTTCCACTCAAGTTTATAATGTACCTCTCTCCTGCTGCTACAGGGCTGCAGAGCGGTGGGCTGTGCAGGAAGTGATGATAAAGTCTCGTACCTCAAAGAACTGGGCTTCGACCAGGCCTTCAACTACAAGACTATCAGTTCACTGGAGGACGCTCTGAGGGAGGCAGCGCCGCAAGGATATGACTGCTACTTTGACAATGTGAGAGGAAGCTCAGAGGGTGCCCAGTTACCATGTAACACTAAACCACCAATGTTGAAGAGAGGCTTTATTTTGGTTATGTGCTGTACAGTGCATAAGGCAGCCATAAAATGCTTTTAAAGCTTTTTATGGGAGCAGAAAGTGGTTAAAAACTGTAAAAACTCTATATAACAGTAGAATTCAAATTTCTTTTTTGGTTTACATATGTAATATGAAGAAATCAGTATAAATACAAAATACATAAGAAATATCTATAACACAGGTTTAATAAATGACAGATTAGATAAAGTAGAGTTTGGATGGAAACTGGAAGTACTGTAAATACCAGGCCTTCTCAGGGAAAGCTTTTGGATCTTTATGCTAATACACATCAAAGTACAGCATGCTGTTTTGTTATATTATTATAACAAGTGACAATATTGATAACAATTGAACTTGGACAGACAAAAGTGGACAAAAGTATTGGGACACCAATCGATTGGTGCCAATCGGTTCTTGTTTAACTGCTCCAGAGTGTCCTATTCTATTGGCAATATTTCTCTAAAGAGACAAGACAAGACTAGACAAGCTGTAAGTGTGCATTTATACATTGGTGTCAGCAATGGGTGCAACTTGTTGTTGTAAATAGTTTAATGCATTCACTAGCAGGAGTGTCCAGACACATTTGGACAGACAGCTTAGAGGAAATGCCTAATTTGCAGTTGTATCATCATTATGAGGGACTTCCTGTGAGAGCATTATGTAAGAAGTTGAAGTGTCAGAGTCAGTGTGACTGAAACTGCGTTGTTTGCAGGTTGGGGGAGACTTCACCAGCACAGCTCTGGCTCAGATGAAGCCTTTCGGCAGGATAGCTCTCAGTGGAAGCATCTCCACGTACAACAACACAGCTCCACACAGAGGTACACACAACAGCCTAGCACATAGCTTCTATATAGACAACATGAAAGAACAATGACCTTGTTAAACTTCTAGTGTGGCTAATGTGCTTGATACATTTTTGAGAGAACCCCCTCTTTTTAATCCTGAAATTTTCATTGAATCCTTCAAAGTGCTCATAAGTAATCTCCGATGATAGTAGATTTGGTCTTTTTGCTCATGCCAATCAATCAGATTACCGGTACAAGTTTTATTATCAAGTCCAAAGTCAGTGCAGTTTTGTTTTCCCGGAAATCTATCAGCACTTCATGCTTCCCTCTGCTACTGACAACTTTTATTTAGAAGAGGATTTCATTTTCCAACAGAACTTGGCACACTGCCCACACTGCTAAAAGTACCAATTGCTCTTATATAATATTCTGATTCTATTTTAATTCATTGGATTTCATTTTTTCAGCAGGAATTGGCACACTACCCACACTGCCAAAAGGACCAATTGGTCTTATATAATATTTTAATTATTTTTAACAATATTTGAATATTAATAGCCAAACTTGGAAGAGTTGCAGCCAGTATATGTGTATCACGTACAAACCAAGCTATGCCCTTTTTTAATGTTGCTTCTTATTTGATGTCAAATTCTTAAATCTATTATTCCTGGTATTTTCTTATTTAGGAGTATTTTATCCTCTTCAGTAACACAGGTGTCATAAAAAATTGTCTTGTGTTATATCGATTATCACAGCATCATTATATAAATTATAATTATCATGATTTATTAAGTATCGTGATTAATACCATATCGTGAGATGCCCCGTCATGCAAAAAAATTAATATCTCTAAAACAGAAACTTACAGGAGAAGTAAAAAAAACCTTCTTAGCTTTCAATAAAAGTCAGTGAATGCAGATTCAATTTCAGGTCATTTTGGAGCATTTCTATTGGCCAATTCATTATGAGATTTTCACAGAGTATGAAGAACAACTGCCAGATTTACATTATGTCAAAAACTGGACAAAAAACAGATGAATTAGGGTTGAACCAGACAGAAAGAGGCTGTAGCACAAAGGACCAGAGGTACATTTTAAGTTTGGCAGGGCCAGCCCACCCTGTGCCTTGTCTCTTAACCCTTGTGGGTCTGTGGGACCCGTTTTCATTTTACATCAAATTATACTAACACAAATATTATTTCTAACTCAAACTCATTGGCATTGGCTCATTTTTAGTGAAAAACATATATCAAAACACATTTTCGATAAACACACACTGTACACCCCCACCACCTAACCATTTATATTACATACAGTATGTTTGGCCAAGGGCTAATAAACTTTGCTTCATTTGTAAATTTGAAACTAAACAAATTTTCTACTCATATCTTGAGTTAAATTCATTTTCTTTTACATTTTATTAAAAAACGAATAAAAAAGAAAAAAAAAGAGTAGCACTTTTTGAAAGAAATGTAACATAAGAAAGGTAAAGGGCAAATATTAACCATGTAAGCTGTTTATATTGCTTGCAATTTAGGTGAAGCAAGCATGTGTAAAGCATTTTAATGTAAAATTGCTTAATTTTGCTTAATTAAATAACGTAATAAAAGTAACAAAGTAATAAAGTAACAAAGTAAACGAGTAACAAAAATATGAACACCACACAAGGGTTAAGCCAGGCCTTTTGGTTTTCCATATAAATGTATACAGTGATGAGTAAAGCTTTTCCCAATACCCTTTTGGAGGTACAAGGGGGATCATTGAAAAGGAAGAATGAAAATTAACCAAAGGGAGTATGTCTATCTTAGTTATCCATATTCGAGAATGTAATGAGTTTAGAACTCATATTTTTTTATTTACATCAATACTTTAACACCCAATCGTACACCTGAATTCAGTTTCTCCATTTTTTTTTTACTGCTGTTTTGTTTCAGGTCCATCTATCCACTCTCATATGATCCTTAAGCAGCTCCGCATGGAGGGCTTTCTGGTCGAACGCTGGAAACACAAGCATCACGACAGCCTTCAGAGACTACTGGCCTGGGTGAAGGAGGTGAGAGAGAGAGCGAGAGAGAGAGAGAGAGAGAGAGAGAGAAAGAGAGAGAGAGAGAGCATCTGGGTATGGCACAATACAGAGAGACTTCAAAGAGCTCTGCCTAATTATAGTTATAGATCCCATTATAACCCATCTCATCACCATTCTCATGAATTTTGCATCACTGTTCAAAGAAAGTGATTAACATGTTATTGAATAGGGCCTAATGAAACGCCGCTGAACAGGATAAATGTAACAGGGAATCAAAGGGAAGAGTATACAGCTTTAAATATGGAAATTATTCAGGCATATGTGTGTACCCTTTCTTATTATAAAGACAGTCCAGTTCATTTCTGTTGTATGTCGCATGCAGTATATAAATGTCAGATATTGTTGTTAGTGTACTGCATCTAAACTCCCCTCTGTCTCACTTTACTGTGCTGTAATCATGGGTTAGTGCACTTTAGCAGTGCTGAGAAATTACTACAGAAATTGGAATTTTTATTTTAATATTATTAATTATATTCATTATTTATAAAATAGTAAAATTGTCCAAAGTCTTAGGGCTACCTAGGGCATAGGACTGCCCTTAAGCAAACACACTGGATTTGTCACTGAATATTAAAAACAATAATTACTATAATTATTTTATTATCAGCTGTTCAGTTGCACAATATGTTTCACATGCACTTTTGCACATTTACACATTTCTTTTTTTTATAATCACAGGTGCTCATTTCTACATTGCATAGACTACTATATTCTTTTTATATTGTTTGTACGTATATATTCGTATCTTATTATGATGCATAATGTTATTGGGCATCCCTGCTTTAGCTTTATCATTTTTATATTCTATATTTCATTCATTTCACTAACCCATGATTGTTCATTTCTAGATAGATAGATAGATAGATAGATAGATAGATAGATAGATAGATAGATAGATAGATAGATAGATAGATAGATAGATAGATAGATAGATAGATAGATAGATAGATAGATAGACTACTATATTCTTTTCATATTGTTTGTTTATATTCATATCTTATTTATATGTTGACACTCTTTCTTTAGCTTTATCATGTTTATTTTCTATATTTAATTCATTTGTATTTTATTTTAAATTTATTTTTGGTATATTTTAGATTTCTCACTTCTTCCACAGATATTCCAGAGCTGATCTGAAGCACAACACTGCCCAAAATAGATTAACTGCATTTATCTTTTCTAACTTCCTTGTGTTTGATCTCCTGTGCTTTCTCTGTATTTTTATAGGGAAGGATAAAATGCAGAGAGCACATCACTGAAGGCTTTGAGAACATGCCTGCTTCCTTCATATCTATGCTGAGTGGAGAAAACGTCGGCAAAGCTGTTGTGAAGATCTGACCAATAGTTTCTCCCATTTCAGATTCTCACATAGTTGCAGTCTTTATATTGTATCTGAACATTTTAGTCAATTTTAATATTCAGTTTTCCTAAGCATGCTTTAACTCTCTGAATCCACTGTTCTGAGACTGTTTTAGAATGGACAATAGCCATATGACATCACAATGATGCAACATCACAATGGGATGCCAACACAGTGGTCATGATGACATCCCAATGACCATTATGACATCCCAAAATGGGGTACCGTCAAAACAGCCATTATGACATCACAATGACCATTATGATATCACAAAGGTGAACCATCAGAATGGCCATTGTGAGATCATAGTGGAGTGCTATAACAATGGGCATTATGACATTACAATAGGGTGCCATCACAATGGCTAATATGACATCAAAAAAGTCATTATGACATCACAATAGGGTGCCATCACAATGGCTAATATGACATTAAAAAGCCAATATGACATCATAATGGGTTGCCATCACAATGGACATTTTGACATTGCAATGTAGTATTGTCACAATAGCCATTATGACATCACAGTGGGTTACCATTACAATGATCATCATGACATCCCAATGGCCATTATGACATCCCAAAATGGGGTACCATCATAACAGCCATTATGGCATCACAAAGGCCATTATGTCATCACAATGTCCATCATGATATCACAAAGGTGTACCATGACAATGACTATTGTAATATCATTGTGGAGTGATAATGCAATTGTCATTATGACATCACAATGGGGTGCCATCACAATGGCTGATATGACATCAAAAAAAGTCATTGTGACATCACAATGGGGTGCCAACTAAATGGCTGTTATGATATCAAAAAAGTCATTATGACATCCCAATAGAGTGCCATCACAATGGCTAGTTTGACATAAAATTCACTATGACAGCACAATGTAGTACTGTCATAATGGTTATCATTACAATGATCCTCATGACATCACTGTGACTAATATGACTTTGGAAGAGTTTTGATTTGTGGGATTTTTATAACTGTCTGAAAATGTTATAACGGTAAATAAATGTATTTAGGTATTTTTATACAGTTTAATAATAACTGTAACCACTCTGCCAGGTCTTTTGCTCCAGGCCTTATAATGTGTGGTTTGGTATCCCATTCTCCCTAATTACCATAAGTTTAAGTATTCTGTTCTGGTTTATCTTTTTTTTATTTTTATGCATTTGAAATGAATCCTCTGTGATTTAGAACAAAATAATTAAGACCCTACCTGTGTGTGTGTGTGTGTGTGTGTGTGTGTGTATTGTAAGTGTACGCGTGGGCAGTTGTGCACTACAGCCTCTTGCACACACAAAACATTAATGGGATCTCAGTGAGCGTAAGTGTACTTTATCATCTACTTTTGATCGTTCTGCGTGGATTCTGCTTCACACCTTGTGCTAGAATCTCATTTAGGCGTGGTGTCCTTGGCAACCCGGCTCATTGGATGTGAGCCGGTGGAGGTTCAAATGAGAGATGAAAAGCGGGAACTGGACCTCTCAACACACCACCACCTGTTTTATCATCCCTGATTCATTTAGTAACAGTCTTTAGACCACTGGATCTCAGACTGGTGTGATGGGAGGTTTGGAACCAGTCCAGAACCGCAGTAAAATGTGTATAAATAAACTTATAAAAAATATATTTAACTAATGATTCATTTATTTTTGTTCTTGTTCACAATTTTCTTTAAAGAATTATAAAAACATACAGTGTAATATCATTCTTAAAGAGGTCAAAAGAAGAAAGAATTGCTTTTGTGAATATGAAATGAATATGATCTTTGCCTATAATGATAATTAGATTTATCATCACCATCAAAATCCAGTGGAAATTGTTTGCATTCAGTGTTCGATCCATATTATAATTTGTTCAGACATCACTATGTAACTAATTAATGGTATTATAATAAAAGACTGGTGAACCAAGAGTGACCCTATTTTTTTTTTTACCATCATAAAAATAATAATAGGATATTAAGGACATGATAAACCATGGTAACCTTTATTATAGGTATATTTACTCAAGTAACAAAAAAATCAGCTTTACATAGAGTAATATTTTATCTTGGATATCACTACTTCAATTCAAGTACATGCTTTGTATATCTTATCCAACACTGCCCTTTTTAAAAGTTTTATGAGTTTATAGCAGCACAGCTTATAAACTGCAGACACCCAGAATAGACGCCCAGATAGCAAAAGGACAGTGAGTACAACATTCATTTATCCATACCTATTGCATTGAAACAAAGTTGATCTTTGATGGCAGATTGATTTTTTTAAATTTGTGCACATTGATTTTATGTTGATTCAACATTGATTCAGCATTATATATGTATTTTTGTATTAAACTGTCCTTATATTAAATATGTATATATTATTAGCATTTCATTCTTTTAGCCTGTACTGTGGTGTTTGCAGTGTAGAAAGGAACATTTAAATAATTATAATAATTATAGTTCTTATAATTATTTTAGGGAAACGCCTTTTGCTTAAAAGCATTGGGCCTCATTTATCCAGCATTTCAGAGTAAAAGTATTGATCTAAGATCACTTCTCTTGAACTGTCTAATAGAATTCAGTAAACATTAACTGATCCTGAATCAGCATTTTTACTTCAAGACCTTTGATAAGTATGGGCCATTGTGAGTGTAGATTCAGAGCCTCAACCATTCATAACCTTTATAAAAACATTGATTCAATGTCAGAATTTCTACACTATAGCCATTGTATGTTAGGCAATGTTAAATAAATGTTATTTAAAAGTTGTTTTTTAATGGAAGCCCACTATAGAAACATAAAATAAAATAAAACAAAATCCAGCATATTTTTCCCATTTTTCTCATTATAACATAAATTAATAAGTCAATATTTTAAGATATTATTATTTTAAGATACCAACTCATCATTTTGGGATACTAAGTCATTATTTTGAAATATTTAGTCATTATTTTGAGATATTAAGTAATTATTATGAGATACTAAGTCACTATTTTGAGATTTTATCTCATTATTTTGAAATACTACTTTGTTATTTTGAGATATTAAGTTTTTTTTGAGCTACCAAGTCATCATTTTGGGATACTAAGTTGTTATTTTGGGATATTAATTGGTTATTTTAAAAATACCAAGTCATTATTATATAACACATCTTTAAATAACAACTTAGTATCATAAAATAACTACGTAGTATCTCAAATATAATGAGTCTCTCAAAACAGTGAAACAGTATCTCAAAATAATGATTTAGTATCGCAAAATAATAAGATAATATTTCAAAACAATGACATAGTATCTCAAGATAATGACTTATTGTATCAAAATAATGACTTAAAAAATAAAATAGTATCTTAAAATAAGGTCTTAGTGTCCCAATATACAGCTTTGGAAAAAAAATAAGAGACCACTTAAAAATGATGTGTTTCTTTGATTTTACCAATTTGAAAACCTGAACTGCTTGAATTTTTGCACCAGGAGTGGCATAAAGTTATCAATAGGCAGTGTGTAAAACTGGTGGAGGAGAACATGCCAAGATGCATAAAAACTGTGATTAAAAAGCAGAGTTATTCCACCAAATATTGATTTGTGAACTCTAAAAAATGTATGAATATGAACTTGTTTTCTTCGCATTATTTGAGGTCTGACCGCTCTGCATCTTTTTGGGTTTTTTTTTTAGCCATTTCTCATTTCCAGCAAATAAATGCTCTAAATGATAATATTTGTATTTGGAATTTGTGAGAAATGTTGTTCGTAGTTTATAGAATAAAACATTAATGGTCATTTCACTTAAACATGAACCTATAAATAGCAAAAGCATAGAAACTGATTCAGAAACTGAAGTGATCTATTTTTCCAGAGCTGTAGCAGGGTGGAGATCTTTACCTCCTCTGGCTCCTCCCCCTTTAGGCATTCAGAGTAAAGTTTAAGCATTAAGTCTGTTTAAAGCTGTGTATTACTGTGGATAGATGTTCTACAGCTGAAAATAGAATCATTAATAAATGAAAACCAGGCTTTAAACTTATATAAATCATGAGTCTGGGACACAGAGACCTGCAGAGGAGACATGGTTCAGTGGGCTGCTCTGTTGCTCTATTGCTGTGTTGCTCTCAGGGGCAGGGCTTTGGACTCTGCGTGATGTGAAAGTGTTGCAGGGTGGAGTGGGACCACACCAGAGGAGACCACGGCGAGCAGACAGCCACGGCAGGAGGAAGCCTTCTTTAGCCCTTTTAAAGTCTATAACAAATCTCCATCATGATCATTGTGATTGAGGATCAGGTAAGAGACTTTAACTAGGTTTAGCTTGTTCGCAGGGAGTTTTAACTCGTTAAACTGTGTGGTAATGTGGACTTTAAACCAGGCGTCAGGCTCTTTTTCTGTAGCTAACACGTCTTTGAGGGGATTTTTTGCGTTAATGTTTAATAAAACTGTTAAAGTGTGGATAAAGTGCTTAATCTGCGAGTTTTGAGTCTTAATTTGTCTTTAAGACTCGAGTGGAAATAAGTTTGAGAAATGTGGGTTGTTTAGCTGTAACGTTAAGTTAGCTACGTTAGATGTTGAGGTTAGCTAATAGTTCACTTAATGCTAATGCTAACAAATTATACCGCTATTTGTGTTTTTAATGGCTCAAAAACACCACCACATACTAATACAGATAGATAATGTATCTAGCTAACAGGCTTAACGCTTTTAAAACATTTTAAATCTCGTTGTTTGTGTATTTGGTGTGTTTTAGCTAGCCACGCTAGCCAGTTATGCGGTTGCCCCAAATTAAAAGCTAACGCTGGCTAACCTCTGTTAAGTAACCAATGCGGGGTGAGTGTGTTGTGTTGTGGTTGGTAGACCTTTATTAAAACCACAGTTCTGGATCTCAGGAGCCACAATAACTACGTTTTTCCTGCTGTTTTTTCTCTGAAGTACAGTTTTTTATATTAGCTCCCCGCCGTATAAAACCCCAGCTATTTAGCTTAGCTATAGCTAGTTTACAGTGCCCGCTATAGCCAGTGAGTACTGTTAGCTCCCCAGCTAAAGCTAACACACAGGCACAGCAGCAGCGCGCCATTCACTCTTTAACACACTATCCCACACACACGTGGTGTGTGCTATTGAGTTTAATCGGTTTTATAGATATATTTAACTCCTAAACGGTTAATTTAGCCTGTTAGTAAAAGGACGAAATGAGCCTCTCACTCAAAACAGTCCATATTTTCTGTTAAACTAGCTAGTTAAGCTAAGTAGTTTTGTTAAAGAGCCTTTAAAACTAAACTAACAAAACCCACTTGCAGCTTCAGCATTTCTGTGAGTTTTCTGACTGATATTACAAGTTATTGCTAAATCTTGAGGATTCCTATTTAAGTAGGGCAGGATTAGTCCTGTTATGATAATCACATTATCAACTTATTATACAATAAATTGAAGTGACCGCAATAATTTTTGATAATTATGATGTCATTTGTCTTTTTTGCCAAGTCATGCAGTGACTAATGCTTTTCAGTTATTGTGATTCCATGCACTCAATGCCTGCTGCACTAAGTAAAGACATACTATACTATGTATATCTCATTTATAAAACTTAAGCACCACAATTTTAGCAGCATTATTGCCTGAATAGTAGGGTTGGGCAATATTATATCGTATACAATATATCGTGACACAGAAATATCATGATATTAAAAATCCATATCGTGGTAATAGAGATGTTCTGTCTTAAAAGTAATCTATAATTTACTGTGAAGCTTTAATTGTATTTATTGTGTAATTGTTTTAGTTTGCAGTTTATATGCATGCACTAAATATTCTGCAATATTATTTGCTGCATTATATTATTTTATGCTATATTATTTATTTTGCCACATTATGATTATTCTGTTATACTATTCTACTATATTCCTGAAATGAATGAATTATTTTAGTTTTCCTTTATCGGCAAGTATATCGTTATCGCAAAAATACCCTGAAATATCGGGATATTATTTTAGAGGCATATCGCCCACCCCTACTGAATAGAACAAAAGTGGTGTAGCTGCATGGAAAACAAAACAGTTGTTTTTAGTAAAAAACAAAACAATTAAGAGAAAACAACCCCAAGACATTTATTAAAAAGTCAACATACATAAATGCATATTTCCAGATGGACCCTATGTTCAGTAGCCAAAGAAAATTGTTTAAAAAAACTTTGGTTGGTATGTCTGGTATAGAATGTTAATGTTTAGTGTTGAATAAGTATTTTGAACTGTAGTTTCATAATAGCTTTTTTTTTTTTAAAGCAAGACAATAATACATTTAGATTTAATGTATGCAGTGTTTTAAAAAAGTGGCAAAATGAATAAAAACTGCACAGTTTTGCATATACAAACATATTTCTTTTTATTTAAGTTAAAAAAAAACAATTCTCAATCTCCTGTAGCTACATAAAATGTCAAATCTACTTTTAAAATATTTAAAGGGACAGTGTGATACAGGGACAGTGCCCTCCCGTTGAGATCTCCACTTAAGTACAAATGTATTTGCCTTTAAAATCTACTTCTCTATCTAAATATCAAAAGTACTGTGATCTATAGAAAACCTAGACCAACAGACTGTCATTAATTAGTCAGACACTGATGACAGTTTCCATTATGTAGTGAATATTTGGAAATAGTTTCTCGTTTAAGGTTTATTTGCAACATAATTACAGGTTTAAGTTTACAAAATTTCCAAAAACAAACTTGCTTTAAACACAGGTTTAAATTCACTAATGTGTTTTTTGTTACAATACTGCATTATCTATATTGATTATGTTCAATTTATGCAGATATAGGCACTTTCAAAATGTTATGTTGTTGCCCAGGTGTCTATCTGTGGGCTTAAACTGTGTAGCTGCTGTACGTCCAACTGATCAAAACAAGTTCTAAACAAAGTAAAGTATGCTGTACTGTGGCTGATGTGCTTGCTTTGCTTTTCTTTTGTTGAATGTACAAGTGGTGAAGCTGTGAACTCATCCCCAATATCTTTGTCTCTTAGTCGCTTCATAGTTTTATTACTGTACTTTTTGTTTCTGTAACACTACAGTTCTGTTTATTTTATATATTTTTTATATATCTGATCATAGATCACAATATTTTGTAGATTGTGAAATGGTCCATACACGGGGCTGTGTTTCTTTTTCTGTCTAATTAGTTTATAGTGCTATCTTGCTGTAGAGTAATTACCTGAGCCTCATCATACGCCTTTTAATCCAATAAAAAACTATAAAGATTTGACTTGAAGTGCCTCTTCATCATGTTTCTGCAGGAAGGCTTTGACAAGGCTCTGGCTGAAGCAGGAGACAAGCTGGTTGTGGTTGATTTCACAGCCACGTGGTGTGGGCCCTGTCAGAGCATCGCTCCCTTCTACAAAGTAAGTAAATTCTGCTAAATATAACTGTAAAAGATTTGAGTGTTGCATTATGATTGTATTTATCAGCCTTGGTCCTAGACTAAGTCCTGTTTTGCACAGTCCAGGTTTCCCCTGCTCTCTGTTGGAAGTGTCTAATATGGCCATAAAAAAAAAAATCAAGACAGTTTTATACATTTAGTAGAAAAAATTCTCTAATCAAGAATATTGCAATTATCATGATTTTTGGATTAATATTCCACGATTTTACACACGCACATGCTCAAGTTGTGCAGTTTTCTTAAGCATTCTCCTGCATGCTTCATCATGGACCCACCCAAGAAAGCAGCTCAGATGTCTTTTTATATTGATTCACTGTCCATATTAAATAACAATTTCCCGTCACAAATGGTGCTATTTTTGGTCTAAGTTCTTGTTGCATTAAATGTCTCATCCAGATGCATTAAGTGTGACATCAGCTCCCTCTGCTGTACAAGCCTCAGACTGCCAATATAATTAAAAGCCCTTATGTGTTTCCAGTATTTACAGCAAATAAGATCTGGAAATAACTTTTAACCACCAATTATCAATACAGATTTAATCATGTTCTAGTTATTTCCAGGTGTGTAGAACCTTTCCAAAGTGTAAAGAACCTTAATTTAGAACGGGAGTAGGTGAATTATTTCAGCAACAGTTATGTGTAGTACTCTTTACATCACAATAACAATAAATTAATTGTTCTGACTAAAAAATCTATATATTTTTTTTAGTGTACAGCCTACTTGCCTGTCTACCTGCCTGTCTAACTGACCTAGGTTAACAAGAATGACTGAGAAATACACATTGTACAAAGATTGGATAAGAAAAAAGAAACAGTCACTGGTTTCTACAAAATCATCTACTCCAGCTTTCATAAAGGTTCCAGCTTCTATGGTATCATTTAAAGAGCCTTTGGAAACACTATATATTGATTATTTACTCTTGTTATTTGGAATTATGTAATGTAATTATGAATGTAATGAATAAAACAAATAAAATAGCCATTTATATGTAACATTTGCAGACATATTTTGAGCAGTACTTGCCGTCTTTGACCTTTTCTCCTGGTCACTCTTGGCAAGAAACCTTTGCCTGCTCTATTTTACTTTGTGTTTTCTTTTTTGCATCACTTTTGCATTAGACTCTAGTTTGCATCACTCGTCCCCTTTATACACACAGCTTACAAAACAGTGATGTTTTGGATTCTTTTCTTTTCAGCATGTTTGAGCCGAGAGGATCTCTGCTTTTCAAAAAACAAAATGTGCCATTTATTTATTAAGAGCATTTTAACTGATACTTCTGTCTATTTTAGGGTCTGTCTGAAAAACCAGACAACGGCAACGTGGTCTTCCTCAAGGTAGATGTGGACGATGCACAGGTCAGTAATCTGTTTTGACTTGCCTTTGCTGTGCAGTACTGCATGTTTCAGCATCTGATGGAGTGCTGGCCAAGTATTTGTTAACCCACAAAGAATTTACTTCCAGTCTTCGGTATCTCTTATGTCAATATGCAATATGCATAAAAATACAATATATCTAGCAAGATTTAGAGTATGCAAGGGCAATATGGGCAAAAGATTTGGAATATCCTGGTCATTTATTGCTTCTTCCAGAAGTATCAAAAAGTCAAGGGTATTTAAAAAATAGTTTATTCTGCTGTTATGCTGTACTGTCCAGGGAAAGCTTTTTAATAGATTTTGGAGCATTGCTGTAAGGATTTAATTGCATTCAGCAACTAAAACATTTATGAAGCCAGAATCTATGATGATCACCACCTCACCCTCAACTCATCCCAAACATACTGGATAGAGAACAGTCATTCCAGAACAGTTTCAGTATCGGAATTGAGAATGTCTAGGCAAATGTCAAATTTAAAATTATTACTTTTAATAACACTAGAAAGTTACACCATATGCAGAATTGTGTGAAGTAGCATTCGTATATTCAGTTTTTTTGCAAAAGCTACACAGAAAACTGTTTTTGGAACATTTGACTCAATCCAAAGGGGGGTAATTATTGACTACCTTTTATGTACATTTAAATTTCTTTTTTATTATATTTTTCCATCTGAGCTTCATTTTCATAATTTAGCCAATTCTAGTTCCATTAGCTGTTATGCTATTTTCTATTATTGATTTCCTGGACAGGAACTAGGCCTGGACAGGAACTAGGCCTGGACCGGGACTAGGCCTGGACAGGGAATTCATCCTTTCTTTCAGTTTAGAATCTCCATTCAGAATGCTGTTTAGTCCAGTATTGTCTGGAAAAAACTTTCCTTTAAGGTTGGCCAGGCAAAGCAAAAGCACATGATTTTAAAACATGTCTCAGTCATTGCATTCAGGAACGTTGTGTTGTGTTTATTTATTAAAACTTTATATATATATATATATATATATATATATATATATATATATATATATATATATATATATATATATATATATATATATATATATATATATATATACAGTTGTGGTCAAAAGTTTACATACACTTGTAAAAAAACATAATGTTATGGCTGTCTTGAGTTTTCAATAAGTTCTACAACTCTTATTTTTCTGTGATAGAGTGATCGGAACACATACATGTTTGTCACAAAAACAGTCATAAAATTTGGTTCTTTCATAAATTTATTATGGGTCTGCTGAAAATGTCACCAAATCTGCTGGGTCAAAAATATACATACAGCAACAAAATTTGTCAATTTTGGTGATGTAGCGAGTTGTGTCAGTCAAATTAGCTTCATGTCATGGCCTCTTCACTTCTTGTAAGTGATTCTGATTGACTACAGCTGTTGACTTCTCATGAGCCCATTTAAATAGGGCTCATTTGACCCAGTGATTAGACTCAGCTACAAAAGCTACAATGGGAAAGTCAAAGGAACTCAGTGTGGATCTGAAAAAGCGAATTATTGACTTGAACAAGTCAGGGAAGTCACTTGGAGCCATTTCAAAGCAGCTACAGGTCCCAAGAGCAACTGTGCAGACAATTATACGCAAGTATAAAGTGCATGGAACAGTTGTGTCACTGCCACGATCAGGAAGAAAACGCAAGCTATCACATGCTGCCGAGAGGAGATTGGTCAGGATGGTCAAGAGTCAACCAAGAATCACCAAGAAGCAGGTCTGCAAGGATTTGGAAGCTGATGGAACACAGGTGTCAGTCTCCACAGTCAAGCGTGTTTTACATCGCCATGGACTGAGAGGCTGCCGTGCAAGAAAGAAGCCCTTGCTCCAGAAAAGGCACCTTAAGACTCGGCTGAAGTTTGCTGCTGATCACATGGACAAAGATAAAACCTTCTGGAGGAAAGTTCTCTGGTCAGACGAAACAAAAATTGAGCTGTTTGGCCACAACACCCAGCAATATGTTTGGAGGAGAAAAGGTGAGGCCTTTAATCCCAGGAACACCATGCCTACTGTCAAGCATGGTGGTGGTAGTATTATGCTCTGGGGATGTTTTGCTGCCAGTGGAACTGGTTCTTTGCAGAAAGTAAATGGGATAATGAAGAAGGAGGATTACCTCCAAATTCTGCAGGAAAACTTAAAACCATCAGCCCGAAGGTTGGGTCTTGGGCGCAGTTGGGTGTTCCAACAAGACAATGACCCAAAACACACATCAAAAGTGGTAAAGGAATGGCTAAACCAGGCTAGAATTAAGGTTTTAGAATGGCCTTCCCAAAGTCCTGACTTAAACCCCATTGAGAACATGTGGACAGTGCTAAAGAAACGGGTTCATGCAAGAAAACCATCACATTTAGCTGAACTGCACCAATTCTGTCAAGAAGAGTGGTCAAACATTCGACCTGAAGCTTGCCAGGAGCTTGTGGATGGCTACCAAAAGCGCCTAGTTGCCGTGAAAATGGCCAAGGGACATGTAACCAAATACTAATGTTGCTGTATGTATATTTTTGACCCAGCAGATTTGGTGACATTTTCAGCAGACCCATAATAAATTTATGAAAGAACCAAATTTTATGACTGTTTTTTGTGACAAACATGTATGTGTTCCGATCACTCTATCACAGAAAAATAAGAGTTGTAGAACTTATTGAAAACTCAAGACAGCCATAACATTATGTTTTTTTACAAGTGTATGTAAACTTTTGACCACAACTGTATATGTATATATATATATATATATATATATATATATATATATATATATATATATATATATATATATATATAGTCTTTACATAACACTATGTCCAGCTATTCAGGCTCAAACATTTTAACTATGCAGCTGGTCAGTGTTCTATCTAACTATGCAATGACTCTTGATCAGAAGAATACAATGATCACTAAACCCCAACCACATCATGACTCAACAGGTTTTTCCTACTGTGTTGTTTAAACCACTAGAGGGCAGTAAAATCCTCTGAAGTTGATAATTTGAAGGCCTTACTTCTCACTCACACATAGAAGTGTGTATATATAATATAAATGAATGTTCTTTATTTTTTTCCTTTTGTAGGATGTGGCCCAGTCGTGTGAGATCAAATGTATGCCAACATTCCACTTCTACAAGAATGGAAAAAAGGTATACCGACCTGATCAAACTAGAAACTTTGTTTTTTAGTATTAGTGTATTAGTTGTCAGTTTGTTGATTTACTTGCTTCATCTTCCATACTGCTTTTATATATACATATTATTTTCAAGCTTTACATAAAGCACAGTTTAGTTTCTTGGACTTATTTCTTTGTCCTTTAAGACATTTTAAATAACAAAAGTTATTCTAAGAAGATAGAAATTTGTTTATTTTCTTTATATTTGATATATGTAGTTATTCATTGACCAGGCTCAGGTGCAGGTGTAGCAAATCATGATGGCACCACTTGTTGTGCACTACTACTAGTTTTGGAACAGCAGAAATATGATTGATTAAATGGCCTAAAATGTTATTTTTTTGGACAGACTGCTTGGTTTAATCAAATACCTAAAGCAGTATGTATTTCTAAATATTTGTAATAGGGGTGTGCCATATTGTGTTGTATGTAATATCGCCAACATTTTTGAATATCGAAAACGATATTAAAGCCTAAAATATTGTGCCATATTTAGCCAATAAAAAATTAAACAGTTCTCATTTCCCATTATATATCTACTAGAGACAGATTATATTTGTCCTGTATCATTTATTTTACTTTAATCCTGGATATATGGAGTGCATTATTAGTCTCATAATATTCTGTATCATTGACTTCTGTTAGAAATCTGATATTTCTAGTATTAATATCTCAGTTAAGGTTGTGCCATATTATATTGTATGCAATAATAAAATATTTTTTTATTTTTGTTGCAGTAGTGTATTCTAGTGTATTGCCACATCGGCAAGAGTATCGTTATTACAAAAAAAAACATGAAATATTGTGATATAATTTTAGGGTGATATCACCCACCCCTAGTTTGTAATCACAAATTATTTGTAGCTTAGCTGCACTTTAACTATAAAATTGCTTTTAAATTACTATTCAATCATATTCATCAATATAGTCTTCTATTGTCTATACTATTCATCAAATCTGTCTTCTTAAAAACGAGTGAGTTGTAATGTGAAATATTTTTCTGTTTCTGGTTGCTTCAGGTTGATGAGTTCTCTGGGTCCAACCAGGCAAAGCTGGAGGAATTGGTGAACACCAACAAATGAAGAAACAACGATGCACTAAGCATGAATATTATACAATAACATGGTCCAAATATTACAACGTACAACATCTCTCAAATTTACTAACAGTTGCAGGTTTTGTTACTCTATGAACTCTAATACACTTGACAGAAATACGTCATGTAGAAATGGTCTGTCAAGACATGCTTGCCTTCCCCAAGACTGAATTGCCATATTTTTTTCTTTATCTTCATAAAAACCACGTAGCTTCAGTTTTTATTCCCAGTAGACTAACCTGTGTCATCATCTCAGGTTTAATAAACAGACCGTTCTGTAGAGTACAAACCTCTCCTTGTCATTCTGTGTTTTTATCTGTTCATTCTTTCATTATTGTTGCTGGTTGTGTTTCATAGAAAGGCTAAAAGAAGGGAAATAATGCAGGTGTGGCGTTGTAACACATTTATTTTCAAAATGAAAAACAAATGTCCCTACATATGTTATATTGATGCTGAGAATATGAAAGAACATCTCTATAATGATGGGAAAAAAATACCCACAAAACTTCTGATCTCTGTGATCTATGAGTGTTCACACCCACATTGTTTGGTCCAAACTTGTAGACTAACCAAAATAGCAGGTGTGGAAGATGCTGCAAACCACAGACCTGATCAAAAGACAAACCTGTGGAAGCTGTTGTTCCTGATCAGCTGAACCATGGTTTGGTTTGTCTGCAGTGTAAAAAAAAAAAAAACATTTTTAGATAATTTAGACTTTTGGACTAAATTACAAGAAGATGAGTTAGGCTATTGTTATTTGTTGTACAATAGTAGAAGGAAAGGAAAGGCTATCATGGGGTAAAGTTTATTATAACTGCAAAGGAAGCTTAAATTTTTAATCTGAATCTGCTGTCATTGTTAGCATGTTCCCAGGGTAGCATTGCAAGCAATTTCAATTGATAGGAATGCATTATGCAGTATTTTGTGAATCCAAACATAATGAAAAGTATAATTGTTTAGAAAATACTTTTAAATACACACTTGAATATTTTGCTTTTTTGTTTATCAGATAAAACGGGAACAAAGCTCAATGAACCAAGTTAGGTTATGTGTATATACACCTTAATATTATCACTTTAAACCCTTCCTGTCCCCCTCCCCCTAATGATTACTTCTAATGAATAACAAACTGCATTTAATAATCAGATGCTCTGATTTGCTTTTAGAGTTATATGTAGCTAACAGCAGCTGTAATGAAAAAGCAGCAAATCAACTATTGCCAATAAAAACAAAACTGTAAAGTTTATTGCTTTGTATATGGATACAAAAATCTGTTAAGAAAAAGAGAGATTGACAGAAAAAAAACATGACAATTGCATATGTAACAGATGCCGAAAAACTAAACATTTGTTGTACAACTAGCAGTAAAACAATGCCAGTCAAAAGTTTGTAAGCACTTTCTCAAAACTAGAATATAAAACACTAAAGCACGCCATTTTGAATGATATCAAACAAACAGAAATAATCAAACCATAGTATAGGTTTTATACTTAAGATCCTTCAAAGCTATATCAGATATGAGATTTTTTTTCTAAAGATTTTTTCAAAGATGACTCAGTTTTTTATGTGGTGACCGTGCAGCAGACCTCAAGTTCTCTACCAAGAACACAGGATGTCAGAGTTTCATGATGATTAGATATTTTATAATAATATGAATCTGGTCAACTACTATGTTTTTTTAAACCTGTTTTAAAACATTTAACACATACTATTTAAAAAAAAAAAAAAACTTGTTAGCTGTGTGTACATTTGTGTCAACAATGGTGCAACTTGCTGAATGCATTCATTAGAAGGATTGTCCACAATCCTATACAGTTTCTCACAAAAGTAAGTACACAACCGTAACACATTTTTATTATTATTATTTATTTTTTATTTTTCCCCATTTTACATGGCCAAGTACCCAACCCACTCATTAGGACTCTCCCTATCACTAGTGATGCCCCAGCACTAACACATACTTCCTCCGATACATGTGAAGTCATCCACTGCTCCTTTTTTGAGCTCCTATACATCAGCTCACAGACGCCCTGTGCTGCAGACATCACCGTAGAAGTGATGTGGGGAGAGAGCGCCATCTACCCACCCGGAGGGAGCAGAGCCAATTTTGCTCCCTCCTTTCTAGTGGCAGCGCTTTAGACCGCTGGACCACTCGGCTCGCCCCGTAACACATTTTTGTAAGTATTTTATCATATCTTTTCATGGGACAAGAGTGAAGATATGACACATAAATATAATGTAAAGTAGTCAGTGTACAGCTACAGTATAACAGTGTAAATTTGCTGTGCCCTCAAAATAACACAACCATTAATGTCTAAACTGCTTGCAACAAAAGAGAGTACACCCCCTAAGTGAAAATGGCTAAATTGTGCCCAAATTGTCAATATTTTGTGTGGCCACCATTAATTCCAGTACTGCCTTCAAATATTTTTGTGTATAGAGTTCACTAGAGCTTCACAGGTTGCCAGTGGAATCCTTCATCACTCCTCCATGAGGATCAGAGACCTTGTGCTGCTCTACCGCCACCATGCTTGACGGTAGGCAGGGCACACTTGTCTTGTTTTTCGTCTAAACCAAAAAAGATTATCTTGGTTTCATCAGACCACATGATATACAGGTCCTTCTCAAAAAATTGCATATTGTGATAAAGTTCATTATTTTCTGTAATGTACTGATAAACATTAGACTTTCATATATTTTAGATTCATTACACACAACTGAATTAGTTTAAGCCTTTTATTGTTTTAATATTGATGATTTTGGGTGAAAAGTAAAGAAAAAACAAAAATCTCAAAAAATTAGCATATTGCATCCAAACAATAAAAGAAAAGTGTTTTTAATACAAAAAAAGTCAACATTCAAATAATTATGTTCAGTTGTGCACTCAATACTTGGTCGGGAATCCTTTTGCAGAAATGACTGCTTCAGTGCGGCGTGGCATGGAGGCAATCAGCCTGTGGCACTGCTGAGGAGTTCTGGAGGTCCAGGATGCTTTGATAGCAGCCTTAAGCTCATCCAGAGTGTTGGGTCTTGCTTCTCTCAACTTTCTCTTCACATTATCCCACAGATTCTCTATGGGGTTCAGGTCAGGAGAGTTGGCAGGCCAATTGAGCACAGTAATACCATGGTCAGTAAACCATTTACCAGTGGTTTTGGCACTGTGAGCAGGTGCCAGGTCCTGCTGAAAAATGAAATCTTCATCTCCATAAAGCTTTTCAGCAGATAGAAGCCTGAAGTGCTCCAAAATCTCCTGATAGCTAGCTACATTGACCCTGCACTTGATAAAACACAGTGGACCAACACCAGCAGCTGACATGGCACCCCAGACCATCACTGACTGTGGGTACTTGACACTGGACTTACGGCATTTTGGCATTTCCTTCTCCCCAGTCTTCCTCCAGACTCTGGCACCTTGATTTCCGAATGACAAGCAAAAACTGAGCAAAAGTCCAGTGCTGCTTATCTTAAAGTGGCTTGACCTGGGGAATGTGGCACCTGTAGCCCATTTCCTGCACACGCCTGTGCACAGGGGCTCTGGATGTTTCTACTCCAGACTCAGTCCACTGCTTCCGCAGGTCCCCCAAGGTCTGGAATCGACCCTTCTCCACAATCTTCCTCAGGGTCCGGTCACCTCTTCTCATTGTGCAGCTTGTTCTGCCACACTTTTTCCTTCCCACAGACTTCCCACTGAGGTGCCTTGATACAGCACTCTGGGAACAGCCTATTCGTTCAGAAATTTCTTTCTGTGTCTTACGCTCTTGCTTGAGGGTGTCAATGATGGCCTTCTGGACAGCAGTCAGGTCGGCAGTCTTACCCATGATTGCAGTTTTGAGTAATGAACCAGGCTGGGAGTTTTTAAAAGCCTCAGGAATCTTTTGCAGGTGTTTAGAGTTAATTCGTTGATTCAGATGATTAGGTTAATAGCTCGTTTAGAGAACCTTTTCATGATATGCTAATTTTGTGAGATTTTGGGTTATAATAAAAGACCTGAAATATTTCAGTTGGTGTGCAATGAATCTAAAATATATGAAAGTTTAATTTTTATCATTTCATTATGAAAAAGAATGAACTTTATCACAATATGCTAATTTTTTGACAAGGACCTGTAGTTCCAGTAATCCATGTAAAACTGTTTGGGGGCTTTCTTTCTTTTCATCATCTTTAGAAGAGACAACAGCCACACAGGCCAGTTTGATACAGTGTGCGGCGTATGACCTGAGCATTTACAGACTGACCCCACCCCTTTAACCTCTGCAGCAATGCTGGCAGCCCTCATACAGACCACTCCAATAGTATTGAAACAGTGAGGCCAATCTCTTTATTTCTGATGTAGACTTAAAACGTGAGTTTAATGTTAAAAGATAAATATGAAACAAAAAAAATCAACATTTCAGCTTTTTTTTGCAGGCATATACATCTAGATCTGTCTCGTATTTTCATATTTTAATGTTAAAATTAAATGTTTTCAATCTACAGCAAAAATAAATGGATTGGTCACACCTTTCCAATACTTTTGGAGGGAACTGTATGTCTATTTAAAAGACAACCACTGGATATCGTTGCTGTCCAAAAAAAAAAGAGTATCTTCATCTATCTATCTATCTATCTATCTATCTATCTATCTATCTATCTATCTATCTATCTATCTATCTATCTATCTATCTATCTATCTATCTATCTATCTATCTATCACACTCTCTCTCTCTCTCTCTCTGTCTCTCTCTCTCTCTTTCTCTCTCTCTACTCCTTTAGAATTATTTAAGGGACATAAATCCCTTAACCTCCAAACAACTGACAATATGAATGAGTTTTTAAGATTAAAGAGCAATGTAGCCTATATGTAATAATTTATGTTAATACATTATATTGCGACCTGTTGTCCATCAGAACAGACCTTTATCAGCCAATCAAACAGCAGAGTCTTCTGCACACTGAAGAAATGAATAGCAGTATCCAAACTAATAAAGCAGAGCAAACACCTTTTCCCCATCATGTAAATGGGGATATAAAATAAGTGGAATAAATATTATATAAAATAGAAAGAAAAATGTCAAACAAATGATTACACTTCGAAATAATATATTTGATTTTTATTTATTTATTTATTTATTTATTTTGTTTTTAATTGAGTGCATTACAGACAGAAAACATTGGAACATAAATTAGGTCTGAAAGGTTTAATGTTGACATAAATTAGGTAAAAAGACCTGTGATATATTTATTTATTCATAAATTAAAATATTAAATACAATAATATAGCTTACTATGATTTAAATTATAAATTAAATGTAAATAATTTCCTCTGCCAAAAGTATCGATTCTTCACATCTGTATCTGATCATGGTTTATAGAGCTTGACCTTAGTGTTTAGAAGAAGTCGTTTTCAGCAGTGGTGTAAAACTGTTAGCTCTCTTGTCGCACGTTAACCGCTTCCTGTACCACTCCGACACCTTGCACCTTGCACAGAAAAGATACTTTTTTCCATAACGTGCTGCTTTTCTTCACTGCTGACTCACCGACACGCCTGCTTTCACTATACACTAATAATATACTAATCATATTAATCACTGAGAATTACACAATGCTGTACAGTGCAGTACATACTGTTTCCCTCGTGCACATTTTACATAAAATCAATGCATCACTGTACATTAACACACATTCCAGTCAGAATATTATGACTACCTCCTTGTTTCTACACTCGCTGTCCATTTTATCAGCTTCACGTCTGTAGTCACTTAAAAGTGTTAAACAAACAAAAATACTCTGTGAATCATTTGGTTGCTTTTATCTGAGGTGCTGTTACCCCTCCTGTTATGTTCATTTGTCAGGAACAGCAATGGAGTTCCCGGGTCAGTTCGACCCGGTGCATGTTTAATTATCCAAAATATGTCTGAAACAACTGTAAATATTTAATTACTAACTCCTTTACTGATTATTCTATTAATATTTAGTGCAATGGTGTTCCTTACCTCTAACAGGTAATGCCTTAATTAGGGTAATTCACTCACTTTTCCTAAAAAAATACATGTTCAAACTTTTTTTAATGTTTCACCACTTTATTACTTTTAAAAGACCAACATAACAAACACAACAGTTTTACATTATATTGAAACATACTGCAATTTTGTTTTAGTTTTAGTTTTTGCAGGTGGTTGCAAATATGTCAGATGAACCATTTTTATATTATATGTTGATTACACTAATTAGGACAAGCAGAAGAAGTTTCATACTGAAAAAAAAATACTTTAACTATTTTTTCTAGATCTTCAAACTTTAAAACGAGTCAATTTCACCCGTAACATAACCGGAGGTGGAAAAAGTACTGAAAAATTGTAATTAAGTAAAAGTACCTTTACTTTGCTAAAATTCTACTTAAGTAAAGAGTAAGAGTAAGTAAGAGTCTACTCGAGTAAATGTAAAAAGTACTTAATTTAAAATGTACTTTGAGTAAAAGTTACATAGTTACTTTTAATTATTTGTTTGAAAAAAAGCAAAAACAAATCATAAATTAAATCGTTTTTAAAGAACTATTATTCCACATAATAATTTGGACGTTTCAGGCAGTATTTGTTCAGACCTCCTCATAAAACACGTGGTATAGGTTTCTATGATCCATTTTTTTCTATACTATTAAAAAGTTATAGTAATATAGGTGACTATAAACTGTAATTTTATAGTTTTACAGGTCATTATTATATTTTAATTTGCCATTGCTTTGCTTTAACTGCTATTTACATGTTTTTTTTACATTTAAGCAGATTGTTTAATGATAAAAATATTTATCACCACATGCTTTCTCAGGTTTGATGTGGAAATTTTGAAAGCTGACAGCTCTGTTCGGTGGGGCACATTTTGTATTGCCTTGTTATTCCACGCGTGAGCATTCGTGCCATTTTTTTTTTAATACAGACAATTGCTTTTTTCCCAGCATTTTATTTTTTACTCAGTAATTGGACGTTTTCCAATGTAGTGAAGTAAATTACTTGTGTCAAAATGTACTTGAGTAAAAGTAAAATTACTTAATTTAAAAACTACTTTAAAAATTACAAATTACTCATAAAATCTACACAATTACAGTAACTTGAGTAAATGTAGTAAAAGAGTAAAAGGAGGGTTAACTTGTGCTTTCTGAGGCTGGTAACTCTGATGAACTTATCCTGTGCAACAGAGGTAACTCTTGCTCTTCATTTCTTGGGGTGGTCCTGATGAGAGCCAGTTTCATCATAACGTTTTGATGACCTTTGCAACTGCATTTAAGGAAACTTTGAAAGTTTGCTAAATGTTCCGAATTGACTGGTTTTCATTTTTAAAGTATTTACAAGTGATTGACAAGACACAGCTGTTAAAGTCTGAAAGTCTAAACTCCAGGTGACTCTACCTGATAAAAGCTGACTGAGAAAATCCAGCCAAAACTTTCATCTAAGCAAGAGGTGCTACTTTAAAAAATGTGAAATATAAAGGATATTTTGGTTTGTTTGACCTTTTTTTTCATTGTTCGGAACACTTCAGTATTATTTACAATGCAGATTTTTGTTAAATAATAAAAATTTGAAGTGTATCCAAACATTTGACTGGTACTGTAGTTCAGGATTGATAGTATATCTATTTAATGTAGTTAATGGATCAGCAGATTAGCATCAGGCAAACTGCTGAACGGCTGCTTCTTCTATTAACTTAGGAACCACTCAAAATGACAGAAAAGTCTCACAGACAGAGAGATTAAGTCTAGTATTGGGCTACACAGCATTTTGAATGGAGATTTTCTATTGAAAGAAAAATATAGTCTACAATTAGGCTTAGGGAGACCAGCCTAAAGTGTTCAGGCAGCGACCTCTCGCTCATAAGTTATTATAATAAGCAGAGTTTGATTGAGATGAAGAGACAAGGTTGGATGCAAAACATTTACAGATTTATTCAGAAAATGATTACAGTTACTACAGAAATAAGAATCTTTTTATTTTAATATAGAACAAGAAAGAAAGAAAAACAACAAAAAAACAGATATTTTTTTTCTCTACTGAACTTATGAGTTGCTGTAGTCCAGTTTTAACCAAAGCAATGCAAGCAAAATTTAACTGATTTTTCACTAATAAATGTCAGTCTTACATTAATCTAAAACTCTTATTAGCAGTAAACATTGTGATTTTAACAAGCTAAGAAAAATAATTAATAAATGAAGAGTAATCCAAAACATATCAAAGAATAATCAGACAAAGAAAATAAAATGTATTTAAACAAGCAGGAGATATGTAGAGCTGTCCCTGAGATAAGCAATATTCTTATATCATTACAGTTATTTTACTCTTTGTAAGAGCAGTAAAACAATAATATTCAGCATTAATTAAAGCACATCCGATCAGAACTAATCTCTGACCAGGATGCTTGTATATACAGCAGGTAAAAGTGGCCTAAAGCCCTATCTGGACGGGATTAGTTTCTCAGGGGAGTCCTGGGGTACTTTTCTTTTTTATGGGGGTCCTCTGTTATTTTATTCTCGTTCGGATTGACCATGTACGTGTTTTTCTCAGACATCCTCTTAGAAAATTACACGCTGAATTATCTACTGTTTTTTGCTGGACTCTGTGGTCCTCCGGTAATTTTATTTTTTACTTTGGGTGAGCGTTTCCATGGAGATCTCTGTAAACAAAACAGCGAGTGGAAATGGAGGAGCTACTGAACGTGATTTCATGTGACCTAGAAAACCAAAAAGCTCACTGGTCCTCCTGTTTTTTCAATTGCAGTCCGTATGCAAGAGTTTTATCACTGAGTAGATGTGTGGAATATTTTTCACAGACGTCCCCCTGAGAAACTAATCCTGTCCGGATAGGGCTTAAATCTGAAGAACTTTTTTAAAGCTATTTACACAGTCTTTTTATGTGACCCATATCTGACACTTGCCTGAAGATTCTCAAAAAAAGTAAAGCTTCACATGAAGTTTCGGTTTCATAATTGCAGAGCTATCACGCTATAGAGAATTCAGGCTCTCTGTATAAAGGACACATTATTAATTCTGCTCTGGCTGTTTAGACTGTGTCACATTGCCGCAAATCAGATGTGCATCAAATTTCAACACTACTTTATATATAGTTTGTTTGCAGAGTGATTTTTGAGCCAGAAACCACATGGAATCCAATATTTGCTAATCAGCTTCAAACCACATTTTAAATGTACCTGTTTCCATTCACACTACCACACATATTGTATAATGAAAAAAAAAAATAGATTCAGGCCACTTTTACCTGCTATGTGAACATAGCCTCTTTAAGATCTTAAGATCTTTAAGATCTTTAAGCTGGATCAGGATGGTACTATACTACTTGACTTTTGCACATTTAAGGTCACTCCTCATTTTTTTTATACTTTTGAGTTCATAAACCACCTTGCACCACAGGTTTTTGTTTTTTTTGTCTTTTGTTTTAATCTTCGTGACGCGAAAGACCTCGTACGGGGGGACTAGCACCTCGCTCTCAGTTGGGAATTTTGAGTATTTTGTCACATCAGCTCCGAAACACGTCTCCACTTCAAAACACGATTTATCACCAAAACGAGATGGAGGCTCCTTTAAAGAGGTGGAGGTGAACGAGCCGAATCGAATGGTTTTATTGCGAACGTTTGTTGGGAATTTAGCGTTAGTTCTGCGATATGTGGTTAAACACCCTTTTGTTTTGCGTTTGAGTTGTTGAACGGCATCAGTCAGATAGAAAAACAGCGTGTAAAACTGGAAGCTGTTGGACTTGTAAGCTGCTTTTCCTTTACGAGTAGCAGCGTTAAATTCTATATATGAACAATTCTTATTTATCTCAGGATTCCCTGTGTACAGGTAAATGGCTGCGCACTGTTTTTTGAATGTTTCCTCTTTAGAACATTTTTTTGCATTCAGTGCAATTTTCCAGGCAGCAGCAAAGCCAGGAGTCTTTTTTCTTTCCTGTTTAGTATACTTTGACAGCACTAATTTTTCCATGGCATCTCTGCAGCCTTCATAGGAGTCATCCACAGAGTTTTCAGCCATGTCCAGGGGGTACTCCATAGCACTGATCTGTATAGGAGAAATAATAGAAATAATCATAGCAACAACAGTATTGATAATAATAATCATCATCATCATTGTAATGTGAATTATGTGGTGTTTTGAGGTGTTGGGTAGGAAGCAGGAATAAGGGACTCTACCAGAAGGCTGCCTTTTTAAATTAAACATCTATATTTTTTTATTCTTGCTGTATATCATAAATATATGAAACCTACCTTCCATATGGATATAGAAGCAGCAAGAGTAACAGCAGTCATCAGCAACAGCACACCAACCACACACACGGTCATCTTCATACAGATCATGTCTTGTCTTTTGTAGAAAACTACAGTCTGCAGAGAGAAATCAGAGACTTGGAGAAACAATTCAAGGATGCCTGACTATCAAAATCAATGAGCCTCATCCTGCACGACCCCAAACCTAACTATGGGTAAATTATAAACCAGCCTCAAATCAGAACAAAATTGGGGCAATATGGAAAATCCAAATAATGAAAAAAAAAAAAAAAAGAGTTCTTTACATTTACTTTTTTCTTTAATACATTGTCCATATTATTTTATCAACTAGTACTAATTTTAGGATGTCTTTATAAAACAGGCTCAAATCAATGAAACAAAATTTAATATAAAACAGATGTTCTCAGTGGTTAGGGGCCACAGAGAAGTATTAGAGCAATCTCTTCTATTAGTGCATATCAAAAAGATTTAATATAATTGAAAAGTTACTTTATTTCAGTAATTCAGTTGAAAATGTGAAACTATATATTATATAGATTATATAGATGTTTTACACACAGAGTGGTCTATTTTAAGCATGTATTTCTTTCTCAATGAAAACCCAAAAATCAGTGACTCAGAAAATAAGATTATTATAAAAGACCAATTGGTACTTTTGGCAGTGTGGGCAGTGTGCCAAGTCCTGCTGGAAAATGAAAGCTGCATCTCCATAAAAGTTGTCAGTAGCAGAGGGAAGCATGAAGTGCTGTAAGATTTTGTGGGAAAACAAAACTGCACTGACTTTAGACTTGATAATAAAACACAGTGGATCAACACCAGCAGATGACATGTCTCTCCAAACCATCACAGATCATCAGTAAATTGTAGATTTCATTTGTAAATCAAGGAAGTCTGGAGGAAGAGTGGAGAGACACACAGTCCAAACTGCTTGAGGGCTAGTGTGAAGTTTCTACAACCAGTGATGGTTTGGAGCTGGTATGTGTATATATTTTTATTATTATACTATTTATCATTATTTGGCCATATCTTAAAAAGTGGTGCCTGATAATAAAAAAAAAAAACACAATGAAATGTTGAGCCTCCAATAAAAACAGTTTGAGAACTGCTACTTTAAACACTTTAACACCATAATTACACCAGTATAAAGGCAGTTTACTGACCTGCTGTGGTGAGGACAGGGTCCAGTCAGCTCCAGCTTGCTGTGATAATGTTGGCTTTAAGATTTCAGGATGAGCTCAGGATGGTAGAGACGAGTTCAGTCAGACAGTTCAGCTTCAGTAAAATCTGAACTAAAGCATCTGAACAGAGATCTGTTCCTCTGTTTAAATATGTGGTGAGTTCACGCTCCACTCTAAAGAAGAACTCAGCTCTAAAAGACCACTGCAGGTCTTTGGTTTGTGACGTGTTTTTTTTTTTTTGGCTGGTGATTGACAGACAGCAAAAAGCATCACATTGACCACAAAAACACACACAGTCATCCTCTTGTAGATCCGGTCTGCAGAGAGAAAGCAGGGGGTCTGTGAAACTCATCAAAAAAAAAAAAACACAGTCAAAATGTACTAAAGGAGGGTTGGGGCAGTGGCAAACTCAGGCTGTTTAAAGGGCAGAGGTAAAAACATTAAAAAAAAATTAAATAAGCATCTACTGCATGACATGGGGCATGTGGCTAGAAATTAAAACAAGAATATATGAATATATGAAAGTGTGTGAAACTGTGTGCCATTATTGACCATTTACTTTGTTTTGTACAATCAAAATGCAGGTCTTGGGTTCAAGTCCCTATCTGGATCATAGACTGTATATAAGTATGGACAGAACGTCCCCATTCACTCTCATTACAGCGTTTTGAAGCCAAAATATGGGCAAAATGGAAGCAGCCATCTTGTGTGTGCTTGCGCAGTAGAGGCAAATTGGAGCCAGAACTGGTGTGGCAGAGGTGGGAGGCGGGGCCATGAGACTGCCCAAACCCCACCCTCCCAGTCAATTACTCTTTGCGTTTTATCATCATTTTCACCAAACAAGTTACTTAACCCTTGTGTGGTGTTCATATTTTTGTTACTCGTTTACTTTGTTACTTGTATTTAATTCAGCAAAATTAAGCAATTCTACATTAAAATGCTTTACACATGCTTGCTTCACCTAAATTGCAAGCAATATAAACAGCTTACATGGTTAATATTTTCCCTTTACCTTTCTTATGTTACATTTCTTTCAAAATGTGCTACTCTTTTTTATTCGTTTTTTAATTAAATGTAAAAGAAAATGAATTAAACTCAAGATATGAGTAGAAAATTTGTTTAGTTTCAAATTTACAAATGAAGCAATGTTTATTAACCCCTGGCCAAACATACTGTATGTAATATAAATGTGTGTGTGTGTGTGTTGTGTGTGTGTGTGTGGGGGGGGGGGGGGGGTGTACAGTGTGTGTTTATCGAAAATGTGTTTTGATATATGTTTCTCACAAAAAATGAGCCAATGCCAATGAGTTTGAGTTAGAAAAAAAAAAAAATTTAGTATCATTTGATGAAAAATTAAAATGGGTCCCACAGACCCGAACACCACACAAGGGTTCACTTAGCAAACCTAAGTTGGTTAACCTAGTTACCAGTTGGTTCCTGGATGTGTAATTTTAGATTAAAGATTCTGCCTGAGGGTTTTTTCCAGGGACACTGGTTTTCTCCCACAGTCTAAAAACATAAAGATCAGGTAAAATGGGATACTCAAAATTGACCTGGTGTGTATGTGTGTGTGTGTATCTATATACACAAATATTGATAACATTTCTGTCCTGGGTCAAATTCTCAATGGCTGAAGCAATTCTCCAGGTGGACGGTGGTTTCTGGTTAAGAGTATGCTGTGCGCAATTGGCTGACACTTTGTGGCAGTGTTTATAATTGTGATTTTTACACCCCTATAGGGTACCACTTCACATTCAATCCACTGGTGGGCACTTCTCCATTAGTGGAGCACATATGTAGAGAGTTCACCTTGTTTTTCATCAGCTGGTTTTCAGCTGGTATTTAGCACTACATCATATTGCAGTTTGTTTAATAAAAAAAATGACATCCCCATATCTTATTGCAAGAATAGGTACTCTAACAGATACCACAGATCAAAGTGGGCATCCTTTGGCATCTCCAAGTGTCCTTTTGGGCATCTCCAAGTGTCCTTTTGGGGATCTCCAAATGTCATTTTGGGCACCCTAAGTGTACTTTTGGGTATCCCCAAGTGTCATTTTTGGGCATCTCCATGTGTACTTTTGGGTGTCTCCAAGTGTCCTTTTTTGGCATCTTCAAGTGACACTTTGGGCATCTTCAAGTGTCATTTTGGGCATCTCCAAGTGTTATTTTGGGCATCTCTAAGTGCCATTTTGGGCATCTCCAAGTGACCATTGGGCATCACCAAGTGTCCCTTTGGGCATCTCCAAGTGTCTTTTTGGGCATCTCCAAGTGTTATTTTGGGCATCTCTAAGTGCCATTTTGGGCATCTCCAAGTGACCATTGGGCATCACCAAGTGTCCCTTTGGGCATCTCCAAGTGTCTTTTTGGGCATCTCCAAGTGACCATTGGGCATCACCAAGTGTCCCTTTGGGCATCTCCAAGTGTCTTTTTGGGCATCTCCAAGTGACCATTGGGCATCTCCAAGTGACCATTGTGAATCTCCAAGTGTCCCTTGGGCATCTCCAAGTGTCTTTTTGGGCATCTCCAAGTGTCATTTTGGGCATCTCTAAGTGTCATTTTGGGCATCTCCAAGTGTCCCTTGGGCATCTCCAAGTGTCTTTTTGGGCATCTCCAAGTGACCAATGGTCATCCCCACGTGTCATTTTGGGCATCTCCAAGTGTTATTTTGGGTATCTCCAAATGTCCCTTTGGGCATCACCGGGTGTCCATTGGGCATCTCTAAGTGTCTCTTTGGACATCTTCAGGTGTCTTTTTGCGCATCTTCATTTGTCCTTTTGGGTATCTCCAAGTGACTTTTTGGGCACCTTCCATTGATCATCGTGCATCTCCAAATGACAATGTGGGCAATTGGGCATCTCTAAGTGTTATTTTGGGCATCTCCAAGTGTCATTTTGGGCATCTCCAAGTGTCATTTTGGGCATCTCCAAGTGTCCTTTTGGGCATTTTCAAAGTGTTGTTTTGGGTATCTCAAAGTGTCCCTTTTGGCATCTCCAAATGTTTTTGTGGCATCTCCAAGTGTCCTTTTGGGCATCTCCAAAAAGTCTTTTTGGGCATCTCCAAGTGTCATTTTGGGCATCTCCAAGTGTCATTTTGGGCATCTCTTAGTGTCATTTTGGGCATTTCCAAGTGTTCTTTTGGCCATCTCCAAATGTCGTTTTGAGCATCTCCAAATGTCCATTGGACATTTCCAAGTGTCCTATTGAGCATCTCCAAGTGTCCTGTCGGGCATCTCCAAGTGCCATTTTGGGCATCTCCAAGTGTCCGTTTGGGCATCTCTAGGTGTCATTTTGGGCATCTTCAAGTGTCTCTTTGGGCAAATCCGAAATGACCTTTTGGGCATCTCCAAGTGTTCGTTTTGGCATCTCCAAGTGTCCTTTTGTGCATCTCCAGGTGTCTCATTGGATATTTCCAAGTGTCATTTTAAGCATCTCCAAGTATCATTTTGAGCAGCTCCGAAAATTCTCTTTGGGCACAGACCTGCTAAAAGTACCGGACGAAACTCATTCATGTGTTCATTTATTCAGAATTTTCCTTTACTATTAGAATGTTTAAGAAAGTATTTTGTTAAAAAGAAATGACAATTGCCCTGTTTGTATCCGCTGTTCTACAATAAATTACATATTTTAGTTAATTGAATTGCATTTGTATACAAATTTTATATTAGAATATTATACTTTTCTTTTGTGTGCCTAACAGAGAGGAAACTGGAAAGGTTAAGCAGCTTAAGCAGTCTTATCAGATGAATCGCAGTATCAACCCAAGACTGATAAATAAGATATTTGTTTTTAATTAATATATGAAGAGTTTGATTCCAAAACGCGATAAACGCCATTAAAAAAAAAATGAGTTAGAGCCAGAATCAGAATGTTATGTGACCACTCTTGAAAAGCCATCAAAACGCCACATCCGCTGTGTAATACTGCCCTGTTTTCTTTCTTTCTTTCCAAAACGCGATAAACGCCAGTCTTGTTTTTCCGCAGAACGCCACATCTCCACTCATCCAATCACAGGGCAGCATTCCATGAGCTATCTAATATAAACACGCGCGCTGTTGAGCGTGCCGGTATTCCGTGTAGCCTACTTTCACTTTCGTTTTTCACTCTCAAAGTCCGCGAAAATGAACGGGTTTTGATGGTATATAGGAGCCTGTTCGTGAAGCAGTTATTGGAAAAAAAGAGAAAGCCATCAAAAAAGTCTCATGGACGTGAAAAGGTAAAGAAAATGAGGCATTCAGGAGGGTGGGGGAAATGCCCGCTGTCATCTGCAGTTCACACACACACACACACACACACACACACACACATACACACACACACACACACACACACACACACACACACACACACACACACACACACACACACTATACTACACGACACTACACACTATACTACACTACATTACACTACAGCACATGAATGTAACGTGATTTTGGGGATTTTATAGTGTTAATGTCTTGTTCTTTAATGAAATTTTGCACTTTTTCGAAAAGAAATGTTTTGAAATTTGTGTTTTTAGGCCCAATGGTTAAACTATTATATCCAGATGTACAATTTACTGTTATTTATTATTGTATTTTGCACATTATTAGTAAAAAATATATATATATATATTGATGCCAAAGGATATATAAGACATTTGAAAAAAAAAAAAAAACATGGCATGGATTTATTGCGTTTTGCGAAAAAACTAATTATTTTTAAAAATAAATCTTTAAATATTAAAATCTTGATTTGATTTTTTTGTGTTATTTTAACCTTAGTATGGTATTTGATAGTTTGAAACAGAAAACAGTGTTTTTCAGCCTACCACTTTCTTGCTAAAGAAAACCCTTTTTTACTCAAATTGATAAAAATGAATTTATAGCGTTTTGGAACCAAACTCTTCATATCTTTATTATTCTATATTAAATACCTGTGTGAAGTGTGTAATCACCTGTACAGAATATCTCTGGCGCTTCAGCTCTGTGTTACTTTACCTCCCTCTGGTGGTCCCGTAAGGACTGACTCTTTAAGTTCATACTCTTCTCCCAAAAAAGTGATTGGTCAGACTGGCTAAATTACCTGTCCAATCACAGTTCAGGAATAAAGGGTAATTATTAGTGGTAATTAGAGCGCGCTCTCTGTTCAGCTGTGTGAGGGTGTTTCAGTCAGAGACGCGGAGCTGGATTTGTTGTGGGTTTTAAAGGCCTCGGGTTTCTGTGGAGCTGAGAGACTGTAAGTAGAGAACGTTTAAGTGGTTGAATGTTTATTAGATGTTTGTTGTTTTGTTTTTAAAGTTGTGTTTTTAATGGTTGCTTAGAGAGTAGTTTTGTGGCGCGCTGTGTCAGGCTGGCCTCCTGTTCATGCTGGCCTGGTTCTGTGAGAATATTTTACTGTACTTAATAACTACTGTTCATTAATGAATGTTAAATCTAATTAATATTTTATTCATCAATTACTTGTTTTCTTTATAGATTGGTTTTATTGTTACTTAATCCTTGTGCAGGTAAATAGCTCGAAATGCTCATCTATGGAGCGACAGAATTGCTTTACCGTTCGAACATGATTTTCTGTACTAAATATAAACTAAATATTTCCTGTACTAAATATGCTAGTGCATCTAAAAAAAAAAAATCGAATATCATTGAAAAGTTACTTTATTTCAGTAATTCAGTTCAACATGTGAAACTCATATTATATAGATATATTACACACATAGTGATATGCCTTGTGATATAAATAGACCTTTTAAATATGATCTTTATTGTTGTAAACCACACTTTATATTTATGCTTTGACCATCTTGGGCATAATAAACCTTGTTTTTTGTTGTTATAATTAATTATATAATTAATTGTTATTATTTGTTGTTGTTGTTGTTATTATTATATATTTAGAAAAATCAACAGGGCACTGTGGACTGTGGTTTGTGTGTGTGTTTTTTTTATAGCCATGTTATGTATAAGCACAAATGTTCATTTAAATTTTTTATTCAATTATTTGTAAAATTTTGATTGCTTCTTTTGGGCTTTTAATGCAGTACTTTTAAGTCTCTACTCAAATGAATGCTGTCCACCTAAATTAATGCATAATTAATTTTTCAACAATGACATCTAAAATGTTGTTGTTGTTGTTGTTATTATATATTGGGGAGTAGGTAACATTTTACATGGATGGTTCATTTATTAATTATCATTCAATTAAATGTTGATTAAATGCATCTGAACTCTTAAATGTAAATGATACTGTATTTAATGTAACTCTACACATAACCCCAATTCTATATTCTAACCTTTAGGAGTTTGGTTTAGTGTTGGATGTTATTTTAGGTAATGTTAGGGTTAAGATTTATTGTTGGTTTAATGTAAGGTTTAAGGTAACTATAAGAATTAAATCATTTACATTCAGCTCAGAGTTCAGCTGCGCTTATTATGACAGGTTCAGAATGAGAACCATGAAGAAGCATGTGTTTTTAAGAAAGCAAATATTTAAATACTTTGGATTACTTTTGGTATCACTTTATTTGGATGGTGCATTATAGATGCCTTATAGATGATCACCTGACATTCAAATTAATATCTAATGACCTATAAACAATATTAATTGTAATTTAAAGATCATTTCATGCGAGTGAAAATTGAATAGCATAATAATGCATATACTCTTAATAAATAATAAAAAGTCATTTTAACTGTCAAAGCTTAAGAAGATGAGGAGACAATGTTGGAGGCAAAATGTGTCGAAATTTATTGTGAAAATTATTCCAGTATCAAAAGACATGAAATTATATGTAAATACCAATAAAAATTAAGGATGGAGGAAAAAGCAACAAAAAAATGAAGTTACTGTAATCCAGATCCTCCCAAAAGAAAACGTAAAGCATCAAGCATAAATCATTTAATTTTTACTATCTAAACTGTAACAGCAGAATACTGTGTGATTTTAACAAACTAATACAAATAAATAATGCAGATTTTATTTTAATAAAAAGTGAAGAGATGTACAGATCAGAACACAGGCCAATCAGACAAAAGAAAGAGTGCATGCTCTAATATTAATCATTTCTGGCATGTATTTAAACAAACAGGTGATGCATGGTTCTGGCTATGTGATCAGCACTGTTATAGAGGGTATTCATTGAGGTCACTTTTCCTCCCACTGAGTGGCAAAACATTCTAACCCATGGCTATGTTTCTTAGGAGAATCATACAAACTGGCATTTTTAAAAATTGCGTATATGCTCAGATTATTGGTGTACGATATGTACAAAAAATGTGATTTTAATCACCCTGTTGAAAATTCCCATATTGATGTGAAACGCTATAAAATCAGATTTTAATTTAGTTTAAGCTCCTCAAAGGTTTTTTAGAAATTAATTGGTTGTATTGATTTTTCACAGGTTAAGAAGTAGTTTGATGTGGGTTCACTGTGGATCTCTACCTCACTCTGCCTCACTCTACCTCCAGCTTTTTACATCACATGAGCACAGTCTGCATTGTGAGGAGCCTCCTCTGTTGCTGCAGGTAATACAACTTAAGTGTACTGTTATTTAAAATATTATCACCTATCTTTTGTAGGGCTGCAACGATTAGTCGATATAATCGACAATGTTGATTATTTAAATTTGTCGACTACAAATTTCATTGTCGGCTAATCTTCTTTAATTTGTAACAGTACAGCATAACACATAACAGTGTTGGGGACAGAAGTGCAATGGGAGATGGGTAAATGGATCACATACACAGTTTACGCTCAATTTACCGTAGTTCATATCTCTAGTGCCAAAACACATCAGATTACATAATTACTCACTAAATATCAATACTTTCCACATTTAAACAACACCCAAACATTTAAATGGCCTTTTAAATCTCATGTTCAGCTGTTTCTGTTGTTTTTAGAGATAGAGGACATGGCAGAAATAATCATTGACTAATCGTCTAATCGAAAAAAATAATCATCAGATTAGTCGGCTACCAAAATAATCATTTGTTGCAGCCCTAATCCTTTAATGTGTTTATAATGAAACCTCATAAAAAATAATAAAGCTAAAAAATATGATTAATTTTAGGCTGCATTAAACAAAGCCTGAATGCATACACACGTGTCTGGATTCTAGTTAATTCTGTAAATTGTAGCAATCTATTAGCTTCTTTTCTCAGTGTGCAAAATGACTTTTTTGCTTTGATTTCTTTTTATATATATTTTTCTTAAATCTGTGTTTTAAGATTATTTTTACACAACAGCTCTTTCACGTTTTGTATTTTCAAAACATTCATTCACACTGAACGTTAACGCTGCCACTCAGTCTGTCTTTTTGCCACTCAGTGGGCATAACCACAGCACCTCCTTCTAACTGTGATATCTCAATCATACCCTCTATTACATCATTACATTAATTTAGTCTTATACTAAGTGATATGCAAATCAGTAAGATAATATTATGCAGTATATAAAAAAATCAAATAAATTTCTTAAAGACAGAAGATCAACTCTAATCTAACTAAGATCTATATCGTCGCTGTCCTATGAAAAACACTTATCTCCATTTTTGTTGATTTTTAGTTTACTACATAATTTGAATAGACAAACTGTCTCTTACACTGTGCCAAAATGTATTTATGAACAGACCAAAAGAAACTCTTAAAATGACCTAAAATTAACTTTTTTTATATTGACTTTCATTGAAAGTTTACAAGGTTTTTTTCTCTCCTGTAAAGTTGCTGTTTTGCAGATAAGTGTTTTTTTTTTTATTGGACAGCGACGATATACCAGGATCAGTGTATGTTAGGGATGCAAATGATTAATTAGATTTAGACTTTAGATTAATTGTCGATTCAAGAGGTTGCTCAAACAAAATGTATTACTCGCGATTAATTGCTAGAGGGTGCTGCTGTAGTAACTTGAACAGAGCGTGAGAACGAGAGGTGAACACGTCTCTCGAGAGACCAGGGTTGAAAACAAAATGAAGCGGTGTGGGGCCATTTCAACATTGTTAATGTAGGCAAAGAAGTCAAATGTTCTCTGTGTAATGCCATATTGCATGGCACCAGTGCCCCTGGTCAACCTAAAATCACAGCTACACTGGGAAGGTGAGCGTGTGATGAGAGAAGGGGGGAGGGCATTACAGAGAGGATAAGCAGCATGATCGAGAGAGATTTGATGCCAATCAACACAGTTGACGGTACAGGATTTCAGGATCTCATTGCGTTCCTAGAGCCAGGCTACAATATTCCTTCGAGGCCATCAATAACCTCCCGCCTCGAAGCTCGCTACGAAAAAAAGAAGAGTGAGCTAAAAACAAAGCTAGCTGCTGCTACTGCTGTAGCCCTGACAACAGATTGTTGGACGGCTCTAATTAATAGCCTAGATGCAGTTTCTTCATGATCTATAGGCTCAATAATATTCTGTTTGTCTCTCTATTTAATTTCTCCTATTCTTTTTTTTTTAAATATATCTAATGTTTCAAATGCAAGAACTGAGCCAGTCCTTAATTTATTTCTTTTTTTTATTTTTATTAAAGAATGTATTTTGTTATACCATAAAAAACATGTCTGCTTTATTTTCCTAATGCATAATTACTTGAGGAATATAATTATCATAATATAATATATACTTTTTGAACTCAGTGTTTTAACTATTTAGCTGGAATTTTTAAGGCCCTAACGAAACACTGAAATTCAGGTGAAAACGCCGCTTATCAGTTAATCGAAAGTCGATCGATGAGATCAATCAACTAATGATTAATGAATTAATCGATAATTTGTATGTCTAGTGTATGTTCTGTTTATTTTATTTTATATTGTTTATTTATTAACCCACACAGCAGTGATCAGCAGGACAGGGATAAATTAGGATGGAACTACTTGATTTTGGCACATTTAAGGTCACTTCTAATTTTTTTGTCGCTTTTGAGTTTATAAACCACCTCACACCATGTGTTCTTATCAATCTTCGTGACGCGAAAGACCTCGTACGGGGGGACTAGCACCTCGCTCTCAGTTGGGAATTTTGAGTATTTTGTCACATCAGCTCCGAAACACGTCTCCATTTCAAAACAGGATTTCTTACCAAAACGAGATGGAGGCTCCTTTAAAGAGGTGGAGGTGAACGAGCCGAATCGAATGTTTTTATTGAGAACGTTTGTTGGGAATGTATCGTTAGTTCTGCGATATGTGGTTAAACACTGTTTTTGTTTTTGTTTGAGTTGTTGAACGGCATCAGTCAGATAGAAAAACAGCGTGTAAAACTGGAAGCTGTTGGACTTGTAAGCTGCTTTTCCGTTACGAGTAGCAGCGTTAAATTCTTTATATGAACAATTTTTATTTATCTCAGGATTTCCTGTGTACAGGTAAATGGCTGCGCACTGGTTTTTAAATGTGTTGTCTTTAGAGCATTTATTCAGTGCGTTTTTCCAGGCATTTTCGAATCCAAGAGTATTCTTTCTTTCCTGTTCAATATACTTTGACAGCACTAATTTTTCCATGGCATCTCTGCAGCCTTCATAGGAGTCATCCACAGAGTTTTCAGCCATGTCCAGGGGAAACTCCTCAGCACTGATCTGTTTAGGAGAAAAGACAAAAGTGCATGAAAATATTCATAGTAATATTATTAATAATAATGAATTTAATTTGTACATTATCATGCTGTAAATGTGACGCCAACCTTTCTTAAGGAGACAGAGGCAGCAGAAGTTACAGCAGTCATCAGCAACAGCACACCAACCACACACACGGTCATCTTCATACAGATCATGTCTGGTCTACAGACTGCAGACAGAAACCAGAGGGTTTAAGAAACTGATAAAAGATACTCAATCATAAAAACGTATTCAAGAAAATATTCCAGTTTGCAATTATATTTATTTTAGTGCTGTCAATTAAAATACTAGTATATACCTGTGTGTTTGAGGAGAAATAAAGCCAATGTGGGGCAGTGGAATAAAGAATGCATGATAAATTGTATAGAGAGAACTTTTTTTTTTAGTTTGTTGTGAACATCTCAGCTTGGTTGTAATGATTTATGAATTAGAATTTAATTTGCTGAGTATAAAAGAGCATTTTCACACCTGTAGTCGGTTTCTATGATCCGAATCAGTTGATGAGTTTATTTTCTTAAAGTGTTTTCTCCATCTGTTTGGTTTGTTTTTACACAGGCATTAACCTAAATGCACCAAAATGTGCACCAATAAACTATGTAAGAATGTTCTCTCCTCTGATTGGTCAGAGCAGTCTGGCGTAGGGGCAATAAAACAAATATAGTGAGAAGATTCTGTGTTCCAGTGCATATAAGTGTGAAGCTGCTTCAACACAGAACGCTAAAGATTTGCCACAGTGTTGCTGCTACAAGCAGTGAATGCTGCACATGCCGCGCTCTTAGTGTTTAAACAGCATGGAGCAGCAGAGACAGTGTTTGTTCATAACAGTATATTATGTGGCTAATATATCAGATTAAACTACAGCTTATCAGCAGTTTAGTTCAAATAAAAATAAGTATATTTGACATCTTGGTCGGATCGAGACCAGATCACATTCTTACCACAAGCGAACTGCTGCAGAAAATATTTTTTTGCGTAAATTTTCGTGGTGTAATTAATTGCATTAAAAAAATTAACTCGTTACTGATTTCAAATTAATCATGTGTGTGATACTTCACTGTTGTGTTTGTGTTGTGTTTTTTTTTTTCTTCACATTTTTCTGTATTTGCTTCCCGATTTGGAAGCCCATTTACCCCGTGACTGGACTTATGAACTCAAGAGGGAGTTTTTGAAAGAATTAAAGAATATGCCATGGCTGATAAATTTGTATTATGTATCGTGAAAAAATTTAAATAAATGTTGATATATTATTTTTACTTTATTGCCCAGCTCTGTCAGCACATGATAAAGTAAACCAAGAGTGGTGGTTTTAATACTGATTATATCAATGTTGGTATTCAGAATTATATTGTATAATGACAATGCATACAATAATTTTTTTTTTAACTAATAAACCATGATTGTTGTTCTGTTTCTTTTTACAGGTTGATGAGGTGTAAAAGGAGACCAGACCCTCTGTCTCATTGTGGTGGATCATCTCTACAAGGCTAAGAAAGGTAGGAACTCTTGGGTTAAAACATTTATTTCAACAAAATTTTTTTTTTAGACAGAAATTAATTGGTTCTAACTCCAGTGGGATTAGTGTACCCATGTTTTATGGTAGGATTGAGCCAAATCAGCTGATTTATTCTAATGCAGTTGATTATTTTAGTGTGAAACTGTATTAAAGAAATGTTGAATAATAATGACAACTCATAAAAGCATATTAATGAGATAATGGCAAAAAAATCTGTTTCAAAACTCCAATAAACTCTAATAAATTTAACTTAAGCTTAAAACAGTAGTAAAACACAGTGTCAAACAAAACAAGATTTTAAATTATAGTAATTCTACAGAAACAATAACACCAGTATAAAGACAGTTTGCTGACCTGCTGTGGTGAGGAACGGGTCCAGCAGGGAGATCGAGCTTGCTGTGATAATGTTGGCTTTCAGGATGAATCAGGATGTAAGAGACGAGTTCAGTCAGACGGTTCAGCTCCAGTAAAATTAGACCTAAAGCAGCTGAACAGAGATGTTCCTCTGTTTATATATGTGATGTGTTCACGCCCCACTCTGAAGAAAAACTCAGCGTTTATATACCCAGGCTAGATTTAGAAATGTTTTGAGTTTATCAGTTCTGCATTTTTTCTTACTTGTTAGACAAAGGCCATTTATCTTTATACACAGGGTTACAATGATAGTTATTTTTTGTGGACAATAAATGGTCTCAGAAATCATTGTAATAGACAATATTTTTGTAATTTTTTAAAACATTTTATGCAGCTAATAATCTGATTGTACAATCATCCAGTTGCATTTTTAAAACATTTTATAATATACTTTAGTTGAGGGTTTTTGACTGTAAAAAGTAATTCTCATTTTTAAAAGTCTTTTTTATAGCAGCGTGTCTTTGGCAGATTCTCTGTGCCATTTTATATCGTGTTTTATATCATGTATTTTATACAGTTGGTCTGTTTAGTTTTGGTTGCACACTAAAAAGCTTTACTAGGTCTTGTCCTCATCACCTATGTGAGTCTGACCAAAACAGATGGTCTCATAATGTGGTTTTGCGACATGATGCTACTGTACGTTATTTGACGGACACGCCGGTTTGCGACATGCTTTACGTTATTAAACTCACGAGAGCTGAACAATGGAGACGCATTGTTCTTTTTCTGTTTTCATTTGATATATATATATATATATATATATATATATATATATATATATATATATTGCTGCACTAAAAGGTAGGAATTCTCATTTGTGAGTTGGGTTTAATGTCACTTTGAAATGAAGTTGGAAAAAAGTAAGCAATGATATTATTTTGTCATATTTTTCGAAGAATAACTGAAAACATACTTAAATATGTTATACAGGTGCTGGTCAACGAATTAGAATAATTTGAAATAGTGCAATCATGAAATTCTTGGAATGCATTTTTTGTGCAGAAAGCAAATCAGGTGTTCACCGCACCTGTCCTACTCGTTAGACTAATCACAGAACTCGTTACCTGGAAAAAAAATTTGCTCAGCTGAGCTTTCCAAAAGGCCCATTTAGGCCATTTAACTGTGACACTGTTGTTTTATTGAATTAGAATAATGGAGAAACCGTTTCATTGAATTAGAATAAATGCTCGAATTTTTGTTTTCTGTGAAGAGTGTTCACTGTGCAGTATAAAGTCAGGGTTGAGTAGAATTTCTAAGTTGTAAAATCAATCATGGGTAAGCAGCGCGACCTCTCAACCGGAATAGTGGCTCAAATTCAAGCCCTTCGCCAACAAGGCTTGACCCAAACTAAAATTGCTGAGCAGCTCGGCATCAGCCAGTCTTCCGTCTGCAAAGCTCTCAAGAAAAACTGCAGCAAGCGCACCAACTGTTCCGGCGTCCGAAAAACTTCTGCTCGCGACAACAAGCAGCTGAGAAAGATCGCAGTCAGCAACCGGTTCAAGTCCACTTCCGAGCTCACTGACTTGTGGAACAAGCAGACCGGCGCTGACGTCTCCAGATCAACCACTTACCGTCGTCTGCGCGAACTCGGCTTCAAATCTCGCGTTCCAGCAGTAAAACCGATGCTGAACAAGAAACAAATGGAGAAACGGCTGAAGTGGGCCAAAGAACACGCGAGTGGACTGCTGAAGACTGGCAGAAAGTGGTCTTCAGTGACGAATCACGCTTCTGCATCTCCTTCGGTGACCAAGGTCCTTGTGTCGGGCGTCGTGGTGGCGAAACCTTCAACCACGAGTGCGTGAAAAGATCCGTCAAGTTTCCCCAGAGCGTTATGGTCTGGGGATGCATGTCCGCTCGAGGTGTAGGGAAACTCTGCTTCCTCAAGAAGACTGTCAATGCTGCCGTATATCAAGATGTTCTGGAAACGTTCCTGATTCCGACTGTTGAGGAACAGTTCGGCGAAGAAGACTTCATATTTCAACAGGATCTTGCACCGGCTCATGCGGCAAAGTCGACCAAAGATTGGTTCACTAAAAAACAGCTTGAAGTTTTGGCATGGCCGGCCAACTCGCCTGACCTCAATGTCATTGAAAACCTTTGGGCCATCGTCAAGCGGAAAATTCGCGACAGAAAGCCTACTACGCTGGACCAACTGAAGCAGAACATCGCCACTGCCTGGGAAGCTGTGAGTGAGGAAACTTGCGACAAGCTGGTCAAATCGATGCCGCGGAGACTTCAGGCAGTCATACAAGCCAAGGGGGCAGCCACAAAATACTGAGAAAGTGATGATTGTAATTATAATAAAAATTATTCTAATTCAATGAAACGGTTTCTCCATTATTCTAATTCAATAAAACAACAGTGTCACAGTTAAATGGCCTAAATGGGCCTTTTGGAAAGCTCAGCTGAGCAAATTTTTTTCCAGGTAACGAGTTCTGTGATTAGTCTAACGAGTAGGACAGGTGCGGTGAACACTTGATTTGCTTTCTGCACAAAAAAATGCATTCAAAGAATTTCATGATTGCACTATTTCAAATTATTCTAATTCGTTGACCAGCACCTGTATATCGTTAAAAAAAAATCCATATCGTGATATATAATTTTTCCCATATTGCCCAGCACTGTCAATGTATAAAAAAACAAATGTCTTAATTATTAAAACAAAGTTCATAAAAATATGTATTCACGGGGCATAATTTACCCCAATAATTTGCAAGCTTCAGCTCCGGGTGCTGCCATTTACTGAACTGAAAATAACATAGACATAGATACATAGATTCTGCATATCCTGTCTCCTGGTGCCGGCTGCTACGCTATGCTGAGTCTATGTATATGCTGTATATGTCTGTTATCATCAGTACAGTGATGGTGGCCTCGTTTTAAATGTCAGGGCTCTCTGGATTCTAGCAAGGAGGTATTGAGTTAATTTGAGCTGGATAACGGTGGAAAAAGCGATTTATCGGGGTAAATTATGCCCCGTCTCACCCAGTCTGAAGGGTGTTTGGACAAACTGTTAAAATTTCTGGATCTCGGAGCGCTGTGGGAGAACAAAGGTGTGCTATTCATCAAAGCTAAGTACTTTTATCATGTTTTGCTACACCAAAAATCCATTTTACACTGGAGTTCTCCTTTAAGGACTGCAGCTTTAAGTGTCTGAAGACTTTGCTAATGTATTGTAATTGTGATACTCGAGATGCATGAAGTGACCTGGTGTACACAGGGTCAAGAACACCTAGTATTTTGCTTATAGATAAATAAACTGTGAGAAGAAGCAGCACACAGACCACAAACACAGTCATCCTCATACAGCTCACGTCTTGTCTAATCCACAGACCATATACTTGAGAAAGAAACCAGAGAGTTTGAGGAACTCACTGAAGATACCAGAGAATTATAGTAGATAACTGAGCAGTATAAAGTTTTTTAGGTTATTGCTGTTTTTATATTGTGGTTTATTGCTCATTTTGTATCCTCAAATGTGCGTTTTGTACGTTGTATTCTAAGACCTCAGCTCTGTGGGAAGTTCAGCATGGTGGATTGTGTCTCTTTGTGTGCGTGTGAATTGTCAAGTGCATCTTTTGACAAACACACAAAAGGGTAGCTGTGGTCAAACGCACTTCAGTTTCTGCTCCACAGTTTCTTCTCTTTGTGCATTAAACCATGCACTTAATTATTGTCTAAAAAATTAATCTCTGATTTATCATTTACATCGTTTGTCCCTGACTTCCTCCTGTAATTTGCTAGTAACGAATCAGGGCCTGTATATAATGACTTTAATGCAGCCTGTTTGCAATGTGAACCACACTACACAGTTTAGGTATGTTCTTTTCTCTTAAAAAAAGGAAGTACATGTATTTTAACTTGTGATTTAATATTGTTATTATTGTGATTTATCTTATTTTTTATTATTGATTGACATTATAAGTCAATAATAAGCTGGTAACTACCCCATACTCCACTGTATTCCCTAACCTGCCCTATATTCCACTAGAGTCTTTAATATTATATTACCTAATAATATACGAATTTCTGTAAATAGAAAAGCAATGGTTCCTAGATCCTCCAAAATTTATCTAAAATGTGTTTAACCCTTGTGTGGTGTTCGGGTCTGTGGGACCCGTTTTAATTTTTCATCAAATGATACTAAAAAAATATTTTTTCTAACTCAAACTCATTGGCATTGGCTCATTTTTTGTGAGAAACATATATCAAAACACATTTTCGATAAACACACACTGTACACCCCCCCCCCCCCTACACATTTATATTACATACAGTTTGGCCAAGGGCTAATAAACATTGCTTCATTTGTAAATTTGAAACTAAACAAATTTTCTACTCATATCTTGAGTTTAATTCATTTTCTTTTACATTTTATTAAAAAACTAATACAAAAAAAAAAGAGTAGCACTTTTTGAAAGAAATGTAACATAAGAAAGGTAAAGGGAAAATATTAACCATGTAAGCTGTTTATATTGCTTGCAATTTAGGTGAAGCAAGCATGTGTAAAGCATTTTAATGTAAAAATGCTTAATTTTGCTGAATTAAATACAAGTAACAAAGTAAACGAGTAACAAAAATATGAACACCACACAAGGGTTAATGTCATGAGTCAATTTCTCAAGAGGGGTAGGAGCAGAGATCTGTTTTATCCACATCAGCCATGGGGACCTGGGGATCACCTGAGCAAAAATGCATTATTTTATTTATTTATTTGTTTGTTTTTGTAAAAGCTGCATCTTTAACACTGGCTGATATGTTTGGAGACTTTTAACTCCCACACACTAGTAGTTCTTGAGCAACACAGGAATGCCAGTTTTCTAAAATTACAAAAAGGTCTGAAAGCTTCTTTTTAGACTAACATTTCTGACAGCACATCGTCGCTGTCCAGTGAAAAATAAGTGTCTCCAAAACAGCAACTTTACAGGAGAGAGAAAAAACCTTCTGAATTTTCAATGGGAGTCAATGTAAAGAGTTCAGATATTTCTATTGGTTCATATATCAAGAAATTATGCCACAATGTAAGAAACAGTTAGTGTTGTTTAAATTATGTAGTAAACTAAAAATTGACAAATTGAGATTTTTTTTTTTTTTTACTGGACAGCGACAACGTGCTCTAAAACTTATAAAGGGCAATTTGTAGATTTCCTCATAAGTAACCAACATGAGATTTTATAGTATATATTATAAATGAAAACTATACAGCATATGGATTCACACACTATGCAATTTTTTTTTTATCAAAGATACCACATATAGAGGTATGGAAAAGTTAGGTCACCACTGATCATTTTCATGATTTTCCATTATAAATAAGTGGTTGTTTGGTTCAGCAATTTTAGTTAAATATATCAAATAGCAGAAGAATGCGGTGTTTTGAGAGAAGTGAAATGAAGTTTAAAAAAATTATTGCACACTTTCTGTAAATAAATCCTACAAACAAAATTAGGCAGGTGCATGAATAAAAAGGCAACCCAACCGAAAAATACATCAGTATTTAGTAGATCCTCCTATTGCAGAAATAACATCCTCTATATGATTCCTATAGCTTCCAATGAGAGTCTGGCTTCTGGTTGACAAAACATCTCCAGTTCAGTCAGGTTTGATGGTTTCTGAGCATGGTCATTAAATAATATTCAGGTCTGGGGACTTAGATGATCTGAGATGATCATTCCAGAATGTTGTACTTGTTCCTCTGCATGAATGCTTTAGTAGATTTTGAGCAGAGTTTAGTGTTTAGGGTTGTTGTCTTGTTGAAGTATCCAGCCCCGGCACTTAAACTTCAACTTTCTCACTGATTCTTGAACATTGTTCTCAAGAATTTGCTGATGTCAACTAGAATCCATGCGACTCTCAAATTTAACAAGTTCCCAGTGCCTGCACTGATCACACAGCCCCACAGCATGATGAACCACCACCAAATTCTACTGTGGGGAGCAAGTGTGACTGTTCTCACAATCCTTCACATTTGCTTATCTGAGATATTTCTTGACCTGATACAAAGTGGAAGATCTTATGATCATTCATTTGATGGACAGAGAATGAGGAAAATAAGAAATAGTGAATACCAAAAGAACCAAATGAATAAAGGACACAAAATCTAAACTAATGTATAATAGTTGATCTACTCATTTACATTTCTTGCTCAGAACTAGGACTAGAAAAGGAGATAATACAAACTTGTTGGATGAAACATAAGTAGAGATTTATTGTGAAAAAGGATTTACAGAAAGAAAAAAATGGCTTTAGAGACAATACCAAAACAAATAAACGTAATTTTAAATCCAAAGTGAAAAATAAGAGGCACAGTTTCATTTTTTAGCCCTATTTACTGTAGTAATTACTGTGGTTTATCTCCTTCCAAATCTATATACCTTATCAGTTTATATTCTGTTTATTGTTGCTTATTTATTAACCCACACAGCAGTAAACAGTAGGACTGCTATAAAAAATGATGGTTCTGCTGCTGCTGAACTGCTGATGACTTTTTCACAGTTAAGGCTACTCATCATACCATCACTTTTGAGTGTATAAACCACTTTACACCAGGTGTTTTGTTCAATAGCTGTTACATGAAATATCTCGTATGGGGGGATTAGCACCTCCTTCTGATATGTTAATGCAGAGTATTGTTCAATATCAGCTCCGTAACACGTGTAAACTTCAAAACAGGACTCCTCACCAAAATCAGTCAAATTCTTCAGATGAGAAGTGGAGGTAAAAGTCCCAAATCGCATTGTATGGTTATGAACGTCTGTTTTAAAGGTAACATTAGTTCTGCGATATACGGTCACACACTCTTGTGGATTTGGTTTGAGTTGCTGTATAGCTACAGTCAGATAGAAAAACAGAGTATAAAACTGGAAGCGTCCTGATTTGTATTCTTGTTTCCCGTCACGAGTGGCTTTGTTGAATTCTCTGTAAGTGCAGTCTACACTACAGTTTGGGTCTCGTGTGTACATGTAAATAGCAGCTGCTTGTTTTTTCTCAAGCTGACCATTTTTAGCTTTACTAAGTGAAACCTTCCAGGCATTTTTGAAACCAGGAGTATGCTCTTTTTCATATTTGGTGTATTTTGACTCCACTAACTCTAGCATTGCTCTGCTACAGTTTTCAAAGAAGTCATCCACAGAGTTTTCAGCCATGTTTAGGGGGAACACCTCTGCACTGATCTGCAGGGAAAACATTGAAAAACCATTAAAAATAAATATGATGAGAGTTTTAATATGCATAACACCTTTCCGTAAATGACCCACCTTCCTTACTGCCAAGAAACCTGTCAGAAGAAACAGCACACTGACCACAGATACAGTCATGGTCTTCCACATACAGCTTAGTTTTAGTTTTTTTTTTAAAGAACAATGCTGTAAGAAAAACAGTAGAGAGAAATCAGAAGCTTTGAGAAACTAAACGACAGTATTTACGGTGACTTTTTCACATTTTGTCACCTTACAATCAAAAACTTAAATGTATTTTATACATTTAGTATGTGTTGATAAACCAACACAAAGTAACACATAACTGTGAAGTGGAAGTGATACATTTTCAAAAATGTTTCAAAAAAAATATTCAGCCCCCTTTACTCTGAACCCCCTAAATAAAATTCAGTGCAATCAATTGCCTTCAGACATTACTTAATTAGTTAATAGAGTGCAGCTGTGAGTTTAGTCTCAGCATAAATACAGCTGTTCTGTGAAGTCCTCAGTGGTTTGTTAGAGAACACTAGTGAACAAACAGCATCATGAAGACCAAGGAACTCACCAGACAGGTCAGAGATAAAGTTGTGGAGATGTTTAAAGTTAGGTTTTACAAAACGTATCCCAAGCTTTAAGCATTACAAGGAATGCTGTTCAATCCATCAACCAAAAATAGAAAAAGGATTCTAAAACTGCAAACCTACCAAGACATGGCCTTTATCTGATAGATCAAGCAAGGACAGCACTGGTCAGAGAAGCAGCCTATAGGCCCATGGTCTTTCTGGAGGAGCTGCAGAAATCCACAGTTTAGGTGAAAGAATCTGTAGACAGGACAACTATAAGTCATGCAGCCCACAAATTTGGCCTGTATGGAAGAGTGGCAGGAAGAAAGCCACTGTTGTGGCTTTCTAACAGTATCATGCTGTAAAGACGCTTTTCTTTAGCAGGGACAGGGAAGTTGGTCAGAGATGTTGAAAAGATGGATGTAGCTAAATACAGGGCAATCCTGAAAGAAAACCTGGCGGACGATGTAAAAGACTTGAGTCTGGGAGGGAGATTCAAGATGATGGCCCCAAAACATACAGCCAGAGCTACAGTGGTATGGTTAAGATCAATTAATATTCATGTGTTAGCATGGCCCCGTCAAAGTCGTGACCTAAATACCACTGAGCATCTGTGGCAAGACATGAAAATGGTAGAGAATTGATATCGGGGGCTGAATATGTCACAGTTTTCAGATTTTTTTTTTGGTTATTTTTTTTTTATCTATGTATAATTTTCATTCCACTCCACAATTATGAGCTATTCTGTGTTGGTCGATCACTTAAAATCTCAATAAAATACATTTAAGTTTGTGGTTGTAAGGTGACAATGTGAAAGTTCAAGGGGTCTGAAAACTTTTAGTGCATCTAAAAAAACAAAATCATAGAAAAGGTATTTTATTTCAGTAATTCAGTTGAAATTGTAAAACTCATTTAGATGTTTTACACACAGAGTGATCTATTTTAATCATTTATTTATTTTATTGTTGATTATTATGGCTTACAGCAAGTGTTAATTTCACTGACGAATAAATTTCGGTATAGTTTTCAAACTACAAACTCGTCAACAAACCTTTTTTCAAGACGAAAACGAGATGACAAAAACAGCATAAAATAATAAAAACGATGACTAAATTAACTGACATTTTCATAAACTAATAAAAACAATGAAAAGGTTTGGCAGGGACGACATCCAATCAGAACTGATTTGGTTTTGTGAAAGGTAGAGACCAGTTAGGAAGAGACAAGCAGAGAGGTCATCCAATCAGTACTGGTCTCTTTTGCAGCAGAGCGGCTGGGAACGTAACAATAGACATTTAATTGGGAATTTGCATTTAGCTTAGTGCTAGGAAATCAGTGTACCATTCTTTTATTTGATATTTGCAAAATCAAATACAGTTCATTATTTCTTTTTTCATTTTTGAATATAAAAAAACAAAAAAAAGGCTTGTATTTTCTGTTTTTCATTTGATGATCCAAACAAAAATGGGAAAATTAAAATACGCATTCAGAGCCGAACTGGATTTTGATTTTTAAACTTGACTCATTTGTGTGCCTCAGAATTTACTACAACTGGAGCTAGCAGGTTTGGAGTTGAGGATGGAGAGTTTTATCTTGTTCAGAGGAACTAAACGCGTTGCGGTGAAAGAAACACACAGAGTTTACCACATCTGCACTTAGAAAACGCTCGGTCGTGCTACCTACACTAGAGTGCGCGTCTAAACCGTGTTTACGGTAGCTGTGTGGACAGTGCACGAGTCTATCAGCGAAACGAGTTTTACAGCTAAATAAACATGATTTAAACAGGTCTAATTAACCCAGAAACACCAGAAAGACTACTGTCACTGTCTATTTGTGGAACAGTGTAACATTTTGGAAATGTTTGGATTGCTATTAGCCAATCAAAAGGTTATCATATTACAGCACTAAATTCTTAAATATCTCATTCTCATGTATCCCAAATATATGGGATATGACTGTGTTATTTTGGAGTAATTGTATACCAAAAATTCTCCATTCGGTTTTATATAAAGTGCTATATATATATATATATATATATATATATATATATATATATATATATATATATATATATATAACTATCAAATCAGACAATGAAGTCCTTAGAGAAGACATTCAATACTATTAATGTCATGCATATCAAGTAATATCACTGAATCATTTTGGAGTATAAACCAGGTTTCAGAGTCCTATAAAACCAGCAAATCAAACTATTGTCAAGTGACACCATGCAATCTTTTATAAGTATCAAGTGATATCACTGTTTGTTTGAGTAATAGGATGTCAAACTTAAATTGTTCATTCAGTGGTGCATAAAGCAGATTTTGCAGTCGCATATATACAAAGTCACCATGAAATCTTTGAAGACCATAATATTTATCCCATACGTATCAATTGATGATATTGAATTATTTTGGAGTAATTGGATACCAAACTTAGGAAAAATGTATATTCGGTTGTGCATAAACCAAATTTTGGAGTCCTATATATACATTTTTCCTAAGTTTGGTATCCAATTACTCCCAAATGATACATTAACATCACTTGATATGCATCACAATAAAAGTACGGACTGTCTTCTTCAAGGATTTCAGGGTCTGACTGGATAATGTTTTTGTTTTATAGCACTTTATACAAAACCAAATGGATATCACTTGAAACATATATCTGTGATACATGAGAATGTGATCCTTAATAATTTAGTGTTGTGATATAGTTATCTTATCACTTCATATAGACATTTATAGTATGGAATGTCTTCTATAAGGATTTCATGGTCTGATTTAATTGTTTATGTTTTGGTTTTACAGCACTTCATACAAAACTGAATGGACATCACTTGAAACATATATATGGAATACATGAGAATGAGATCTTTAAGAATTTAGTGCTGTAATATATGATAACATTTGATTGGCTAATAGCACTCCAAACATTTCCAAAATCGTACACTGTTCATTAAATAAAAACTGAAAATGCAAGCCTTTATTTGTTTTTGGGTTTTATATAAAAAACGAAATAATGATTTTTTTTTTCCCCCCCGATTTTGATTCTTAATTGAATGAACGAATCATACACAGATTCCAGGATTACGTTTATGATTGTGGCATAGGTTAGGGTTAGTGAAAATGAAGGTAAATGTGTCAGGATTTGGGCCGGTGTGAAAGTAAGGTTAAGGCTATGGACAACTTTCTGATTCCCACTTTGAATACCCATACAGATCCCAAATAGACATGTTATCTGGGGTACAATCAGCCAAGTCAACTGACTCCATCTGGATGCAATTGAGCAAGGTCACATTTCAATTGTATAAACTAATATTTTAATATTATATCAAATCAAGACAAACCAAATTTATTTGTATAGCACTTTTTTACAACTGATGTTGCAAAGCATGTTTACTGAAATTAGCCAGCAGGACACAGAAAATAAGAAAAAACACTGAACATATAGTACAGAACCCCCAGTAAGCACAGAGGCAAGGAAAAACTCCCTCAGAGCTGGAGGAGGAGAAACCTACCACCCGACCACTGGTCAAACAACTTTAAAATTAATATTAAAGTTATTATTCATCCATATTGGTCTAATATATTCAGGTGTAGTCTGGCCGGACAGTGGGACAGGAGAGCCTGAACCTGATATTTACACAATTCCAATAAACTGGGAAATAATAAAATAAATGACATTGAATAAAAAATTATTTAGAATATCTCTAATATAGGCTTTGACTGAACAGTGTTCAACACAACAAAAGTTAAATTTAAAAGTACAGAAATCCTACAGACATGCAAACACCCAAATAACACAACTACAAAGACAGTTTACTGACCTGCTGTGGTTTAGACAGGGTCCAGAAGTGAGTGTGAAGTTGCTGATTAAGTTTGATTGAAAGAAATCAGAATGAACCAGAATGGTAGACAAGTTCAGACAGACAGTTTGGGTTCAGTAAAACTTAAACCAAAGCCGTCACTTTTTATGTGCGCAGCTGATCACAACTTGATACGTCATATTGTCACTCCCCACTCTGACAAAATGATGACAACCCTCAGAAGTCCATGCTAATTTAAGAAATTGTTTTTGAGAGGTCTGTGTTTTTTCCACTTGTGATAAACAGAGAGCATAAACATCTTTATCTTTCACACATCATCAGAGGTGTCATGGTGTCCCAGAAGCCCTCACACTTTGGTTAACAAATTTGATATAGATGCCACTTCATCCACTCTAGTTGTGTCATGTTCTTTCAGTCTGTGAACTTTCACTTCGTCTTTTGACACCATTTCAGCTCATATGTCTTCTGAAATTGAGTTTTAGTAGGTAGAATATATGCATTAACAAACTCTAGCGGTTTACACTGGATGTTGGTCTTTAATTCTGGACCTGAATGTTCAGAGTCCAGCAAAAGTTAATCTCCGACTCAAACACACCAGATTCAATTTACCTGTTCATTCCCAGGATTGACTGTTAATTTCCAATACTGTGCTGAACACCAGCCCTCCAGAACCAGATTTAAAGGACTTTATATGAGGGCGAGTCAGTCTGGGCAAGCAAAAAATTTCCCTGTGTTTGAAGTCCTGAATAATTAATTTTATATTTTAGTAGGCCCTGTGAATGGTAATTAATGGATTTACTTTAATTTGAGGTGTTCTTTAGTCTCTAATTTTTGGGCAATATTTGACACTAGGTGTTGGGTTCTTCAGTTCTATACTGTGAGGAATCAGAGATGGGTTTAGAACCATGATTGCATTTTGGGTTTATGTTCAGCATTAGGTTTAGGTTTACAACAAGGGTTAGGATATTAATTACTTGGGTAGATTTAGCAACCATTATGACTGTTAGAGTCAGATTAGGATCAGGGTTATGTCTAGGTTTTGGATTAAGACGAGAGTATCAGAACACTGACTGGATACCCCTATCATGAGTCTGTCACCAAGCCCAGTATCAGAATACAAACTGGATGCACTCCTTGAGGGTACATCATTAAGCCCAATATAGTGATTTGGAACACAGCTGTAAATGTACATAGAACATATTGTATATGTAATTGTGTTACACTCTGGCCTACCCAGCAGGCCACCAACATCAATAAATGTTAATGTCAGGTTAAATGTTGATCATAACTGTAAGGGCTCACCCAGGAAGGGAATCAAACTTAGGTTATTTGATGACAACCCAACCACCTTACTGGTTGAGCTACCTAGTAAAGGCCACTCTTCTAGCCAAAGCAGCTGTGGTGAGAAATGGTAGGGATTGTTTTAGAGGAGGTGGGTCCAAAAAGGAGGTAGAAAACCAAAGAACAACCTGCACCCAATGTGGGGGTTTTAGCGGGAAAAAGAGAACAAAGGATGCCAGGAGGAGGCTGGCTTTCCCAGGGGTAGGGAAAAATAGTTACAAACAAAACAAAATGGCTCCTCCAACAAAAGGAAAACTGAAAAACTGAGAGAGGGGAAAATAAAGGAGAAAAGGAAGGCATAGCCTTTTACACATAAATTATTTATTTATTTATTACTCTTTCTTTTTCTCTCTCTTTGTTGAGAGGAAGGGAAAAGGAGGGAAAGAAAGAAATTATGTCTCAGGGACTCAAGAGCTCGAAAGTATAAGGAATAGTAGCCACTTGGCCACTCGCACACACTCACACACACACACAAAGACACAGCAATTGCTGGTCTTTGTTCCTCACTCTTTTAAAACCAACCCACAGGTGTTCCTGATTAGGCCTGATTGCTACCTGAGGCTGCCCGTTGCCCCCATCTGGTGGTCGGAGGGCGCCTAGCCCTGGAGCCAGCCCTTACAATAACATAAGATGACAAAAAATTAACGTCAGGGTTATCTTGCAGGGTAACCTAATCTTCGTATCTACGGTATTGACGCCATCTTCCTTTAATCAGCCCCTCAACTTAGTGGCCTTCTGCAAGTCTGGTGAAAAATCTTCTATTCTGCGTCCTGTTCCTCTCATTGAAGTCCAGTCTCTAAGATCTCTATTCCGAGACCGGGTCATGTTGGCATTCAAAGCCCAAGAGCAAAATTGACCTAGGGAAAGAGTGTGTTAATTGACTCTTTCTGGGAGAAAAAAAAACTAAACATTTCCATCTAATCTACATATTTCCAGATATGTAAAGGATAACAGATGTGGCCTGATTTAATATCCTGGTGTACCTCTTAGTGATTTTGAACGCTAGATATTTTGCAATATGAACATACTGATAAATATGCTCAGCATCTAGACCCCTCATCAGCCAGCCGCCAACTTTGTGTGATGTGAATAAGAAGCGTGGACTGATAAGGGCTGAACTGTATTGTCTTTAGTCATGAATCTGTGTTCTGTTGGGGATCTGACATTTGTTGGGATAGAGTATGGTACCTGAAGAGCAACAGTTGATCTACTAGTAGTGGCCTCAGCTAGATAATGCTCGACCACACACAGCCAAGGTACTCTTCTAGGGGTTCTCCAACAGATTGCAACATTTGCTTTGCCTGCCTGGTTGCCATATGAATTTTAATTTATTATTATTTTACAGTTGGGATGCCAGCTTTAGCAACCTACAAGTGCAAGCAGGATCTACAGGCCCAGTTGCAACATCTGTGTAAATTTGCTGCAGGATACTATATGGAACCTGTATGCCTCCATGCCAATCCGACCAACAGGGTACAAGACAGGGCTGCACAATTTGTACAAAATATATAATTACGAATTTTTCAAAGAATATTGCAATTTAAATTGTGATTATGTTTAATCCATTAAACCCTAAACCTGGATTAGTGGTTATGATATGCTGGGCTGTACGCCCTACTACACATCACCAGGGTTCAGCTCCCAAACCTTCTGGGTTTATACACCAGCTGCTGCCTGAAAAAATCTAGAGGGCCCCCACCCACCCAAGCCTCTGAATGTTCTTATAGGTTCAGGATCATGAATACCAGAACCAGTTGGTTCTGCAACAGATTCTTTTCAGTAATTTTGTAGGACACAGTTCTGTCTGACTCATCACAGCCCACCTAACCTGTCCAAAGATACTACTATCCCATGCAAACTCTGAAAGTGCTTTATGGAATAAAAAAAGGGAAAAAAAACGCAGCTTTTCATTCTTCGAATGAAACATGACTGTGTGGGTGATGTCTTGGTTTAATGGTTTATCAGTATTCTTCACGCCTTGATCCCAACACTTGGTTATTCAGTTTATTTCTGGGATTTTTATATTCACACCATCTCTGGCTGTATCAGCTCTGTTAACCACTCACTGCCATGTTGCCCTCTGGCTGTTTTGGCCTGTTCTCCCAGTCTATTTTAGGTACTGGTTTAGTGACCAACATCACTGTTTATCCTCTTAAATTGTTCAAAACATGTGCGTTGTGCCACAACAGTATACGTTTACTTCTGCTTCTCTACCAAGGACACGAAAGTTTACATATCATTACCTCTAGTGTAACAGTAGCCTCTATTTATCATGCGATACAAAAATAAAAAGCCTCTCCAGCGCATATAAGCTTTGATTCAGCACATACCTCTTAACTATGCACAATACAGCTTTCTAATGTGCAATATATATATTTTGACAATATTTTTAATACTTCGGTGTTAATGTGTTCTACTTTTGTGTCTTTCTGTCCCCCTACTGCTGAATCACTGTGTAGCTAATGAAGAATTATCTTTTCTCAGTTAGCTGGGCAACTTCATGTTTTCTTACGTGTGGGTCAGTATCAGAATATTGTACCTATTTTGGCCTTGGCCCTCAGCAATGGAGCAAATAATGTGTTATTGACTCATACAAAGCTATAAAAATGCTTTAAATGTAAATATATGCTGTAATACCTACTACCTACTACTGAAACCTGCATTTTTTGTCTGGGAAAAGGTTTAGATGTATTAGAACAATGCACTACACTATGCATTTTAGCTCTATATTAAAGTAATGTTTTATTCTGGGCTTGATTTTACAGACATTTGGCAAATATTTCATAGATAATGTCCCCTGTTGGTTAATCCAGATGATCGAAAAACGGAATAAAGGACTTAAAAGGAGAATAAAATAAAGTATGCATAGAAACGGATACAGGACTACAGTCTGTAAATAAAACTACAAAGTGCACCTATATGATCAGTGGAGCTGAAAATTTGATAATGGGTTCAAAAACAAGGCAGCAGGTTCTGTTTACTGACATTTAAGTTGACTGTTCTTTACACTGAAAGTAATTTTTCTCATCAATGCTTTTGAGTTAAAAACCACCTCACCTCACAGATCACTTACAAGAAAGCCCTTATACAGAGGGGCTAACACATCTTCTTCTTGGTGATTTACACATGTACACTTTAAATCAGGACTTGTAGATTCAGAAATATTCCATGATTCCAAAAATGAAAATGAAAATATGAAATAAAACACAAAATAATTTGATTTAAAGCTGTGATGATCCTTTGAAATGAGGAGGTTTTATAGAATTTTTTCATTTTAATTTGTGTTTTGGCATGCAGAACTGAAATCATGACGATTGTGTTATTGTCCAAATATTTCTGAACCTAACTGTATATGTAGGCCTGGACAATAATTCGGTATCGGTATTTATCGCGATAAGAAATGTTTCAATAACGGTGATATCAGTTTTGTGGTATATCGATATGTATTAGAATCACGGACAGGCGTTTTTTACTGGCGTCAGCTCGCCGCAGAGCTCAACACATTCAGCCCCCGTAGCTGGGCTACGTCAGTGCGTGATGACGTAACCACATAGGCACGTAGCCAAATAGGCTAGGCTAGGCAAGGCTAGGTTAAAATGGCTAGGCTCGGGTCCGCTTCGCTACGCAGCACGGAGCCGGGACGAGTGGATCCAAGGCTAAGGTAGACTCGATTCGGTCGGCCCCGGATCCTCGAGGCCGGCCGCGGGTCCGCTCGCGGGTCAGCTCGCTCGGCCGCGGGCCCGCTCGCTCGGCCGCGGGTCCTCGAGACCGGCCGTGGGTCCGCTCCCTTGCCGCTTTGCTGCAAATTGTGCCGGAGTGTGCAGCCGACCAGCAGCGGTAATGTTAATACATCTAATCTGTTCCACCACTTCAGGCAACTCCACTACATACAATATTTTTCTTATAACGTTACTGACTGAAGCACTTTTATAGCTTATGTTGTAACTAAGTTATTCATAGTTGATAAAGCCTGTAGGTTTGTTTATTTGACGGGAAAATCTTGTTGCTTTTATGTATATAAAGGCTTCTTGTGTTCTTTATCCTAGTTGAAACACTTGTTTTAATCTGTTAAATTTGTTCACAAAGAATAAGAAGCTCTGCCTCTGTTGTAATTTAAAGTTATTTTTATTGGTAATAGTTATATAGGCTTATGTTTGACAGGGATGTCATGTTATTATTTTGCTATATGCAAATAATATTGGGCATTCATTTATTTTGACTACTTTTATTTCTAAAGTATTCAAGTTTTTGTGAAAGGAGGTTTCAATGTCTTAAATTAAAATTCAGACAGTAGTACGTACAGATAGATAGATAGATAGGTAGATAGATAGAGAGATAGATAGGTAGATAGATAGATAGATAGATAGATAGATAGATAGATAGATAGATAGATAGATAGATAGATAGATACTTTATTGATCCCTGAGTAAGAGTTAGAATATCATTGAAAAGTTACTTTACTCTATTTCAGTAATTCAGTTCAAAATGTGAAACTCATCTATAGATAGATAGATAGATAGATAGATAGACAGATAGACAGATAGATAGATAGATGTGCATATAATGAGGGTATCTGATGCCAGCAATACAAAAAGTGCAAATACACAGTTATATAATATTTTAAATTCGCAGTGCTGCAGGGATTGCAGGGCTTCTTAGCAGTTTTCTGAGGCCTTCAAAGTATTTATATCAATATCGAAATTATATCGTATCGACCGAAATTTAAGGAATATATCGTGATATAAATTTTGGCCATATCGTCCAGCACTATGTATATGTAAATTAAGATTTATATGCTTATATTAAGCAAAGAAATTTTACCAATGGGATAAGACAGATTTATCTTAGTAAGATTTATTTAAATATGTCTCAAAAATTACTTGACTGGTGACTTTTTGTGCTTATTTTTACATTTAGTATCTTAAAAGTTTGCAAAATTATGTCAAACTTCATTAGATGTTCACAGATGTCTAAAAGGAGAAACAAACAAAAGAAATGAGAAAAAAATATTGGACTAGGCCTTCATCTATTGAACAAATTGATCCAATATTGCATATGTGAGCAGAAGTGTGTAAACCTTTTAAGATAAGCAGATCACTGAATTTTAGCAGTAAGAGTAGTTTAGCTTTTAAATGGACTAATCTAATATGATATTTACATTTAACAAATAACACTTTATTCAAAAGGGCTTTAACATATACTTATGGTGATGTTGTTAAATTCTGTTCTCATGATACAGATGACTGTACAGCTGGGATCATGGGCTCACAGCTGTGAAGCTCACACCTTTTTACCAGCACAGGACATGCAGTTTATTTCTGTGGTTTTATATTCACACAATCTGTCCTCGTCAGCTTTGTTAAACACTTGCTTGTTCACTTATTCTTTTCAGCTTCTAATTGAGTGACCAACGGTTTGTGAAACGGTTTGTTTAAATATAAGTTCATAATTTATAAAGGTAAACTGATTTCATGTTCATTATATAAAGATACTATTTATTTTCAACTTTGTTTTACTTTTGATAGTATATGACTTTTACAGTGCATAAAAATAAATTGCAATTTGAACGGCTGTACTAACAAAGAAATATGACACATGTTGGAAAGATATAAGAAAGCAAAGACTGACCTGTCAGAATATTCTCCTCAGGCCTCTTAAAATAATATGCTAAGGCCTCAAAGGCCAGTTTGCACCATCTAGATGACTATGCTGTGCTACACTGTTAGGAGACCTTGCGCTAGATTTCTAACACTGCATTGACTCGTCTCATTAAATGAATTAACCTAAAAAGTTGCCAGAAATGTAAATCGCATAGGTTTTGAATGAAGCTGTGTTCAGGGCTTTGCTTAGGCCACTTCAGTCTCACAAAATCTGAAAAAAATATTTTGATATGACTTTAATTTGCACATTGATTTGTTCTGGAATCTGTAATGATTTTTCTTTGTGTTTTTTTTGTACTTTGTGGCACAGTTAAACCATGCAACTGTGTGAACCATAGACTGTGTATAGCTGGACAGAGCATCATCTCTCAAAAGTGAAGCCACCACAGGTCGGGCGCCCCCTGCTGTTCGGTTTCAGAAAGCTGTGTAACTCCACCCATCCCCATAGGTTTCAATGGCAAAACAGACAACTTTCAATCACGTTTTTTTCTAATATACTGTAATTCTACCTCCATTATTTAAATGCAACAGCTAGTGCCACCCCTGCCTATATCGTAAAATTTTTATATCCCCACAGAATTCGGTTTTTAAAACGTTATTCAGCTCTATTCAAAAAAGGTGTGGTTATGGTAAAAGGGCTGCTTATGGGCGGGACCAATAACAGACCGTCAGCTCCGCACCGCTCCGCTCTTCAGCCTGTGAACCCCATTATGGGATTAATAAATATCTTATTAATAATGCTAATTATTTTAATAATAAACAGAGATTGATGCAGAGTAATGCATAATTATTTATTTCAAATGTAATTCCAGTATTTGCTAAAATATTAAAGAAATGCAGAGGCAAAGAAAAGCAAACAAATGATAACAAATAATATAACACAAATAAGAAAAATATAAAATAAATTCATAAATTCTCTGTAACACGCACTTAAACATAAGCTTTTTAATCATCCAGCTCTCATGTTCAGAAAACACAGCAGTTATTATACACTTACATGTCAAAATTCATTGGACAGCATCCAGACTACCTCAATGCCACACCCCAATGCACAAACCATGCTTCAATGCGTTAAAAGACTGATGTTCCAAATTTTGCAATACAAGAGTTGTGATTTGCACTTATTAATTATTTAATTGTATGTCTAATTTTTTTTTTTTGAAAAACAGCCCTGATGCCAATCTTTATTCTGCATCTGCTACATAAAGTAAAATACCGTACAATGAAGAATAAACTAAATGGTTATAGTGATTTTTTTATGATTTAAGGGTACAGTTGGTCTGTCTTCATGTTCATTGTTATTTGTGAGAGTAAACTGAATGAATCAAAATTCAACGATTAACCATTGTATGTAAAAAATAAAAACAAAATACATGCACACTACAATGTCATTTAAAAACACATTACATTGAGCTGTAATTAACAAATATAATTAAATGAGTGAATTACAAAACAGAAAAATGTACTGAAATAATGCAAAAAACAACAAAAAAAAAACAAGTTCATATTCAAAAAGTTTTAAAAGTTCAGAAATCAATATTTGGTGGAATAACCCTGTTTTTTAATCAGTTTTCATGCATCTTGGCATGTTCTCCTCCACCAGTCTTACACACTGCTTTTGGATAACTTTGCCACTTCTGGTTTAATGGCTTGTGATCATCCATCTTGCTCTTGATTTTATTCCAGAGGTCTTCAATTTGGTAAAATAAAAAAAACGAAAAAAACAAACAAACTAATTTTTAAGTAATCTCTATTTTTTTTCCAGAGCTGTATATCATTGGTTATGAGATGGGCTCTGACAACCACATATACAGTTAGTCCAGTAATGTGTACTAAAGTACCACATACCTGTAATTAAAGACAATCAGGAAAACATAAAACATAAAATGAACTCTCTCGGACCAGTTTTCCAGTCCCTGCTGCTGAAAAACATCCCCACAGCATGATGCTTCCACTTCCGCTCATCAGAAAAGCATTTTATTTTTTTCTTTCATTATCGTTCATTAAAGTTCAAACAACCTCACAGGCCAGATGTTTCATGCTTTTCACCTATTGCGACCCCTGTGTTAAGGAATGCATAAGAGACCCATAACAAGCAGAACAGTGCTAATGAGGACTCCCACTACTTGAAATGATGCAACACCAGAGCTTTGTTCTTAAAGTTTTGTTACTGTTCTTCTTATTCTTCTTCTTATTATTATTCCGCGCTCAAATTTCTATATGCATCTCCTCCCACAGCTTTTGACGTAGAATCACGGAATTTTGCAGTATCATAGGACCTATGCTTTTTGAAGCAATATATCATACGGTTTTCGTAAAAACTTAAACGAAACGTGCGCTTTTTTCCATAGGAAATGAAAAGGGGACAATACAAAGCCGAAATTCGGCTGGTTTATAGAACTTATTGGGCTCTTTTCGAAATGATACGTCGTACGGTTTTCATAAAATTGTCGTACTTATAGGACTTTTTGACCACCCCACACCACACACTCCACACCACCCCACACCACACACACTCCACACCACACATACCCCAGACTACACACCAAACACACTCCACCCCATACACCACACACACTCCACACCACATATCCCCCACACCACACACCATACACACTCCACCCCATACACCACACACACTCCACACCACATATACCACACACTACACACCATACACACTCCACCCCATACACCACACACACTCCACACCACATATACCACACACCATACACACTCCACCCCATACACCACACACACTCCACACCACAAATACCACACACCATACACACTCCACCCCATACACCACACACACTCCACACCACACATACCCCACACTACACACCAAACACACTCCACCCCATACACCACACACACTCCACACCACATATACCACACACCATACACACTCCACCACATACACCACACACACCCCACACCACACACACTCCAGACCACACACACTCCACACCACACAAACTCTACACACTACACCACACCACACACACTCTACACACCACACACACCCCACACCACACATACTCCACACCACCCCACACCACACCACTCCACACCACACACACTCCACACCACACACAATCCACACCACACATACCCCACACTACACACCAAACACACTACACCACACCACACACACTCTACACACCACACACACCCCACACCACACATACTCCACACCACACCACACCACCCCACACCACACACACTCCACACCACACACACTCTACACCACACACAATCCACACCACACATACCCCACACTACACACCAAACACACTCCACCCCATACACCACACACACTCCACACCACATATACCACACACCATACACACTCCACCACATACACCACACACACCCCACACCACACACACTCCAGACCACACACACTCCACACCACACAAACTCTACACACTACACCACACCACACACTCTACACACCACACACCCCACACCACACATACTCCACACCACCCCACACCACACCACCCCACACCACACCACTCCACACCGCACACACTCCACACCACACACAATCCACACCACACATACCCCACACTACACACCAAATACACTCCACCCCATACACCACACACACTCCACGCCACATATCCCCCACACCACACACCATACACACTCCACCCCATACACCACACACACTCCACACCACACAAACTCTACACACCACACCACACACACACCACACCACGCCCCACTACACACCACACACACCACACAAACTCCACACAATACACACCACACACCACACCCCACACACTCTGCACAACACACCACCCACCACCACACATACTCCACACCACACCCCACTACACACCACACACACTACACACGCCACACACCACACCACCCAACACCACACATACTCCACACCACACAATCCACACCACACACCATACCCCACACATTCTGCACACCACACCAACCCAACACCACACCCCACTACACACCACACACACTACACACCCCACACACACTCTACACATCACACCACACACACTCCACACCACACACACCCCACACAAACTCTACACACCACACCACACAATCCACACCCCACACACTCTGCACACCACACCACCCCACACCACACACACTCCACACCACACATACCCCACACCAAACACCCCACACCACACACACTCCTCATCACACAAACTCCACAGCCCACACCACACTACACACACTCCACACCACACACTACACACACTCCACACCACAAATACTCCACACCACACATACCCCACACCAAACACCCCACACCACACACACTCCTCATCACACAAACTCCACAGCCCACACCACACCACACACACTCCACACACCACACACACTCCACACCACACACTACACACACTCCACACCACACATAACCCACACTACACACCAAACACACTCCACCCCATACACCACACACACTCCACACACCACACACCATACACACTCCACCCCATACACCACACACACTCCACACCACATATACTCCACACCACACACTCCCCAAACTACACACACTCCACACCACACATACTCCACACACCCCACACAAACTCTACACACCACACCACACACTCCACACCACACACTGCACACCTCACACACCCAAACACACAGTCCACACTCCACACCACACACAGCCGACACTCCACACACACTCACACCCCACACACAGTCCACACATCACACCCAACAAAGTCCACACTCCACACCACACACACTCCACATCCCACTCCACACCACTTAACACCACACACCCCACACTACACACACCACACACCCCACACTACACACACCACACACAAGTTAATAACTATTTGACAAGCCAACTTAAAGTTCGTTCACAAACTTTACCTTTTCTAGTTTTCTTAGTGTTTTGGTTTTACTGCACCGGAGGTTGCTCTTCTTACCAACACTTTTGAGCTCATAAACCACATTTTATGTGTCTGTCCGTTTGTGTGGACAGCAGTCACACGAAAGATCTCGTACGGAGGAATCAGCACCTCTTTCTCATGTTTCACTGTAGAGTATTTTCCCAGTTTAGCTCCTGAACAAGTTTTAATTTGGAAACAGGAAACGCTACCAAATTGAATAAGATCATGTTTCAAAGAGGTGGAAGTGAAACTTTAGACATTTCGAAACCCAAGTAATCCAACCTCTCAGCAAATTTACAGTCTTTAGTTTTTTATTCAGTTGGTACAAACATCACTGAATAGGACAGACCCAATTTCCATTTCTCTTGGCCTCTGCAACAAAAATATAAAAAAAGAGATATTTGCTGGTAAAGGATGTCTAATTTTACCAAAAAGCCAGCTGTGAGGTTACTGGCAGGTTGCAAAGTACAGAATAAATCTAATTATTGTCTGACTCATGTAATACATGTAATGTATATAAACACACTCCCTAACAGCATCAATCTAACTTAGACATATACTACTGCTCAAAATCTGGGCATCCCACTCCTATTTCTGTCCTGGTTTAGGCCAGTTTGTGCTACTGGAGTAAAGGGATTAGTTAACAGCATTGTAATATATTTTCAATTGCCTTCCTTTCTTAACACAAGAATTAACTGAAGGGTCTTAAAGAAAACGGTTTCTTTCCTGCCATTTTCAGTCTGCAAGCAAGCAAATGACTGCTGATGCTTCAGATTAGGGTTGTAACAAGTAGTTGATCTAATCTATAAAGTAGACATTAAAAATGTATCAACATGCTGTTAATGTGTGATGGCTCACAGTACACCCCAATGTGGAGAAATGTATGGTAGGGGTAATGGGCTCACACACCTTGCTTGCTCTCTGTCTCTCCAAAAATATCTAACACACCAGATAAGGGACAAGATTCAAATACTCACATACTCTTAGTTCATTTATCCACTTAAACATATTCTCAATATTTATTAATTCCACATATTGTGCTTAAGCTGTCTTTGAGGTGATAGAGAGCAAGAGAGCAGGTTTACCATGAGCTACAGAGCAGGGTTGCCAGGGCCAGTAAAAATATAATTTATACCAGGAGAATTGATAACAGGACTACATGCAAAACATTGTTTAATTTCTTTAAAAGACATTCGATACCTTTAAATAGACAACATTGTTTGTGAGCTGCATGAAAATGTGTTTATCAAAATTTGCAAGTGACCCCAAACATTTGAGAGGTAGTGTATAAAAACTTTTGTTATAAAACTGATATTTTATGAAGGATGCCACTGAATATTCAGTAACTGTAATTTACAATGTGTTTTTAGTGTGCTTGACTGTTCCCTCTGCAGAGCACTGGTCAGGACAGGACTCTGGACATGGCTGACAACTCTGTGGACGACTCTTTTAAAGGTTGCACTAAGAAGATGTATGACTTTGTCATAAATAAGTACATTAAAAACGAAACCGGTTGTAAAACTGCCTGGGATGAGGCACTTAACAACAGTACCAAAGGCAAACTGGGAAAATACCAGTCTGCTGCCATCTATCTGTACACACTAGACAAATCCATTTACCCACAGTGCTCACATGTCAAGCTCAATGATGCTTGTCGTTACGGAAGGCAGGCATATGTGTCGGGTCCACACTTTCACATTGAGGAAGCCAACTCCAGCCCAGTCACTACACTCTTTTTGCTTCTGTTTTGTCGAGTTTATTATATTTTATTTTGTCCCTGTTGTAAATCTGTCTGCACTTGAGTCCCCCCTGGTGGAGGTTTCTGTTAGGGAGTTAAGATAAACGTAGCAACAATTCAGAGAGAATTCTCATCCTGTATAAGGATTGCTGCCCTGTTTTGGACATTTGGTTTAATTAACCACAGAAATAAAAGTGTAAAGCTAGCAAAATATCAGTTTTTATATATTATTTAATAATGTATAGAGATCTATCAGTAGTAGGGGTGTAATGGTACGTGTATTCTTTACAAACCCTCTCTCTCTCTCTTTCTCTTTACTCTGGGATATTATGATACAGTACAAAATGATCTAGTCTGCCAGACCTTAACCACACTGCCTCACAATAATTAAGTGATTATATATCTGTGCTAGATTTAGAAATGGGTTTGTTAAGGGTTTCTCAGTTTACGCAGCTGGATGATATTGAAAAATTCCATATCGTGATATATGATTTTTCCCATATTGCCCAGCACTATGATGAACAATAATAAGAAGAACTATTAACAGCATATTTAAGGAGATAATGGCAAAAAATCTCCAAATAAACACTGTAATAATAAAAACCTTAAAGAAATGTAACAATTAAACAAAAACAAATGATAGGATATCTATGCTCAAACTTAAAACAACAATTAAACACAGTGTAAAACAGAAATTTAAAAGTATTTTAATTCTTCAGACACACTTACACAGTAAGATATTTACTGACCTGCTGTGGTGAGGACAGTTCCAGCACTGAGCTCGAGCTTGCTGATGATGTTGGCTTCAAGATTTTAGAATAAAGAAGAGCACAGCACTTAAATACCTGTGATAGATTTAGAAATGGGTTTGTCAGTTCTGCTTTTTACTAATTTGTTATGCAAAGGTGACCAAAAGCATCTTTATCTTTTACAAACAGGCCTGCCATTATATTTATTTCTGTGGAAAGGAAATAGACTTAGAAATCATTGTGATAATCTATTTTTGTAATTTTAAGACATTTTATGCCGCTGATAATCTGCTTGCACAATAATCCAGTTTCAGTTTTCTAAAGCTTAACTTTGGGGTTTCACTGTAAAAAGTAATTGTCAAAAAGGTAATTGTTATTTTGAAATGTATTTTTTTTAAAGACGTTTCTTTGGCTGTGTAATAAGTAACGCTATCTGTGAGCCTGTGCCGTTTTGTGTCTTCACATTTACATGAAGGCAGTTTAGCAAAAGCATCTGTAATTTCTAACTGTCAGGAATTCACCTCTCCGACTGTGTGTTTCTGTGTTTGCACACCTGAAGGTTTAAAGCAAGTTTAATGTGTGTGCTGTATCTTTTACATTTGGTCCAGTTGGTTTCGGTTCCACATTGCAGTTTATTGAGAAGAGCACGTGTCTGATGATGTAAACCATGACCACAGCAAGATTTCAGTTTAAAACTAATGGTAATTCTATAGACACAATAAAACCATGAATACAGATTGAACTAAAATGCCTGAACAGACATGTTCACACGTTTATATATGTGGTATGGTCATGCATCACCCTGAAGAAGAGCTTAGCACTTCTATACCAAGGCTAGGAATAGAAGTAAAAAAAAAATCTGCATTTTATTATTTGTTACACAGTGGTGACAAAAAGCATATTTTTCCTCTACACATTGGTCTGTCATGATAGATATTTTTGTTGGGAGTAAATAATCTCATAAATGACTGCAATATTGACCAAAAGAGGTGGTCGTCTCAATCCACCTTCACCATAATTCAGTTTGTTTGTAGTATTAAAACGTATGTGTGTGTGTGTGTGTGTGCGTGTGCGTGTGTTTAATTTATTTGTATTTGCAGTTTAGTAATGTATGTTGTGAATTTAAAAACATAACTTATCTATACAAGGAAACCGATTGGTCATTCGTTATTAAGTGAAATGTCTTGTATTCTCTTGTGCCATTTGAATTTTTCTTTAACCAAGCAAAAATGTTTTATCCGATTAGTCAATTAATCGAATCAATTTTTCAGTAGAGTACCCGAATACAAAAAGAATCGATAGCTGCAGCCCTAAGTACATTACTTAATATATAAATAATGTACAAGTTGAATGTCCTCCAGATATTTACTGCGGTGTTTTCAGATGATTCTTCTTCACTGAGTTACTAATACTGTTTAGAATTTTTAATCATCCATGAGAAATGATTTACAATAAACCTTTATCAATGTAAGATCAAGTTTAATGTAAGAGGGTTTAGTAAGAGACCTCTCACTCTGTCACGTGGTCCCTGTCTGTTCTCGTGTTTCTGTGTTTATTTACCTTTTTCTGTGCCTGTCTCTGCTTGTGCCTGTGAGTGTGTCTCCCACGTGATCCGTGCTCCTCAGTGTTTCTTGCCCTCACCTGTGTATCATTTGTAACTCCGCCCCTTAGCCCCAGGTGTTCTCTGTTTCCCGTGTGTGTTACACTATTTATAGTCCGTGCTCCCTTTCCCTCGTGTCGGTTCTTGTGCTTTGTTAGCCTGTTGTGGTTGCGTCTCTGTGTCTCATGTTTCTTGTTTTCAGTTTAGTTTCCGTTTATTTGTTTATTTTTGTCTTTTGTTATCTGTATAATAAATACACTCGCATTTGCATCCGCTCTCCTCGTCCCTCCTTCACGCACCCTGACAGAAGAACCGACCAAACAATGGATGCAGCGAGTGGCGTCTACCTGGGATCCAGATTGGCGATCCGCCGCTCCTCCCTTTCTCGCGGCGTGCTGGAGGAGCAGCCCTCTCTTAACTCCTCAGCTAGCCGGCGCCGGAGGAGGAAAAGACGGCAGCGGCATTCTCAGCGCTCCCGCTCGCCTGAGGAGGACCCTCTCAAGGAGGGAGCACTTTTTGGGGGGGCGCACCGTGTTGGCAGGGACGCAGGTTGTGAGGAGTCTTATTTCTGGGATTATGTAGACTTCCTCACACCTGCGTCCAGCTCGGAGGAGGAGGAGGGAGATTACCTCCCTACACCAGCCCGTCTGCCGTTGCCTCCAGGGGCAGTCCTGCCTCCCGCATGCCTTTGTCCGCCCTGGTTCCTGACCGGCGACCCAGCGCCCTCCGAGCCGGACTTCACCGGCGACCCAGCGCCCTCCGAGCCGGACTTCGGCGGCGACCCAGCGCCCTCCGAGCCGGACTTCACCGGCGGACCAGCGCTCCCCGCGCCGGACTTCACCGGCGACCCAGCGCTCCCCGCGCCGGACTTCACCGGCGACCCAGCGCTCCCCGCGCCGGACTTCACCGGCGACCCAGCGCTCCCCGCGCCGGACTTCACCGGCGACCCAGCGCTCCCCGCGCCGGACTTCACCGGCGACCCAGCGCTCCCCGCGCCGGACTTCACCGGCGACCCAGCGCTCCCCGCGCCGGACTTCACCGGCGACCCAGCGCTCCCCGCGCCGGACTTCACCGGCGACCCAGCGCTCCCCGCGCCGGACTTCACCGGCGACCCAGCGCTCCCCGCGCCGGACTTCACCGGCGACCCAGCGCTCCCCGCGCCGGACTTCACCGGCGACCCAGCGCTCCCCGCGCCGGACTTCACCGGCGACCCAGCGCTCCCCGCGCCGGACTTCACCGGCGGACCAGCGCTCTCCGCGCCGGATTTCACCGGCGGACCAGCGGTCTCTGCACCTACCCCTGTGCCCGTGGCTCCCGCCGCCACGCCCACTCCCAGGCCCCGCCTTTCCAGGCCTGCTCCGAGGCCCCCTGACTTTGCCTCCCGTGGTGTACCCAGGCTACCCCCACAGACTTTGTCCAGCCCTGGGTACCCATCTATGTTTCTCGTACCCCTGTCTCTGCCTGTCATGGTTCCCGTCTCTGTCTATGTTCCAGTCTCTGTCACTCGTGGTTTTTCTGTTCCAGTCCCCGTCACCGTGTTTGTTTCTGTCCCCATTACTGTTTTCGTTCCGGTCCCTTTGCCCAGTAATGTCCAGTCCCCGTTTTCTGTTCAGTCTCCTCTCGGGTGTCCTCTGTTCTAGTCTTGTGTTTTGTTTTGTTTTTTGGTTTCCACCCTCTCCTGACCGGCTCCTGGGGGTTTGTTTTTTTCGCGCCCCAGGAGTTGCGCGTTAAGGGGTGGGTTCTGTCACGTGGTCCCTGTCTGTTCTCGTGTTTCTGTGTTTATTTACCTTTTTCTGTGCCTGTCTCTGCTTGTGCCTGTGAGTGTGTCTCCCACGTGATCCGTGCTCCTCAGTGTTTCTTGCCCTCACCTGTGTATCATTTGTAACTCCGCCCCTTAGCCCCAGGTGTTCTCTGTTTCCCGTGTGTGTTACACTATTTATAGTCCGTGCTCCCTTTCCCTCGTGTCGGTTCTTGTGCTTTGTTAGCCTGTTGTGGTTGCGTCTCTGTTCTCCATGTTTCTTGTTTTCTGTTTAGTTTCCGTTTATTTGTTTATTTTTGTCTTTTGTTATCTGTATAATAAATACACTCGCATTTGCATCCGCTCTCCTCGTCCCTCCTTCACGCACCCTGACACACTCAAATACGACCAAACGTCATTATAACAAATCAGAGCTTGATGGATTTCAGGAGACAAGGTTGGATGCAAAACATGTAAAGATTTATTCTGGAAAGGATTCCAGTAACGTGATGTAAAGTAAGAAAATGTAAAAGTAAAATTCACTGTATTCCAGTTCCAAAAAGCCAAAAGCAAAGCAGGCAAAAGAAATCAGTTTACAAACAAACACATAAATCTGTCATCAATCTATAGCTATAATAGCAGTAAAAATGTATTTTAATAATGTACAACACCAATTCTTGAAACTTTGGCTTAGAAAAGTGCTAATTCTATTGGAAATTAAACTTAAAAAAAAAAAACATGAACAAAAGGAATCAAGGTTAAAATCAGAGTTTTTTGCAAACATGTTCAAAAAAGTCTCTATTATGCTATGTTAATTTGCTGTCACCACCGTCATATCTAAAGTCACTACAGACAGAACTAGTTTTATTCATTTTAAACGAATAATAACTCAACAGCACTGAAGAGATTAAATGGTTCGCAAAAAGTAACAATGTCAATACAAAAATATGTTTGATAATTAAAAAAAACTTTTCTTTTTTGGCTTAAAGTAAATGTTGCATGAGGTTAGATCTTAAAGTACATGTCAATTTTGACCCTTGCTTGTACATTTTTTTCCTCAGTCCTAAAAATTAGTCTCTCCTCATTTTTATCAAGAGCATCTCACTCCAGTCTGTGACATCACATTCTTATAAAACAGTCTTTGATTTCTATATTAAACAAAAATAACTATGACTAAATTTTTTAAACTAAAGTTTAAAAAAAATAAGGAGTAAACAAAATCGTAAATTTCACAGACAAATTAGAAAAAAAAAAACTGAACTGCAGTTAATTAAGTTATTTTAATTTAATAACTTCTCTCTTCAGTCAGCATGAAATGAATAGAGCTGGCTCTGGATGAGCACTATAGTCACATCATCATATTAAGTGGATCAGGAACTTTATCAGAGCATTTATTAATGTCAATCAGATCAGAACCGATATCTAAACAAGAGGCTTATGTATAAATTCATGTTTTTAAGATATATATGTTTTTGTAAACTGAAGCAGAGTGTGGTCTTAAATAGCGCACGCAGCAGTAAACTGTAGAAAAGTTTAAGATGGCACTTTTGCACAATTAAGGTCACTCTTAGTATAATTAGTACTTTTGAGTTCATAAACCACATCACACCACAGGTCTTTGTTTTGTTTGTCTTTTTTTGTAATTTTTGTGACGCGAAAGACCTCGTACGGGGGGATTAGCACCTCACGCTCATGCGAAAATCTTGAATTGTTTGTCACATTAGCTCCGAAACACGTCTCCACTTCAAAACAGGATTTATTACCAAAATGAAGTGGAGGCTCCACTAAAGAGGTGGAGGCGAACGACCCAAATCGAATCTCTTTATTGAGAACGTCTGTTGGATATGTATAATTAGTTCTGCGATATACAGTCAGACACTCTTTTAGTTTGAGTTGTTTAACGGCATCAGTCAGGTAGAAAAACAGCGTGTAAAACTGGAACTTATCGGACTTGTATGCTTCTTTTCCGTTATGAGTAGCAGCGTTAAATTGTTTAAATGAACTATTTCCCTTTTTTTCACCTGTGTACAGGTACATGGCTGCACACTGGTTTCTGTTTGGTACATCTTTGGGGCATAGGTTAAGTGCTTTTTCCCAGGCTGCTGCAAAGCCAGGAGTGTTCATTTTTTCAAGTTTAATATACTTTGACACCACTGTGTTTTCCATATTCTTTTCACAGCCAACAAAGTCATCATCCACAGAATTTTCAGCCATGCCCAGGGGGTAGTTCTGTGCACTGCTCTGCAGAAGAAATGACAAAGGGCATAATAATAGTCATAGTAATAGCAACATATTTAATTTGTGAAGCCTCTTGCTTTAAATATGACTCCTACCTTGCTTATGGACACAGAAGCCACAGAAATAATCAGCAGTAACGGTGCACTGACCACAAACAAAGTCATCTTCATACAGGCCTGCAGAGAGAAATCAGACTGTTATTAAAGATACAGAACCTTCCAAGCATATTAATCCTTTATATAATACTCCAAAACGGCCATGCAGAGACCTTTGGAGGAGTAGGTGCTCAAAGTCAGAAGGGGGCACATCAAGCATGAATTTGAAACACTATACAGAAACATACCTTACAACAATATAACCGGTTGATTTGTGGTTTTACTGTGGTGTTACTGTAAACTACAAATAAACAGAAGTCACGTTAGAGCAGTGTTTCTACACCCTGTTCCTGCATAATCTACTGCATACTCTCACTGTTCTGTATATTCTAAAGCTTTCTCTGCTTTAAAGGCACTTTAATAAAGTAAGTGGTGGTATGATATGTGTAATACACTGCTGAATATACATTGATTAATTTATAATCCATATGGGGCTAAGGGATTTTAACAGGTAAACTCAATAAAGGATTGTTAATTAGCTGATCAGTTGGATCAGGTGGAAAATACACAATTTTAATGCAGTGACCAGGATCAAGAAACTGCTTTAAACTACCAATATTACCCATCCGGCGGAGGAACTTCCCCACTCACACTAACTCTGTTTCCAAGTTTGACCACCAATTCACGCCCCACATAGACACGTTATTTGGGGTAGATTAGGGAAAGTCATCTAACTCCATCTTGATGCAATTGAGTAAGGTCACATTTCCATTGTATAAACTAATATTATATATTAAAGTTATATATTCACAAAATTCCAATAAACTGGGAAATTAAATAAAAGAAATGATGCCATTGCATTAAATTTAAAACTACTGCAATCCTACAGACATGCTAACACCCTAATAACACAACTACAAAGACAGTTTGCTTACCTGCTGTGGTTTAGACAGGGTCCAGAAGGAGCTTGAACTTGCTGATAATGTTAATTTTAAGAAATCGGAATGAACCAGAATGGTAGAGACAAGTTCAGACAGTTTGCGTTCAGTAAAAGTTTTAACCCAGTCCGACGCTTTATTCTGTGCGCAGCTGATCACAACATTATACATGTCATATTGTCACGCCCCACTCTGACAAAATGATGACAACCCTCAGAAGTCCATGCTAATTTAAGAAATTGTTTTGAGAGGTCTGTGTTTTTTCCACTTGTGATAAACAGATTTCAAAAACATCTTTATCTTTCACACATCATCAGAGGTGTCATGGTGTCCCAGAAGCCCTCACACTTTGGTTAACAAAGTTTATATAGATGCCACTTCATCCACTCTAGTTGTTTCGTGTTCTTCCAGTCTTTGACCTTGCACTTCATCTTTTGACACCATTTCTGATCAGTTTTCTGATATCGAGTTTTAGTAGGTAGAATATATGCTTTAACAAACTCTAGCAGTTTACACTGGATGTTGGTCTTTAATTCTGGACCTGAATATCCAGAGTCCAGCAAAAGTTAATCTCCGACTCAAACACACCAGATTCAATTTACCTGTTCATTCCCAGGTTTGACTGTTAATTCCCAATCCTGTGCTGTACACCAAGCATAACAATTTCCTATGTTTAAAGTCCTGAATAATTAATTTAGTATTTTAGTATGCCCTATGAATGGTAATTAATTGATTTACTTTAATTTGAGGTGTTCTTTTGTCTCTATTGTTTTGGCCATATTTCACAGTAGGTGTTAGATTGTTTAGATCCATGATTAATATATATATATATATATGACTTATTTGGGTCAAGATTAAATTTAGAGTCAAATTAGGATTAGGATTATGTCTAGGTTTAGGATTAATATATACCAGAAAGTAGCTCTTTAATGAGTCCATCACCAAGCCCAGAACAGTGAGTATTAGAAAACTAACCAGATACCCCCCTCAAGAGACCATCATTTAACCAAGTTCAGTGAGTATCAGAAAACTGAGACCCCCTCAAGAGTCTATCATTTAGCCCAGTACAGTGAGTAAGAACACGGCTATATATGTACTGTACATATTGCATATTGTATATGTATTGGTGTCGAACTCTGGCCTATCCAGCAGGCCACCAACATCAATAAATGTTAATTTCAGATTAAATTTTTGTTTGTTCCTCTCAGTGAAGTCCAGTCTCTATCTCTATCTAAGATCTCTATCCCGAGACCGGGTCATGCCGGTATGACGTCAGCTCAAGAGCACAATTAACAGTAGGTGAATTCACCTCTCTGGGTGAATAGATCATCACTCCCTCTTTGATGCTGGCACCCACAGGCGTCTGCTAGCTACTCTGTGATGCTACATTGACAGCAGTTCAGAAAGAGATGGTGGCTGGATTTACATGTATCAGAAGAGGCTTGTGCTTGTCCTTAGCCTTCCAAATGTTTGGGGGAGTCTTAGGGAATGGGTGGGTTAATTGGCACTGCTTAATTGAGGAGATAAAATGGGGAAAAAAATTTTTTTTACAAATGTGCGGGATCCACAGGTCCAGTTGCAACATCTGTGTAAATGTGCTGCAGGATACCATATGGAACCTGTATGCCTCCGTGCCAATCCGACCAACAGGGTACAAGATTGTACAAGATTTGGGCAAAATACGTAATTGTGATTTTTCCACAGAATATTGCGATTTAAATTGTGATTATTTTTAATCCATTAAACACTAAACCTGGATTTGTGGTTAACATGTTTAGGATTTATACACCAACTGCTGCCTAAAAAAGGGCACCCACCCACCCAAGCATTTGCTTGTTCTTATAGCTGATTCTGAAACAGATTTTTCTCTAAGCAGTAAGGCTATTTAGGGAAACTATCCCAGGCAAACTCTGGAAATCCTTAAGGAGCTTTAAGAATTCATTTTAGCAAAAGGTTTTTATTAGAAAAAATAATCATCTTTCTTGAAGCACCTTGAGGGGTTTCTCTTTAGTTCCTGTATAGAGTTTGGTGATCTTGGTTGGGAGTTTAAGATTCGTTCAAAGCTCCATAATCAGCTTTTGGTGGTGACGTTAACCGCTGTTCTTCGTATGAATTATGACTGTGTAGGTGATGTCAAGGTTTACAAGTATTTTTCACACCTTGGTCCCAACACTTGGTTATTCAGTTTATTTCTGTGATTTTTATATTCACACCATCTCTGTCTGTGTAAGCTCTGTTAACCACCGACTGCCACGTTACCCACAGGCTGTTTTGGCCTGTTCTCCCAGTCTATTTTAGGTACTGTTTTAGTGACCAACATCACTGTTTATCCTCTTAAATTGACCAAAATATGTGCCTTCTGTTACAACACTTTACATTATCTTCTGCTTTTCTACCAGGGACATGAAAGTTTACATAAGATTATCTTAAGTGTAACAGTAGCCTCTATTTATCATGCGAAACAAAAATAAAAAGCCTCTCCAGCGCATAGAAGCTTTAATTCAGCACATACCTCTTAACTATGCACAATACAGGTTTCTAATGTTCAATATATTTTTTGATAATATTTATATTTTTAATACTTTTGTGTTAATGTGTTCTACTTTTCTGTGCCTTGCTGTCCCCCTACTGCTGAATCACTGTGAAACTAATGAAGAATTGTCTTTTCTCAGTTAGCTGGGCAGCCTCATGTTTTCTCACGTGTGGGTCAGTATCAGAATATTGTACCTATTTTGGCCTTGGCCCTCAGCAATGGAGCAAATGATGTGTTATTGACTCATACAATCCTATGAAAAGGCTAATGTCATCACTGTAGGCTGTAAATTCAATTCAATTCAATTCAAAAGCAAAATAATGTAAGTCATTAAAAACATAACAGATATAGCTCCCCTAAAACAGTGTGGTGAGGGAGCGAGAAAAAAATAGAGATTCTGATCTGTTTTCTCAGTATTTGAGTAAAGTATTTAGTACCTATTACTAAAACCTGCAGTATTTGTCTGTGAGAAGGTTCAGATCTATTGGAACAAAATGTGTGCTTATGTATGTGGACACTGCATTTTAGCTGTTTTATTCTGGGCTTCAGACATTTGGTAAATATTTCTTAGAGAATGTCCCCTGTTGGTTGTTCTGTGGAGTCCTGATGATTGAAAAACGAGGTAAAAGGAGCATAATAAAATAAAGTATGCACAGAATTTTTTTTCTAATTTTTATATCAATGATTTTGAGTTATAAACCACCTCACCCCACAGATCAGTTACAGGAAGGACCTCATCTGAGGGGCTAGCACCTCTTCCTCTTCAGGATTTACACGTGTACACTTTAAAAAAGGACTCTTAAATTTAGAAATAGGTGATGGAAAAAGTCAGTTTCTTATGATCTCAACAATGAAATTATGAAATAAAACACATTAATTTAATTTAAGCTATGATTATCCTTCGAAATGAGGAGGTTTTATAGAAAAATTGTTGGAATTCCTAAACGCTTTATAGGATGTTTTTTCATTTTCATTTGTGTTTTGGCATGCAGAGCCCAAATCATGATGATTGTGTTACTGACCAAGTATTTCTGAACCTGTATACCCAATGTGGTAAGACAGTAAGATTTCTTTAAATAAGCAAATCAAAAGTTTCAAAATTAGTAAAGTAAGACTTAAATCAAGCAAAAATCTGAGATTTTCTGGCTTAAATGTAAAAGAAATTCTTGACTGGTGACTTTTTGTGCTTATTTTTACATTTAGTATCTTACAGTAGTGTTGTAAAGTTTGCAAAAAATGACCTCAAACTTCATTAGATGTTTACTGATGTCTAAAACTAGATAAGGAAACCATTGAACAAATTGATCCAACATTGCATATGTGAGCAGAAGTATGTGAGCCTTTAGGATTAGCAGATCACTGAATTTTAGCAGTAAAAGCTGTTTAGCTTTTAAATTGACTAATCTAATATGATATTAACATTGTAAAATTAACATGTGTTAGGATTGCACTAATTAATCCCCAACTATTTCATTGTATGTTCTTAAAGGGCTCTAATACATGTTTATGGTGGTGTTGTTAAATTCTGTTCTCATTATGCAGATGACTGTATAGCTGTGTCATGGTTTTACAGCTGTGAATCTCACACCATTTTCCCAGCACAGGACATGCAGTTTATTTCTGTGGTTTTATATTCACACAATCTGTCAGCATCAGCTTTGTTTAGCTCTTGCTGCCTATCTATCTACACACTGTTTCAAGATGTTTACTCATTCCTTTCAGCTTCTAGTTAGTGACTATTCTTTTAAACTTTTTTTATTATTGATCAATATTACTTTTATAGAGCATAAAAAACAGAATTCTATCTCATTTGAGGACAGTGGAACAGTTTGAACGTCTGTATTAACAAAGAAATATGACACATGTTGGAAAGATCTCAGAAAGCGAAGACTGACCTGGCAGAACATCCTTCTTCATTGGCATCCTTCATAAAATGTCAGTTTTATAACAAACGTTTTTATACACTACCTTTCAATTTTTTGGGGTCACCTGCAAATTTTCATCTTTTCAAAGACAAACACATTTTCATGCACCAAAGAGACACCGTACATGCAAGTTAAACTTTAAATAAAAAAATTAAGGAAAGGAAGTAAAGCACAGAAAGCTTTTTTTCGCAGCAGCAAGAAATGAAACATCTGGAACGAGACGATCTCCGGGGCTGTTTGCCCGGCGTCAGCGCTGTGGTGGAACGAGGCGATCCCTGGGGACATTTTCAGTAAAAAAATGATTGAAGGTAATTTGCCTAGTAATCTTTTGTGTCATAGTTTCATTATTGAACCAATCAAGTTGGATACTGTACAGATAGGTGATATATTTAGAATCATAAAACTTATTTTGCTCTAATATAATCTCCTTCTGCTACTACCAAACACAATTCTGGTTGTGTTTACATAAACATAATACCATCTCTTGCAGTGTGACAAAAAGCAAATCAGTAATGATGAGTATATGTATGTATAAATGCTCTCAACTCACCCCCAAATTTGACATACAGTAACTGCTCAATCAAATGAATAGGGTAAACATGCGGTGAAGAACATTGGTATTTAAATTGTGTGAAACTGACACCAATAAATCCATAATTCCTGCTTTTTACTTACTTAGAAGTATTCAACACAGAACTAAAAATTTGCCACAGTGTTGCTGCTACAAGCAGTGAACGCTGCACATACCTCGCTTAATGTTTAAACAGCATGGAACAGCAGAGACAGCATTTTTTCATAGCAGTATATTATCTGGCTAAGGTATCAGATTAAACTGCACCTTATCAGTTATTTAGTTCAAATGAAAAGAAGTGTATTTGACATCTGGTTCGGATCGAGACCAGATCACATTTTTACCACAGATTACAGTGGAAATGTTGGGAGTCAAACTTGGTGGTATGATTAATTGTGTTATAAAAACTCGTTACTGATTCCAAATTTATCACGTGAATTAAGGCTTTAACATTGACATCCCTAAAATGCGTGTGTTTTTTTTTTTTTTTCCCACTCTTTACAGTTTTCCGTATTTGCTCCACAATTTGGAGCAATTTCACCCCCCCCCCCACTATAGGCCCTAAACAGCCCTGTATGCCACTATATGCTCTAAACTGCTCTATACTCCACTATAGGCTCTAAACTGCTCTATACTCCACTATAGGCCCTAAACTGCTCTATACTCCACTATAGGCCCTAAACTGCTCTATACTCCACTATAGGCCCTAAACTGCTCTATACTCCACTATATGCTGTAAACTGCTCTATACTCCACTATATGCTCTAAACTGCTCTATACTCCGCTATATGCTCTGAACTGCTCTATACTCCACTAAATGCTCTGAACTGCTCTATACTCCACTATATGCCCTAAACAGCCCTGTACTCCACTATAGGCCCTAAACTGCTCTATACGCCACTATATGCTCTAAACTGCTCTATACTCCACTATAGGCCCTAAAGTGCTCTATACTTCACTATATACTCTAAACTGCTCTATACTCCACTATATGCTCTAAACTGCTCTATACTCCACTATAGGCCCTAAACTGCTCTATACTCCACTATAGGCCCTAAACTGCTATATACTCCACTATAGGCCCTAAACTGCTATATACTCCACTATATGCTCTAAACTGCTCTATACTCCACTATATGCCCTAAACTGCTCTATACTCCACTATATGCTCTAAACTGCTCTATACTCCACTATATGCTCTAAACTGCTCTATATTCCACTATATGCTCTAAACTGCTCTATACTCCACTATAGGCCATAAAACTGCTCTATACTCCACTATATGCCCTAAACTGCTCTATACTCCACTATATGCCCTAAACTGCTCTATACTCCACTATAGGCCCTAAACTGCTCTATACTCCACTATAGGCCCTAAACTGCTCTATACTCCACTATATGCTCTAAACTGCTCTATACTCCACTATAGGCCCTAAACTGCTCTATACTCCACTATATGCTGTAAACTGCTCTATACTCCACTATATGCTCTGAACTGCTCTATACTTCACTAAATGCTCTGAACTGCTCTATACTCCACTATATGCTCTAAACTGCTCTATACTCCACTATATGCCCTAAACAGCCCTGTACTCCACTATAGGACCTAAACTGCTCTATACGCCACTATATGCTCTAAACTGCTCTATACTCCACTATAGGCCCTAAACTGCTCTATACTCCACTATATGCTCTAAACTGCTCTATACTCCACTATAGGCCATAAAACTGCTCTATACTCCACTATATGCCCTAAACTGCTCTATACTCCACTATAGGCCCTAAACTGCTCTATACTCCACTATAGGCCCTAAACTGCTCTATACTCCACTATATGCTCTAAACTGCTCTATACTCCACTATAGGCCCTAAACTGCTCTATACTCCACTATATGCTGTAAACTGCTCTATACTCCACTATATGCTCTGAACTGCTCTATACTCCACTAAATGCTCTGAACTGCTCTATACTCCACTATATGCTCTAAACTGCTCTATACTCCACTATATGCCCTAAACAGCCCTGTACTCCACTATAGGACCTAAACTGCTCTATACGCCACTATATGCTCTAAACTGCTCTATACTCCACTATAGGCCCTAAACTGCTCTATACTCCACTATATGTTCTAAACTGCTCTATACTCCACTATAGGCCCTAAAGTGCTCTATACTTCACTTTATACTCTAAACTGCTCTATACTCCACTATAGGCCCTAAACAGCCCCTGTACTCCACTATAGGCCCTAAACTGCTATATACTCCACTATATGCTCTAAACTGCTCTATACTCCACTATATGCTCTAAACTGCTCTATACTCCACTATAGGCCCTAAACTGCTCTATACTCCACTGTAGGCCCTAAACTGCTCTATACTCCACTATAGGCCCTAAACTGCTCTATACTCCACTATATGCCCTAAACTGCTCTATACTCCACTATATGCTCTAAACTGCTCTATACTCCACTATATGCTCTAAACTGCTCTATACTCCACTATATGCTCTAAACTGCTCTATACTCCACTATAGGCCCTAAACTGCTCTATACTCCACTATATGCTCTAAACTGCTCTATACTCCACTATATGCTCTAAACTGCTCTATACTCCACTATATGCTCTAAACTGCTCTATACTCCACTATAGGCCATAAACAGCCCTGTACTCCACTATATGCTCTAAACTGCTCTATACTCCACTATATGCTCTAAACTGCTCTATACTCGACTATAGGCCCTAAACTGCTCTATACTTCACTATAAGCCCTAAACTGCTCTATACTCAACTTTAGGCCCTAAAATGCTCTATACTCCACTATATGCTCTAAACTGCTCTATACTCCACTATATGCTCTAAACTGCTCTATACTCCACTATATGCTCTAAAATGCTCTATACTCCACTATAGGCCCTAAACTGCTCTATACTCCACTATAGGCCCTAAACTGCTCTATACTCCACTATATGCTCTAAACTGCTCTATACTCCATTATATGCTCTAAACTGCTCTATACTCCACTATAGGCCCTAAACTGCTCTATACTCCACTATATGCTCTAAACTGCACTATAATCCACTATAGGCCCTTCGAACTGATGTTCGATTTTTTTTTTTTTTGTGTCCAGGGTGTGCCCAGGTATTTGAAACAGTCTGCTATTTCTACAGTTTTGTTGTTTATGTATATGAGATTGTGGGATACATCTGTTAGTGTTCTTTAGAAGTTGTTTAGTTCTGCTGGTATTGAACTGGAGGTAGTTGTTGATGCACCAGTGTGGGAGGTGGGAGATGGAGTCCTGGTGTGCCGAAATTAAGTTATCATTTTGCTGAATTGTGGACTATCGCTGAGAAGTTGATCCATGATTCCAGTGAATACGGGGCAGACGGACATGCAGGTGGTCACGTTTTTATTTTATCATCCGGTGGCGTTGGATGGAATTTAAGGTAAAGGCATGGCAGTGGCTTCTTTACATAAGTGAGCTGAAATGCATTCTTGATAATGAGCTTGGCTGTAGCCACTGGAACTCCATTAGGATGTCTGTGATTCTGGAGAAAATTAATCTGAAACTTCATGTGATGCATTGCTTGTTTGTGCATGCACATTAGTTTAGGAGTGTGTACTGTTTAGCCTGTTTGTGGTGCGTAAAGGCCACATTTAAATGTTGGTGTAAACAAAAATATTTTGCAGTTATTGTCATGCAAATGTAATATTTTTTATATTAGTTGTGCAGGACAACTTAAAAACATTTCTTTTCGACAATGTTAAATATTACATTTCGCTTTAGATCATAAGAGCATTCCCTTTAACTAATTTGCAATAAAAAAAGAACATCACAAAATTGTTTTTTACACCACTGTATATTTATTTAATTCGGATTATAGGTACATTTCCATTTTTCCTTAGTTGTGACCGCATGTTACTTCCCAACGTAGGTCTCTAACAAATGAGGCTGTAATGCTGATGAACCAGGAACAATTCTGTTGCATTTAAGATTACTCTTATTGCCAACATGTTCAAGTTCATATACCACATTACACCATAGATCTGGCACCTCTTGTTTTGTTTTAATGCCAGTAACACGAAATACCTCGTATGGAGGAATTAGCACCTCTCTTTCTACTTGGTATGCTGAATAGTTGTATATCTCTGCTCCAAGACAAGTTTTAATTTGAAAACAGGACTCTTCACCAAATACTTTAAAATCCCTGTTTAAAGAGCTGGAGGTGAAGGAACCAAATCTAATTGTTTTATTAAAAACATCTCTATCATATATATCTTTAGTTCTGCGATATGCAGTCTCGCATACTCTTCGTTTTTTGTTAAGCTGCTGAATGGCATCAGTCAGAAAGAAAAACTCTGTGTAAAACTTGAAGTGTCCTGACTTGTACAGTGCTGATCCGCTACGAGTGGCTATGTTAAACACGTCATATGAGCAATCTATACTGACATTACAGTTCTCTGTATACAGGTAAATGGCTGCAGACTGGTTTATGTTGAGTCCATCTTCATTGCAGTTGTTAAGTGCATTTTCCCAGGCAATTGCAAATCCAGGAGTATTTTGTTTTTCATATTCAATATACTCTGAAAGCACCAAGTCATTCATGGCCTCCCTACAGCCTTCATACGAGTCATCCACAGAGTTTTCAGCCATGTCCAGAGGGTACACCTCTTCAGTGCTCCGCAGGAAAAGCTGTCAAAACATTAAATAACCTGGCATGTAACTTCCACAGTCTATTGTATAATGTAAGTTGTAAGCTGTTGCTGTTTTATTCGGTTCTAAACCAGTACAAATTGTAAACCCAGTGTTTTTAGAGATGGTGATTTGGCTGCTCCCCCAGTGTATGACACATACCTTACATCCACACAAAAACACTGCAAGCAGGAGCAGGACACCACTGACCCCGGACATGCTCATCTTCACACAGCTCAAGTATGTTCTTTTAGGCAGACCAGAGACTGTAGAAAGAGATTAATCAAGTCATCAAGGATACTTGATTATCACACAATATTTCAAGAAATACTCCGTTGACTCCTGTGTATTTTTACTATGGTATAATGGAAGTGCCTAACAAGTGCTTATTTTATCCATCTGCTCCTATACATTGATGGGCATTTCTAAGAGACTGGAATAAGGAAACTGATTAATACATTTATATATGATCCTTTTTAGAGTAACGCTTTGTATAACTGAATTTCCCCACTGAATTCACATTAATTACATATGATATAGATCAATTGTTATTCTCAAACATGTACAGGAGTTGGACAATTAAACTAAAACACCTGTCATTTTAGTGTGGGAGGTTTCATGGCTAAATTGGAGCAGCCTGGTGGCCAATCTTCATTAACTGCACATTGCACCAGTAAGAGCAGAGTGTGAAGGTTCAATTAGCAGGGTAAGAGCACAGTTCTGCTCAAAATATTGCAATGCACACAACATTGTGGTTGACAAAAGAGGACAAATTGTTGGTGCATGTCTTGCTGGTACATCTGTGACCAAGACAGCAAGTCTTTGTGATGTATCAAGAGCCACGGTATCCAGGGTAATGTCAGCATACCACCAAGAAGGACCAACCACATCCAACAGGATTAACTGTGGACGCTGTACGAGGAAGCTGTCTGAAAGGGATGTTCGGGTGCTAACCCAGATTGTATCCAAAAAACATAAAATCACGGCAGAATTCAATGTGCACCTCAACTCTCCTGTTTCTCCCAGAACTGTCCATCAGGACAATAAATTATTGTGTTCTAAAACCAGGTGTTTCAGTTTCATTGTCCAACACCTATAGTTGTGCACTATTGTGTAGGTCAGCTTTTATTACTTTTAGTAATAAGTCTATAATTATAAAACTATAATATGCTTATATATGATCAGTGGATCTGATTAAATGGACAGTGAATACAGAAACAAGGAGGTGGTATAAATACTGTGAAATGACTCTTCATATTAAATCAAAAGTGTAAATATCGTGACTGGCCTAAAACAATAAGTCAGTCAGTCAAGAAAACCATGTTTTATGTATTTTTGTAATATTTCACTATAGCTGCACCAACAGAGTGTAATTGTTTGTTAAATACTTAAAGAAAATAATTTATAATTTTCAAATACAATAATTATATTGTTTATTTGCTTACTTAGCAAATTGTAAGGTTATACCTCTCTGGAAGAGGTTCTAAATTTAATGAATTGACATACACTTGCTTACACTGACCCAATTTAAATATAGCATTAAATAAAGAACTCTAATGTAATTACATTTAAGGTGGAAATAGTTTTTTTCTCACACAAACGGAAGCCTGGCCCTTGTGGTTTATTTTTTATTTTTATTATTATTTTTTCTATTTGAGTAATGAAGTGTTAGATACTCACTCAGTTGTTTCCAAAAGGCCTTGTCTTGTGAGCTCTTGAGCACATTTTGTGTGAGTACGTAAAGCCTCAGCCCTTTTATACATGTGTATTAAGTGTTAAACCCACATCAACATGTTTTTATGCAACTCTTTAGGACTTTCTACTAGAGTCTAAAAAGGCAGTGTTATTTGCTCATGCTTAGTTTTTTTTCTGTAATGTTGGCTTGAGTCCATGAGCAGTGAGTGATCTTTCTTATCCATTCTACACTCAGTAGTTACTCATTATTACTTATTATTGATAATTGGCATAATGTGCTTGTTTGAAAGTTTCGGATCACACCTGGGAAAATTTACCAGAGTGCCAGGGACCTTTTTTTTTTCTTCCTTTTTTTTTAAGTGATCGGGAAAAGTTTATCTAACAAAGAAGTGGAAGTTTGCTTTTGTACATATCACTATTTGTAGTTGTTGTAGGAAACCCACAAATTAGAGCTATAAATACATTTAAATACACAGTGATTGATTAAATGTTTTAAACATGACTTCCATTTTAGACAAACTAATGTACCAGCATTATGTAATACATGTATGAGGTCTACATATCTACAGCAGTCCACTGCAGTTAGGTTATTCCTTATTTGGATAGTTTAATGATTCTCAAGTGAAGTAAGTAAGAAATTATTACTCTAATACTGGGTCAAAGGGCTCCAAGGCTTATTCAGCATTTGTTTAGCTTTTTTTTATTTGATTCATCAAAATAAATGTGTTATTTTGACAGCCCTAGTATTCTTTCATGCATTAATAAAAAATGTCAGTATGTCATAATTCCATAAGCATTTAAATGTCTTCACTTTATTGTGAAATTACAAATAAACATTAAACCCTGGGTCCTTCAGTTTACACCTTTTTGTGTGCACAGTTTTAAAGCATGAATTCTATGATGGTAAGTAAAGCTACGTGCTGAAATAAAAAAGCAGACCCAGCAACAGTTCAGGGTTAAAAAGCAAATTAAAAGTAGGTTAAAACAAAAATCGAAACTAGGGTCAGAGTACTATTGACAAAGCATGGGACAGAATACAGCTTAAAATACAGCAAATAAATAAATGTAGAGTAGGGGAGAGGGTGGTGATGCCAAATGGACCACAAACTTCTGTTCTGTCAGTTACTGAACGGTGTGGATTGTAACACCACTTGCATACAGATTTATTGTTTTTTTTATTTTATTAACATAAAAGGGGTAGTAGTACAGTAGTGAAGTAAAATAATACTCCAGTAGATGCAGATACAGCATTTTAGTACCTAAGTACTGTAGTGAAGTACTATACAAATCTGCTTTTGAATTTATTGACATGTTCAATTTAAGTGATGCAAAAATAAAGTGTGTGGATTTGCACCTCACATTTTTGGGAATTCTGTTCCTGGTTGCATAGAACACCTTTAAGTTTTCCTTAAGTATAAACCTTATAAGAAGGTTGTCCCTTACTTGAGGGAATCAGACATGTGTTGCATAAAATCTGACCGCTGTTTTACTTGACTAAGGGGTTTTACTGCAGTAACTGAGGTTTTACTGCAGTAAATTGTCACTGTAACCATTACAACTGCTCACCAGAGGTAATAACTGGTTTAATAAGTTATTTCCAAAATATGCACTCTTTAAGGGATTGTTAGTGACAGTTGAATGTGTTTTATGCAACTGGGCACTGAAATATTCTTTATCATCTTTGAAATTAGTCTCCACTTTCAGTACAGGATGTGTTACCTAAATTTGTCAAATCCATGTTTAAAGAGATAGAGGTTAAATACCTGAATTTAATGTTTTTATTAAATCTGTGCTCTAACCCCCGGCCTGGTGGGAATTGTATATAAGTGTGTGTATTGCGCAGTAACAGCCTGATTACAGAATGCACAGACTTGGTGACTGTGCAGCTTTGCTTAGACCAGGAGCTTCATTTGCAAAAAATCATTGATTGCATTTATTGCATCATAAATGTCAAAAGCTCTAGCATCGCTAATCTGGATTTAAATTATTTAATCATGCGTTTGATTGGTCAATTCCAATATGCCCAGTTAGACTACAAGCTACAGATAAAGTTGCCATTATAATATAATATAATATAAAATAAGATCATAAAAAATTGAATAACGACTGGGTCAGGTTACTTGTTAATCTGCAAGCGAGTTTACGTAGTACTTTAGTTACGCACGGGTTTGGGAAACACTCTTTAATTAATGATTAATCTTAAGTACGAGTTAATGAAGTTCTTAGCATTGCGAAGCTTTTGGAAAACCCAACCCATATCTGATATGATTGTCTATCAGTTTATATTCTGTTTATTGATGATTATTAATCAGCCCACACAGCTGTAAACAACTGGACCCCTATAAATCATGGTTCTCCTGCTGAACTGCTGCACAGTTAAGGTTACTCCTCTTACCCTCACTTTTGAGTTCATAAACCACCTTACACCAAGTGTTTTGTTGAATTGCTGTTACACGAAAGATCTCGTATGGGGGGATTAGCACCTCCCTCTCACCTGGGATTGCAGAGTATTGTTCAATATCAGCTCCGTAACACGTGTAAACCTCAAAACAGGACTCTTCACCAAAATAAATCAAATCCTGTAGATGAGAAGTGGAGGTGAAAGCCCCGAATCGGATTTTATGGTCAATAACGTCTGTTTGAAAGTTAACGTCAGTTCTGCGATATACGGTCACACACTCTCGTGGATTTGGTTTGAGTTGCTGAATAGCTACAGTCAGATAGAAAAACAGAGTATAAAACTGGAAGCGTCCTGATTCGTATGCTTGTTTCCCATCACGAGTGGCTTTGTTAAATTCATTGTAAGAGTAATCTACTCCTCTGTTTGGTTCTCGTGTGTACATGTAAATAGCAGCTGATTGATACTTTCCAAGTTCCCCATTTTTAGCTTCACTAAGTGAAATCTTCCAGGCATTTGCAAAACCAGGATTATTGTTTTTTTCATTTTGTATGTACTTTGACCTCACTAACTTATTCATGTCCTCTCTACAGCCTTCATAGTAGTCATCCACAGAGTTTTCAGCCATGTCCAGGCGGTACTCCTCTGCACTGCTCTGCAGGAGGAATGACAAAATGCATTTTTTTTAATAATCATAATAAATCATGCTATTTGTTTAGCACATTTCTGTAAATATAACACCCACCTTTATACTCCAGTATGGTATGAGTATTAACAGCACACCAACCACAACTATCTTCCTCCAGATACAGACACAGACTGTAGAGAGAATTCAGAGGGTTTGGGAAGCTTATTAATAAATGGGCATGTATCTATAAAATACAGTTGGGTAGACAAAGAAAGATGGAGAAGTTTTAAAAACAGGTTAAAAAACAACAAGCCAGCCATCTGAAAGATACTTAATGTTATTTAATGTAACTGAATGTGAACATTTATATATCCAAATATCACTGTGTTAAAAACACTTTACTGACCTCTTTTTACTAGGGCAATGACATCCATTGAACATAAACTTGCAGATACACAACCTTGCAGTTTGGGATCTCAGATGTAAGATTTTCAGCTTCTGTAACCACATATTAACCAGAATAGGAAAGATGAGCTTAGTTAAGAAGAATGGTCTTTGAATGAAGATGTATTGTAAATGCACAAGTCAAGTAAAGAAAGATTATTATTTTTTATTTTTATTTTTATTTAATTTTTTTTACTAACGCTGTTACTTTTTTCAGTAACGAGTAATCTAACTTATTACTCTGACTGTAACTATAACACCGTTACCATTTCAAACACCCCTTTACTGCACGTTACTTTAGCTCAATCAATTTTTTTTTTTTTATTTTGCGCATACAGACAAAGGCACAAGAGTGCGTGTGATTCACAAGAGACAGAAGGATGGATTGATGGATTTATGGTCGCTCTAACCCTATAAAAAGGGGTAGTGGCAGGGTTTAGGAAGTCGTTTGCCCCGGTTAACCCCTCCTCTTTCTGGTGAATTTGACCTTGTGGCCGCTGGGCCTGTCGGTTTGCCTGTGGCTTGGCGTGGTAAAGTGAGGCACAATTGCGACGATTTGCGAGCTCTAATTCAGTGATTGCCGTGGTAGTGTTGTGTCGGGGTCTGAGACCTTCATTCGGTTTCTGCTGCGCATCTCTGTTGCTTTATCTCTTCCTATCATCACCATTTCACTGTTCCACAGCTTTACCCCAGGTAGGAATAGTACTCTTATTTGTTTTTTATTGTTTAATTATTAGATATTTGTAGAATTTGTAGAAGTTAATGTGAAGTCCGGTATGAAATGGATTTGGGGTGTAGTGAAACATGATGACTAGTATAAACATTTCTCGAATAGTAGCCCATCTCTCTCTCTTTTTCCCCAGCGTTCTGAGAACTTTGGTAATGTTTTGAAAAATGTTTAACATGGCAAAGATATGCCCCTATACCTTTTTTTTTTTTCAAAATGAATGTATCTAACACATAAATGGATCATCTTTAGAATATTTATTTCAGTGTATTCTAAAGCTTCCCTGCTGCTTCTTTGCTGACATGCTGTCAAAATATTACTGCTGCTTTGTTTAAAATGCATTAATGATCTATAAATTACGGTGGCCCTGAAGTGCAAAACAAAGTAACATGTCAGAAAACAAAATTACAAAAACTAAAACACATTTACAAAATTTAAAACAAATTTACAAGACGCAAAACACTTTTCCCAGCACTGAAACACTTTTACAAATGCTGAAACACTTTTTCAAACGCTAAAACACTTTTACAAACGCTGAAACACTTTTACAAACGCTGAAACACTTTTACAAACTGTGATTTCTGACGGAAAGGGAGGGTCTAACACACAGGAAGTGCTTGATGCGGACCCTTGTCAGTCAAGCTGCTTTACGATGAGAGAGTGGAGTTATGGACACTAAACTATGTTTTGTGGCACGTATTTTAGCAGCAGCAGTAAATACTTAAACTATCCCTGTCCTGTTGCTACCCCCGCCGCGGGGTTCACCTAATGCCCGGCGGCCATCAGCCACTGCCCCGCGGTTATCAGCCACTGCCCCCCCCCGCCGCGGGGTTCACCTAATACCCCGGAGGTTCAGCCACTGCCCCGCGGTTATCAGCCACTGCCCCCCCCCCGCCGCGGGGTTCAGCTAATGCCCGGCGGCCATCAGCCACTGCCCCGCGGGGTTCAGGTACAGTACAGGAGTGGCTGAACCCCGCGGGGCAGTGGCTGAACCCCTGGGGTATTAGCTGAACCCCGCGGCGGGGGCAGTGGCTGATAACCGCGGGGCAGTGGCTGATGGCCGCCGGGCATTAGGTGAACCCCGCGGGGTATTAGGAGAACCCCGCGGCGGGGGCAGTGGCTGATGGCCGCCGGGCATTAGCTGAACCCCGCGGCGGGGGCAGTGACTGATAACCGAGGGGCAGTGGCTGAACCCCCGGGGTATTAGGTGAACCCCGCAGCGGGGGCAGTGGCTGATAACCGCGGGGCAGTGGCTGAACCCCCGGGGTATTAGCTGAACCCCGTGGCGGGGGCAGTGGCTGATGGCCGCCGGGCATTAGGTGAACCCCGCGGCGGGGGTAGCAACAGGACAGGGATAGTTTAAGTATTTACTGCTGCTGCTAAAATACGTGCCACAAAACATAGTTTAGTGTCCATAACTCCACTCTCTCATCGTAACGCAGCTTGACTGACAAGGGTCCGCATCAAGCACTTCCTGTGTGTTAGACCCTCCCTTTCCGTCAGAAATCGCAGTTTGTAAAAGTGTTTCAGCGTTTGTAAAAGTGTTTCAGCGTTTGTAAAAGTGTTTCAGCGTTTGTAAAAGTGTTTCAGCGTTTGTAAAAGTGTTTCAGCGTTTGTAAAAGTGTTTCAGCGTTTGTAAAAGTGTTTTGCGTCTTGTAAATTTGTTTTAAATTTTGTAAATGTGTTTTAGTTTTTGTAATTTTGTTTTCTGACATGTTAATTTGTTTTGCACTTCAGGGCCACCGTAATAACTAACCCTTTATAAATTAGCTTTATTGTTAAAATAAATGTAAAATATTGTGCACAATATAGACTGCCTCTAACTCATGTGAAGGGTTACTGACAGGTCATTGTAATTGCCAGTGCTTGAGTTAGGGCATGGTCCCTCTCTTCCAGTTAATTTGTGAAAGGTCTTATGAAAATGTATCGTACAGTACAGACACAAGATTATAAAAAAGGAATAGTGAATACAAAAAAGAACCAAATGAAAAAGGAACACCAAATTTAAACTATGGTGTTATAGTGGGTTATTCCTGACAAATGTGAAAGAATGGAACAAGGAAATATTGTTTGATGTTTGCAATTTTGAGCAGATATATGGCATCTACTATTTTTATGTACATCCTTATTTGCTACCCCCAGACATTTAGAGGTAGTTAAACGGGTTTACTAAAATATCTTTATAGAAATTACAGAAATTATAGAAAAATACAAAAATGTTGGATAGATATTTATAGATTTTTTTTCTTTCTTTCTTTCTTTCTTTCTTTCTTTTCTGAGGCTTTGTCACAGTCATTTTGTTTCTCCTCAAATAAACTCCCCACACAGTCACAAGCACACCACCCTTTCACATTGGGGAAGCCAACTCCAGCCCAGTCACTACACTCTTTGCTTCTGTTTTGTCGAGTTTATTATATTTTATTTTGTCCCTGTTGTAAATCTGTCTGCACTTGAGTCTCCCCTGGTGGAGGTTTCTGTTAGGGAACGTAGCAACAATTCAGAGAGAATTCTCATCCTGTATAAGGATTGCTGCTCTGTTTTGGACATTTGGTTTAATTAACCACAGAAATAAAAATGTAAAGCTAGCAAAAGTTATCAGTTTTACAAAAAGTATTTAATAATCTATAGAGATCTATCAGTAGGAGGGGTGTAACGGTATGTGTGTTCTTTACTCTCTCTCTCTCTCTCTCTCTCTCTCTCTTTCTCTTTCTCTCTATATTATTATATAATATAAAATGATGAGAAGGTCTGAAAGATTGTTTTCTAAACTGAATATATAATATCTAGACAGATTTATTTTCAGATAGATAAGCTTTATCACTGTTAGATCTTTGCTTTTTTTATTTTTTTTTTTTATATACAGGTTACAAGATGAGGAGACTGGGCTTGCTCTCTCATGGCGGTGCATCCTCCCATCTCATCAGGGTTACAAAGGTACTGACTCCCCTAAATTGATTCAGATCTAAATTTAGTATAGACCTAAATGAATTGATGGTAAATCAAGTGGAACCAATGTGCCCATGTTTTGGGTGTAGATAGAGTGAGATCATTTGTCTTAATTTTGAGTAGGGTCACACAGCAAAAAAAAAAATGTTTCTTACACAGTTACAATAAATATTGAAATAAATATTAATTAAAATTAATTTAAAAACATTAATAGTAATAAAAATAAGAACTGTAAAACATAGAAAACACAATTTTATGATATTTATAACTTTAACTGAAAGTAATATAGAAAGTATCAGGACAGTTTACTGACCTGCTGTGGTGAGGTTAGGGTCCAGCAGTGAGATCGAGCTTGCTTTGATAATGTTGGCTTCAAGATTTCAGTATGAGCTCAGGATGATAGAGTCAACACTAAATTTGTGAATTTGAGCTTAAGCAGCTGAACAGAGATGTTCACATGCTTATATATGTGGTGGGTTCATTTCCCACTCTGAATCAGAACTCAGTATTTATATACCTGTGCTAGATTTAGAAATGGATTTGTCATGGGTTTTTTAATTTATACAGCTGGGTTTCCTACATTAAATCAGTTAGTCAAAGTCTAGACTTTGTAGAGATGTAGAGAGGGAGTTTTTGGCGGTGCTGATGATTCTTCATTTCTTGTTTACCTGGCTGGAGGTAGGGAATGTTGGTGCTGTTGATTCACTGTTTCATGTGTGTTGACTGGGCCTAGGTGGGGTTGGGTGGCAGTTCTGTGGATTCCATTTCTTGTTTGCTGAAGGGTGGAAGTGGGGGGTATTTGGCGGAACTAAGGAATAGTGAATAGCAAAAGAACCAAATGAATAAAGAACATTAAATCTAAACTAAGGTATTAAATTAGGTTATTGTTGCAAATAATATGTTAAAGAGAATAACATAAAATATTACAACCTTATTGGCTACCCCTAGACATTTGTATTTACTCATTTACATTTCATGCTTAGAACTAGGACTAGAAAAGAAGATAATAGGAAAATGTTGGATGAAACATAAGTAGATTTAATGTGTAAGATTATTCCAGTATCCACAGAAAAAAAACGGCTTTAGGAAAAACTAAAACAAATAATTTTAAACATAATTTACATAATCCAAAGTGAAAAATAAAAGGGACTAACAAAGTCTACTGCTTCATTCTTCAGACCTATTTACTGTAGTAATTACTGTGGTTTATCTCCTTCCAAATCTATATACCTTGTCAGTTTATAGTTTATTAATGTTTGTTTATTTATTTACTTTTATTTAATGCAAAAGATGGAGCCAAATCAGATGACTCCATTTTGATGCAACAGATTAAGGACACATCTTTTAAAGTAAACTAAACTAGTTCTGTGTGATATGATGATGAGTAACATGGGGGCGATAAAAAAGTGTCTATCGTGCTACTTACTTTCTATCGTTGCTATCGTTTCTACAGTAATTTCATCAATTATTTACGTAAATATATATTGGCGTTGTCACTTTGCATAAACTCTGTTTATATAAGTGATAATAAAGTAATCTTCGCAAAAAAAGCTTCATAATGTGGTTTTGCAACTTGACGCTGCTTTACGTTATTTCAACTTAGCCTCACCTCCATAGAGCAGTCCTTTCAAAACCTCCATCTCCGTCTTAACACTAATAAGACTAAGTGCATTATTTTTGGTCTGAAAAATGACGCCGCTAACCCTCCCAAGATCAGCTGTGCCAATGGCACAGCTCTGGAATATGTTAATGTTTATAAATACCTAGGCATCTGGCTGGACTCTTCATTGTCTTTCACCACACACATCAATAATTTGCAGATGAAAGTTAGATCTAGACTTGCCTTTCTTTTTCGTAATAAAGCATCCTTCACTCATGCTGCTAAACACACTCTTGTCAAGATGACAATACTTCCAATTTTGGACTATGGTGACGTCATTTACAAAATGGCATCAGGCACTGCTCTTAGGAAATTTGACACTCTTCATCACTCAGCCATCCGCTTTGCCACTAACGCACCTTTCCACATTCATCATTGTGACCTCTATAAACTGGTCGGCTGGCCCTCCCTTCATACTCGGCGGCTCAATCACTGGTTTAATTTCATCTATAAGGCAATATTGGGAAAGACACCACATTATCTCTCCTCTCTACTTGACATAGCCCGTAATACGTATCATACTAGGTCAAGTAACTGCATTAAGCTCATCATTCCGAAAACTCGTACTGTTTTTGGCCGTAACTCCTTTCGTTTTGCAGCCGCAAATGTCTGGAACGCTTTCCAGTGCACATTGAAATTTGAAATTTTAACCAAAATTTCTACTTTCAAGCAAAAAATTGAGCATATCATAGTTGATGACTGTTCCTGTTAGTCTTTACAAGTCCTTGTTCTTTGTTTCTTTTATTGTTTTTATTGTTGTTTTTAGTTTTGTGTTTTTTCTGTGTTTATGTGGTGCCTATTTCTATAGGGCCAGGTCATGTTTGTAAATGAGAACTGGTTCTCAAACATTTTACCTGGTAAAATAACGTTTAAAAAAAAAAAAACTTTAAAAAATGTAAATTGAGTTTATTTTGATAACTCAATTTAAATACCTAAGTTTGAAAAAACTAGTTACTGCATCTGTTTTCATTTGATACATACATATTGCTGCACTAAAAGGTAGTAATTCTCATTTGTGAAAGTTTGGTTTAATGTCACTTTGAAATAAAGTTGGAAAAAAAGTAAGCAATGATATTATTTTGTCATTTTTCTAAGAATAACTGAAAACATACTTAAATGTGGTATATCATGATATATATTGTTATCGTTATGTAAAAAATTCCATATCGTGATATATGATTTTTCCCATATCGCCCAGCACTATGATAAACAATAATAAGAAGAACTATTAACAGCATATTTAAGGATATAATGGCAAAAGATCTCCAAATAAACACTGTAATAATAAAAACCTTAAAAAACATGTAACAATTAAACAAATGATAGGATATCTCTGCTTTAACTTAAAACAACAATTAAACACCATGTCAAACACAAAAATTTAAAAGTATGTTAATTCTTCAGACACACTTAATACCGTAAGACATTTACTGACCTGCTGTGGTGAGGACGGGTCCTGCAGTGAGCTCAAGCTTGCTGATGTTGGCTTCAAGATTTTAGAATGAAGAAGAACACAACAATTAAATACCTGTGATAGATTTAGAAATGGGTTTGTCAGTTCTGCTTTTTACTAAATTGTTATGCAAAGGTGACCAAAAGCATCTTTATCTTTTACAAACAGGCCTGCCATTATTTTTATTTTTGTGGAGAGGATATAGACTCATACGTCATAGTGATAATCTATTTTTTTGTAATTTTAAGACATTTTATGCCGCTGATAATCTGCTTGCACAATAATCCAGTTTCAGTTTTTTAAAACTTAACATTGGGGTTTCACTGTAAAAAGAAATTGTCAAAAAAGGTAATTGTTATTTTTAAATGTATTTTTTTATAATAAGTAATAAGTAACGCTATCTGTGAGCCTGTGCCGTTTCGTGTCTTCACATTTACATGAAGGCAGTTGAGCAAAAGCATCTGTAGTTTCTAACTGTCAGGAATTCACCTCTCCAGCTGTGTGTTTCTGTGTTTGCAAAACATTTAGTCCAGTTAGTTTTGGTTCCACATTGCAGTTTACTGAGAAAAGCATGTGTCTGATTTTGTAAACAATGACCACAGCAAGATTTCAGTTTAAAACTAATGGTAATCCTTTAGACACAATAAAACCAGTATAAATACAAATTGTACTAAAGCAGCTTATCAAATATGTTCACATGTTTATGTATGTGGTATGGTCATGCCCGACTCTGAAGAAGAGCTCAGCACTTCTATACCAAGGCTAGAAACAAAAGTAAAAAAATCTGCATTTTATTATTTGTTACACAGTGGTGACAAAAAGCATATTTTTTCTCTACACATTGGTCTGCCATTGTAGATATTTTTGTGAAGTGAAAATAGTCTTATAAATCATTGCAATATTGACCAAAAGAGGTGGTGGTCTCAAGTTTGTTTGTACTATAAACGTGCGCGTGTGACATATAATACGATGGATGATCTCAAGCTGAACTGCTTGAATTGTGGCACCAGGAGTGGAATAAAGTTATCCAAAAGCAGTGTGTAAAACTGAACTCTTAAAACTTTATGAATATGAACTTGTTTTCTTTGCATTATTTGAGGTCTGAAAGCTCTGCGTCTTATTTGTTTATTGTAGCCATTTCTCATTTTCTGCAAATAAATGCTTTTAATGAAAATATTTATTTGGAATTTGGGAGAAATATTGTCCTTAGTTTATAGAATAAAACAACAATGTTTATTTTACTCAAACACATACCTATAAATAGCCAAATAAGAGAAATTCAGAAACTAAAGTAGTCTCTTATTTTTTTCTGAAGCTGTATTTTATTTTTTTTAAAGATTTCTTGATATATGCTTTTTTGATGAGGGCTCTCGTTTGAACGTGTCTCAGTTATGTAGGACTTTTATTTAACTGTTTGCTTGTATTTTAGTTTTTTCTATGCTGTTTGTGCTTTTATGGTATGGTAAATACTCCTAAACAAGTCAATACCAGATTTTTTGGTGTCAGTTTCACATAATTTAACAACCAATATTCTTCACTGCAGGTTTACCATCTTCTTTTGATTAGCACCACCATGTGGAATAATGAAGCAGTAACTTTAGTAAGTACTAGGTGTCCTTATTCTTCAGACTCTGAAAAGCCAGTTGTACACTATTGCTAAAAGTATCCACTGGCCTATGTTGTTGTGTTTGGTGATGTGAGGTTTGGATGGAGCTGCTCGGACATGGAAAATCATTCCATGAGTCTCTCTACACTGTTCTAATCTGAAGTTACATGAAGTTTGGAGGTGTGTAGTGATGATCTCTGAAGCTACATGAAGTTTGGAGGTGCGTAGTGATGAACTCTGAAGCTACATGAGGTTTGGAGGTGTGTGGTGATGAACTCTGAAGCTACATGAAGTTTGGAGGTGCGTAGTGATGAACTCTGAAGCTACATTAAGTTTGGAGGTGTGTAGTGATGAACTCTGAAGCTACATGAAGTTTGGAGGTGTGTAGTGATGAGCTCTGAAGCTACATGAAGTTTGGAGGTGCATAGTGATGAACTCTGAAGCTACATGAAGTTTGGAGGTGCGTAGTGATGAGCTCTGAAGCTACATGAAGTTTGGAGGTGCGTAGTGATGAACTCTGAAGCTACATGAAGTTTGGAGGTCTGTAGTGATGAACTCTGAAGCTACATGAAGTCTGAAGGTGTTTAGTGATGAACTCTGAAGCTACATGAGGTTTGGAGGTGTGTAGTGATGAACTCTGAAGCTACATGAAGTTTGGAGGTGTGTAGTGATGATAAACTCTGAAGCTACATGAAGTTTGGAGGTGTGTAGTGATGATGAACTCTGAAGCTACATAAAGTTTGGAGGTGTGTAGTGATGATGAACTCTGAAGCTACATGAAGTTTGGAGGTGTGTAGTGATGATGAACTCTGAAGCTACATGAAGTTTGGAGGTGTGTAGTGATGAACTCTGAAGCTACATAAAGTTTGGAGGTGTGTAGTGATGATGAACTCTGAAGCTACATGAAGTTTGGAGGTGTGTAGTGATGATGAACTCTGAAGCTACATGAAGTTTGGAGGTGTGTAGTGATGATGAACTCTGAAGCTACATGAAGTCTGAAGGTGTGTAGTGATGATGAACTCTGAAGCTACATGAAGTTTGGAGGTGTGTAGTGATGATGAACTCTGAAGCTACATGAAGTTTGGAGGTGTGTAGTGATGATGAACTCTGAAGCTACATGAAGTCTGAAGGTGTGTAGTGATGATGAACTCTGAAGCTACATGAAGTTTGGAGGTGTGTAGTGATGATGAACTCTGAAGCTACATGAAGTTTGGAGGTGTGTAGTGATGATGAACTCTGAAGCTACATGAAGTTTGGAGGTGTGTAGTGATGATGAACTCTGGAGCTACATAAAGTTTGGAGGTGTGTAGTGATGTAGTGACTGTAGAAAGTTGGTTCCTCTGTGCACTATGCTCCTGTTTCCATGCTATGGAACTAATTGCTAATGAAAACTTTTATGTTCTTTGCTTTAGCACAACATTTTGGCCACCTTAGACCTTTTTATATATATAAATATATATTTATATATATATATATATATTTATTTTTTTTGTGCACTTGTATTGTTTTGTGTTTTCATTTGTGACCTGTAAACTTTTAAAACTACCAGTAAAAGCCTAAGATTTAAGATTAGTGCTAGGATTACGTTAATGACCGTGGGATGGATAAATGTCAGGATTAGGGCCAGAGTGAGAGATGGGCTAGGTTTAGGATTAGGTTTTAAATTGAAATGAAGGTAAATGTTAACATAATTCAATAGGATTACCATTGTTTAATAGAAAGAATATATTAAATATACTACACGGAACATCAACAGTACATTACTTGTGAATGTGTGAATAATGTACAAGTAGAATATCCTCCAGATATTTACTGCAGTGTTTTCAGATGCTGCTTCTTCACTGATATACAACCCCTGGCAAAAAGTATGGAATCACCAGTCTTGGATGAGCACTCCTTCAGACATTTCATTCTGTAAAACAAACTCTGATCAAAAACATGATACAATAATAAGGTCATTCCAAAGTGCAACTTGTTGGCTTTCAGGAACACTCAAAGAAATGAAGAAAAAACATTGTGGAAGTCAGTGAATGTTACTTTTATTGACCAACCACAGGGAAAAAAATATGGAATCACTCAATTCTGAGGAAAAAAGTATGGAATCACTCAAATTGAAGGTAGAAAATAAGGACACACCCAGTCAATTTCCTTTCCCTAAATGGACACCTGCCTCAGATTAGATCTGCTCGTTAGTCTGCAGTTAAAAACACCTGCAGTCATGACACCTTGGAGGGCTGCTGGACGAATTAGAGTGGCAAGAACCATGGCTCCAACAAGAGAAATGTCTCTTGAAACAAAAGAGAGGATTGTGAAACTTCTTGAAGAAGGTAACTCTTCACGCATGGTTGCTAAAGATGTGGGCTGTTCACAGTCAGCTGTATCCAAGATATGGACCAAATACAAACAGCATGGAATGGTTGTTAAAGCCAAGCGTACTGGTAGACCAAGAAAGACATCAAAGCGTCAAGACAAGCAACTTAAGGCCATTTGTCTTGAAAACCGAAAAAGTACAACTAAACAGATGAAGCATAAATGGGAAGAAGCTGGAGCCAATGTATGTGACCGAACCGTAAGAAATCGCCTAAAGGAAATGGGATTTCAATACAGGAAAGCTAAAAGAAAACCATCATTGACACCTAAACATAAAAGAACAAGACTGCAGTGGGCTAAGGAGAGGCAATCATGGACTGTGGATGACTGGATGAAAGTTATCTTCAGTGATGAGTCAAGAATCTGCATTGGACAAGGTGATGATGCTGGAACTTTTGTTTGGTGCCGTTCCAGTGAGATTTATGAAGAGGCCTGCCTGAAGAAAACAACCAAATTTCCACAGTCCTTGATGATATGGGGCTGCATGTCAGGCAAAGGCACTGGGGAGATGACTGTGGTTAATTCTTCTATCAATGCACAAAGTTTACATTGACATTTTGGACAGTTTTCTCATCCCTTCAATTGAACAGATGTTTGGAGATAATGAAATAATTTTCCAAGATGACAATGCATCGTGCCATAGGGCAAAAACAGTGAAGGCATTCCTTGGAGAAAGACACATTCAGTCGATGTCATGGCCTGCAAATAGTCCAGATCTCAACCCAATTGAAAACCTGTGGTGGAAATTGAAAAAAATGGTCCACAAGAAAGCTCCGACCTGCAAAGCTGATCTGGCAACTGCTATCAAAGAGAGTTGGCACCAAATTGATGCAGAATACTGTTTGTCACTCATCAAGTCCATGCCTCAGAGACTGAAAGCCGTTATAAAAGCCAAAGGTGGTGCAACTAAATACTAGTGATGTATTTTGAATCATCTTTTGTTTATCTGTTTTTCATGATTCCATACTTTTTTCCTCAGAATTGAGTGATTCCATATTTTTTCCCCCGTGGTTGGTCAATAAAAGTAACATTCACTGACTTCCACAATGTTTTTTCTTCATTTCTTTGAGTGTTCCTGAAAGCCAACAAGTTGCACTTTGGAATGACCTTATTATTGTATCATGTTTTTGATCAGAGTTTGTTTTACAGAATGAAATGTCTGAAGGAGTGCTCATCCAAGACTGGTGATTCCATACTTTTTGCCAGGGGTTGTATAATTAAATAGTTACTAATACTGTTTAGAATTCTAAATCATCTATGAAGAATAATTCACAATAAACCTTTACCAACATAAGATCAGGTTTAATGTAAGAGGGTTTAGTGGAAGACCCCTTACTCAAAAATGACTTTACTTCATTGTAACAAATCAGAGCTTGATGGATTTTAGGAGACAAGGTTGGATGCAAAACATGTAAAGATTTATTACAATAACAGCAGAAAATGTAAAAACAAAATTCACTGTAATGTATTCAAGTTTGAAAAAGCCAAAAGCAAAGCAGGCAAAATAAATCGAGTTACTAAAAAAAACATAAATCTGTGATTAATCTATAGCTATAATGGCAGTAAAATTAATTGTAATAATTATTTGATCATTAAAAAAAATGTACCACTAAGGAAAGTGCTAATTCTGTTGGAAATTCATAACATTATGAATAAAATGATAAAATTTATAGGTTTATTTTAGGATTTATATCTTTATTTCTTCCATATAATTCAACCCAAGGGGATGAGATGTGTCCTTCCTCTCAGATCACTATTATACCATGTTAATTTGGCTAAATGCAATCCACGATGCATTGCTTTTCCATAGTAAAATGCAGAATATGTGCCAAAATAAAATGCAGAACCACTTTTACATTGGTTTTACTGCACTTGATCTCTTTAGAATTACAATTTCCAAACACTGAATTTGTCAGAATTGAATACAATACACCTCAAAATGTAATCAAGGCACAGCAATATGACAAAACTGAGGAAAAACTAACAAAACACTAATACCTATTGGAGTCTGATATAAACCAGATATAAGACCAGTGTTTGAAATATAATTTAAATACAGAGTTTATAAAGCAGTTCTTAAAAAAAAGGATCTGAACAGGTGGCTAACTCAATTAACGTTTTTTAAACCAAAAATACAATTTCTTGACTTGAATAACTTCTATAAATTCCTGAATTTGAACCTCTCTAGCAAGTGCTGGTGGTTTACTTAACCTCAAAACAAAGCAAGTGAAGAAATCAATGAATTTACTGTACCTAAATGAGCTATTCATTTAACTTTGACATACAGTACAAGCTCTTTAAATCAAACACAGCGTTTATATGTAATTTACTAAAACAATGTAACCAAAACAAAAAATAACAAAAAAAAAAAAATAATAAAAAATAATAAATAATAAAAAAAACTCAGATTACTGAGATTTACTTTAATAAAGAATATTGAGACAAGATGCAAGTCTAAAATATAGCAGTATGCAGTATATTTACAAATGGTCAAGTTCACTGACTTCGGGGATAAGCTTTAAGATTAGTACATTAAACAAAGTAAATAACATATGAGACATATGAGTTTTCGATAGATCAGTAAAATACAGCCTTTACTAAAGCAGTTAAAAGAAAAAAAACATGATCAGAACTGATCTCTGAATGGGTGACTTCCTTTCGATTAACTTCGATCTCTAAGATATGTACTCTTTATGTAGGACCTGTTTATTTAATTTTTTTGCAATTAAGGTTACTTCTGGTACCATTACTTTCCAGTTCATATACAGTGCTGCACTTCATCGCTTTGACCAAGAAACCTTTTGTGTTAATCTTAGTGATGAGGAACATCTCATATGGAGGAATGAGCACCTCTTGCTCATGTTGCAAAGCTGAGTACCTACCCAGTTTAGCTCCAAGACAAGTCTTAATTTTAAAACAGGAAACCTTTCCAAAATGATTTATGCTGTTTAACAAAGAGGTGGATGTGAACGTCCCAAATCGAATTCTTTGTTTTGGAACGACTGTTCCGTATATATAATTGGTTCTGCGATATACGGTCACACACAATTTTGGTTTGAGTGCTTGAACAGCTTCGGTCAGAAAATAATACAGGGTGTAAAACTTAAAGTCGCCTGACTGATATGCTTTCTTTCCGTCACGACAAGCATTGTTGAACTCGTTATATGAGCACCCTGGATTTTGGGACTTGTCTTGTGTGTACAGATAGATGGCAGCCGACTGGTTTATGTTTAGTTTATCTCTAACCGCATTATTAAGTGCATTTGTCCAAGCGTTTAAGAAACCAGGGGTATGTTGTTTTTCATATTCAAGGCATTTGGTACTGATAAAGTTGGACATATTCTTACTGCAGCCTTCGTAAGCGTCGTCCACAGAGTTGAAGGCCAGGTCTAAAGGGTACACCTTACCACTGATCTGCAGAGATAACAGTCAAGCTCTTTAAAAACACATTGCATTTCACAGCTAGTTGTACTGTGTTTGACTATATCTGACTTAAACTTTAAACTTTGCTAATTATTCACTGTCAGCTTTAAGAATGTTTTATATCTAAATATAAATAAATTGGTTTGTTTGTTTTGCATATGGCTCCTACCTTCTCTATGGACACAGAAACTGTCAGTAAGAACAGCAGACTGACCACAGACCTCGTCATCTTCATCTTCATACAGCTCAGGTGTTTTTAACAAACAATTAACACACTGTAGAGAGAAATCAGTGGGTTCAGTAAACTCAATGTTGATTTTTTTTATTTTCTTCAGAAATACAGTTTTAACAGTGGTAGTAGATTCAAGATATTTGTCGCATTACACTACAGGTGTGTTGATGAGTGAAAAACTTGGGTGCAGGTTCCCACTAATATGCAAAGAACAGTATTTACAACATAGAATAATAAAGTAAAAGAAATATACAGTTAACTTAAACAGTGTACACAATACACACAATAACAACACACACAATAATAATTGCACAAAAGATATATGGTATTGCACTGTAGATATACATCCAGTAACAGTTAGTGCAGTAAGAGTGACAAACCAACACACAAACAACAAAAACTGCAGAAGTAAGTAGGAGCTCGTAACACGGCAGTTACGCTCGGCGTGTCTTAAAAAATACATTTGCAACATGTACTGAAAATGTCTTTTGTAAAGATTAGCCAATTATAGATAATAAAGCCATGAAGCAAAAGTACCATCTGCTGACCTGCAGTAGTTAGGACCGGGTCCACCAGTGAATTCCAGCTTGTTGAGTTCAGTCAAGCAGTTCAAGCTGAGCAATGTGTGTTTCTTTGCGTAGATCTACCTTTATATACACCCCACTCTGATAAACAGCACAACTAGCCCTCATACACCAGTGCTAAGTTTAGAAATGTCACTGTCAGTTAGTCATTTTTTTTTTCTCATCTGATTCAGGGGAAACTAAAGCGTCTTTATATTTTACACATCAATGGTGTGGAAAAAGAACAAGCACTAAACTAAGTCACACATTTAGAATGTGACAAAATTAATTTAAATATATAAAAATGGTTTAGATAGAGTATAGTGTTGTGTGGTATGAAAAAATCTGACGGTTTTAAAATAGAACGCAGTATTTTAATTGTTTTTTATCTGTATATTTTTTGCATGACTGGGCTTTTATATAGGTTTGTAGCTTATTTTACTGTCAGGAGTATGTAGAATACACAATATTTAAGGCTTTGATTACTAAAGGATTTACAAGGGTCTCACAATATTGCACAGTATATGAAGAAATAGTCTGCGTTTGTAGAAAATGTTTCAAGTGTAATTTTTTTTTACTAAAAAAATGATTTTTAAAGAGAAACATGCCAAAAACTCTGCATTTTGGCTGCATCCTCCCAGGTTGCTTTAAAGTTTGCAATAGGACTTGGAAATTAAAACTTTTTTTTTTTTTTTTTTTTTACTGACTGTGGTTTTTGACAAATAACTCAGCGAGCTTCATATGCTTTCCATCATTCTGGCTTGTCAACTTTTGGCTTGACTTTTATACCCAAGGTCCTGACACCTACTTTCATTAAACAGCCCCTCAATGTAGTGGCCTTTTGCGAGTCTGGTGGCCAATATTTTGCAATTTATTAAAATATCTTCTTGTGAGCAGATATAGCTCCCCTGGTGAGAGAGAGAAAAAACGAGAGATTCTGATTTTACAGTGCCCTCCATAATTATTGGCACGCCTGATTAGGAAATGTTCTTTGGCTTTTAATAATTTATTTAAAAAATAAATATAATATAGGACAACAAGGCAAAAAAGAAAAAAAAAATCTAACCTTTAAATCAAGTGCCTTTTATTTTGTGGGAAAATAATCACACTTTAAGAAATAAATCTTTAAATGAAGTCATGTGTGCCACAATTATTGGCAGCTCTGGGGTTAGTACTTTGTACAACCTCCCTTTGCCAACCAGATAGCACCAGATCTTCACCTATAACTCTTACAAGATGGGAGAATACAGAAAGAGGGATCTTCAACCATTGCTCTTTCCTCTCTAAATCGTCCAGAGTCCTGGGTCTTCTCCTATGGTCTTTCCTTTTCAGCTCAACCCCACAGCTTTTCTAGTGGGTTGAGTTCTGGGGACCATGGGCCATGAGAGGAGCTTGATATTGTTCCTTGTGAAACATTTTTGAGTAGATTTGGCCACATGTTTAGGGTCATTATCTTAATGAAAGACTCAGTGACGACTAGGGGTGTCACGATCTCGATATTTTATCGAAATCGATCAAAATGAGGTCATGGTCTCGAGCATCGAAGTCAAAAAGACGATCGACGATCCCTCCCTCTAAGCTACGCAAATAGCGCAGCAGCAACACAGCGCATCCTATTCATTTAAATAGAGAAAGCCGCTGGATGGCATTACATATATATCTTTATAAATAATAATAATAAATAACATATTATTTAAATTTGATGAGGCATAGGCCTCTCTGCTGTAAAAAGGAAATAAAAAAGAAAATCGAGAATCGAATCGTGACCCTCAAATCGGAAATAAAATCGAATCGAGGATTCAGAGAATCGTGACACCCCTAGTAACGACCCATATTCAGCTTTCGGGCAGAGGCTACCAGACTCTGATTCAGAAATGTGTGATAGAAAAAGTCCGTTTTTTGTGATTCCAATAATAAAAATAAAATATGAAATAAAACACAAAATGATTTAAATTAAACCATGATGATCCTTTGAAATAAGGTGTTTTTTTTTATAGGAAAATGGTTGTAAATGGTTGTTATAGGATATTTTTGTTCCATTCATTTTAATTTCAGTGTTTTGGCATGTAGAGCCCAAATCATGAAGATTGTGTTATTATCCAAATTTGTCTAAGCCTAACTCTATATGTAAATTAAGACGTATGTGCTTATATTAAGCAAAAGGAATTCTACCAATGGGGTTGGTCAGAGTTTATCTTATGTCTGTCTATGTCAGAGCCCACAAATTGCAATGCATCGGATCTGAATTTCAGTGTCGTGAGCATCAAAGGTCTGTGTAATGTAAAACATATTCACTTTATTATGATTCACTTTATTCTAAAGGGCTTTATTATATGCGTATGGTGTTGTTAAATTCTGTTTTCATGATGCAGATGACTGTATAGCTGTGTCATGGTTTCACAGCTGTGCTCACACCTTTTTACCAGCACAGGACATGCAGTTTATTTCTGTGGTTTTATATTCACACAATCTGTCCGCATCAGCTTTGTTAAACACTTGCTGCCTATCTATCTACACACTGTTTCAACATGTTCACCCATTCTTTTCAGCTTCTAGTTGATTGACCAACATTACTGTTCTTGAGAGGGATTTGGTTAGAATCTTTTGAAACGTTTTGTTTTAATATACGAGGTAATTTATACAGGTAATCTAATTTTATGTTCATTACAAAAAGATAATATTTATTTTAAACTTTGTTTTATTTTTAAACAATAAGACTTTTGTAGCCCATAAAATAAACAGAATTCCATTAATTTTGAGCACAGTTGTACAATTTGAATGGCTGTATTAACAAAGAAATGACCCATGTTGAAAGATATCAGAAGGTGTTTGACGTGTGATTTAAAAACGTATTATGGGCTGAGTGTAAGCATATGGTCAGGATAAGGACTAGTATGAGGATAAGGTTTAGATTTGTCACCGGCTATCAGGCCTCACTCTAACCAATTCACATCTTCACGTTATTTTTTTTTCACACACATTTTTTTTTATGTTATTTTTTTTTATTAATGGACATTCAGAAAAGATCAGACTAATCAGACAAAAGGGACTCAATTTTAGCAGTATTGACGAGGCTGATATGTTTAATCATAAATTACAATTGAGGCTGCTGTAAAAAGGGCATGTTATACGGCCACACCCACTTCTTTGCTTTGAATCCTTGTTTTTTTAAAGCCTTGATTTTAAGCCTTTTATTTTCTTTGATGCTTCAATGGTGCCCTCCTGTAGTTGTGGCCACTTCTTAAGAATATATTATATAAGAATATATTATATAAAATATTTGAGGTTTTGTTAATTTCCCCGTATCTTACATGAACTTGACAATGTTGCATAATTTTCCACCTGGAAGTTTAGATTAATGGTGCAAACCTACCTCATTTGGTCCTGCTTTCTGACTTTTCAATCTGAATCAAGATGGCGGGTGTGAAAGATGATCTGACCTAAAGAGTACAGGACGTGGAGGCCATAGCTGACCTCAGCCTTGAAAGTGGAGGTGTGCATTAGGGTACCCCATTGAATAGCCTTACAATATAATTCTGAATTCGGAAACAATTGGGGTTAAACCTAGTAATTTATTTTGTTCCTTTAGTAATTTCCACCCCTCAGTCTGAATTTCAGAAATATTGAAAAGATGAATCTTAAATCAACTGACTACATCATGGCACAGTTGAATGAGATCACATCTCCATTGTATAAGCCACTATGTCAGTGTTATAATGCATGTAGTAATTTCTGAAATTGTTTTATAAGTTCATGACAGAATTACTTCATATATTCACAAAATGTAAGAGTAAAGCAGCCCCGGGTTAAACACTCGTTCAGGAAGTGAAGAGCATTTTAGAAAGTCAAATGAGAAATTCCTTCAGGATGTGAATTCTTAAAACTCTGTAGAATTCTCAGTATAAAGATGATTCTTAAATAATTGGGGGAATAATAATTCTTTGACAGTTAAAGTGTTCTTGTTCTTGTAAGAAAGAAATTGTTTGCATAGTAAATAACATATTAACAGAATACAAATATAAAACAAATATCAGTGTTTTTCATTCCATCTCATTTAAGACCCAGCATATTTTTACTGTCCAATAAAACTTTACAGAATGCTGACTTTACAGTTGGGGACAGTGTTGTAAACTCTGCGATTTTACTGTATAGTATGAGTTATTACAAGTACTATTTCTAAAGCAAAAAAGTGACTAAAGAATTGATGCATGTTTTTCAGTTTACAGTAAAAATATTAATAAGGAGTTTCTCTTTTTTGCTGCAGTAACAGCATTTACTCATTTGAGAAGATGTTGCACTCACACCATTGCTGCATATCAATTAACCAACCTAGACAAAATATATGTATATTGAGACGTATATGCTTATTTTAAGCATAAAAACTGCCAATGGACTAAGCAAAGTTTTTTTTTAGGTCATTAAATAAGCAATTGTTGTATCCCAAATTTCTTTTCAGTAAGACTTATTTATATATATTTTATATTTTATACATGTGCCTACAAGGATTAGAATAACTTGAATGGTGACTTCTTGTGTTTATTTTGAGTTAAAATTAATTTTCATGAGGTGTCGATTCTAAAAGAGACGGATTAAAGTCAATTGTTACGTTCCCAATTAAAAGATGTTGTTTTCTAGGGTAAATAGGAAAGTAAAAAAAAAAAAAATATATATATATATATATATATATATATATATATATATATATATATATATATATAATGGAATGGTAAGGGAGAGGGGAGGGGAACAAACAGACAAACACACACCTCACACTCACAGAATCAAACTACTAACTCCACTTTCACTCAAACATTCACTACTCACAACTGTACACAACGTATACTCACAAACAGAAAAAAACAGCTTCAACACTCACAGAGCTCTCCAACAACAGGTCTCTCTCGACTGATGTGAGTAAGCTACACTATATGACAAAGAGCCCGCCCAATCCGGTCTGAGCATGCAAGTCATAGGCGGACAAGGCGACACTCCTCCTACTGGGTCCACCCACTAAACCCAATCAACGAATCAGAGACAGAGAAAGAGAGAGACAGAGAGAGAGAGAGAGAGAGAGAGAGAGAGGGAAGACAGAAAAACGTTCTACATGCAGATGCACATAACATGAATGTTTCTTATAATTAGCAAAATAATCTCACACGTACTAAGCTTAAAATTAGATCATTTAGTTTTATGCAGTGTGGGCAGTTGGGCAGTGAAAGCACGTTTGCGAGTCTGTAAGGTGTTGCATAGTGTCTTCATCCACTAAGTTTGACCAACTTTCATGTGTGTGAGCGGAAGACGAAGACCTGGCAGAACATCCTCCTTAAGCCTCGTGAAATATTATGCTAAGGCCTCTAAGGCCGGTTTACACCATCTAGATGACTATGCTGTGCTACACTGTTAGGAGACCTTGGGCTAGAAGTTGGACTGGGAAAGAGTACAGGTAAAGGACAGAAATGTAAATCTCATAGGTTTTGAATGGAGCTGTGGTCAGGGCTTTGCTTAGACCATTTCTGTCTTACAAAATCATAAAAAAAATATTTTGATATGACATTAATTTGTTTAGAAATCTGTAATTATTTTTTTGTACTTTGTGCCACAGTTAAACCATGCAGATTGTGTTAAACTCTTCCAGATCAAATTGTCAGTAAGTATCAGTAAAATACTGAGCAGACCATAATCATGTCTCCTATGACTTTATCTTAGCTGCACTAGATGTATATATTTTTTTAGTATTTTTAATGTTTTTTTAGTATATTTTCTGTAATCTTTTGTATATATAGATTTATTTCTATTTGTTTGTAGAATTTCCTGACCTGTTTCTCTGTTCTTTCCTCTGTGCTGCTGTAACATTGCCCCCCATTAATCCCCCATTGTGGGACTAATAAAGGATTATCATATCTTATCTTATCTTATCTTATCTTAATAATAAGCAGAGACTGATATAGAATAATGCATAATTATTTATTTTAAATTTAATTCCAGTATTTGCTAAAAATATTAAAGAAATGCAGAGGCAAAGAAAGGCAAACAAATCATAATAACAAATAAAAAATAAGCTCTCTGTAAAACATGTGCTTTTACAGTAACTGATTGAAATTGCTATTAAATCATCCTGCTGTCATGTTCAGAAAATACAGAAGTAATTATACACTGACATGCCAAAATTCATGAGACAGCATCCACCCTACCTCAGTGCCACAACTTAATGCACAAGCCGTGCTTTCCATATGTTATAAGACAGATGGACCATTTATTTATTTATTGAAAATCACACCTGATGCCTGAGTCTTTATTCTGTATCTGCTGCACATAAAATAAAATACAGTGCAATAATGGCTAAACTAAATGGTTATTGTGAACGCTTTATTTAAATTTTTATGCTTTAAGGGTAAAGTTGGTCTCTCTTCATGTTCAGGGTTGTTTGTGAGAGTAAACTGACAATCAAAATACAAAAAACAATTACAATTACAAATTGTATAAAAAACTAAAAACAAAATACATGCACACTAGGACGTCATTAAAAACACACCAATTGCATTAAGTTGAGCTGTATTTAACAAATATAATTAAATGGGTGAATTACAAAACAAGGAAAAAGAACAAATGAAATGTATCAAACACTTTGTGAATGGACAGGGTAAAAGAGTTACACACAGCTCTGGAAAAAAAATAAGAGACCAGTTATGTTTGAGTAAAATGAAGATTATTTTTCTATTCTATAAACTACGAACAACATATCTCTCAAATTCCAAACAAAAATATTTTCATTTAGAACATTTATTTGTAGAAAATGAGAAATGGCTTTCCGACCACAAATAATGCAAAGAAAACAAGTTTATATTCATAAAGTTTTAGGAGTTTTTTTCAAGAGATCAAAAAACAATATTTGGTGGAATAACTCTAAAATGAATGTAATGGGATGGAGCCCAAGAATGAGCGGGAAAACAAGAACAGGCGGAAACTAAAGTCGAGTTGAGTGCGACAGAGAGACAGGGGAGGCATGTAAACAAAAGCTCATCAGAGAAGCATTTTATTATATTTTTTCTTTCATTATAGTTCATTAAAGTTCAAACAACCTCACAGGCCAGATGTTTCATGCTTGGGGGCCACATCTGGCCCACGGGTCACCTATTGCAGACCCCTGTGTTATGGAATGCGTAGGAGACTCATAACCAGCAGAACAGTGCTAATGAAGGCTTCCACTACTTGAAATGATCCAACACCAGAGCTTTGTTCTTAAAGTTTTGTTTTCTTAGTGTTTTGGTTTTACTGCATCGGAGGTTGCTTTTCTTACCAATACTTTTGAGCTTATAAACCACATTACACTTCATTTTATGTTTCTGTCCGTTTGTGTAGACTGCAGTCACACGAAAGATCTCGTATGGAGGAATCAGCACCTCTTTCTCATGTTTCACTGTAGAGTATTTTCCCAGTTTAGCTCCTGAACAAGTTTTAATTTGGAAACAGGAAACGCTACCAAATTGAATAAGATCATGTTTTAAAGAGGTGGAGAGGAAACTTCCAAATCGAATTTTATCATTGACGTTAACATTTATGTATGTATCTTTGGTTCTGCGATAAACAGTCACACACCACCAACGTTGAGTGAACTGTCTTTTCAGAGTTTGAACGGCATCAGTCAAAAAGTAATACAGGGTGTAAAACTGAAACGTACCCGACACATACGCCCGCCTTCCGTCACGACAAGCATCATTGAGCTTGACATGTGAGCACTGTGGGTAAATGGATTTGTCTAGTGTGTACAGATAGATGGCAGCAGACTGGTTTACTCCCAGCCTGCCTTTGATACTCTTGTTAAGTGCCTCATTCCAGGCAGCTTCACAACCATGTTCGTTTTTACTGTACCTATTTATGACTAAGTCATACATTTTTTTTGTGCAACCTTTAAAAGAGTCGTCCACAGAGTTGTCAGCCATGTCCAGAGTCCTGTTCTGACCAGTGCTCTGCAGAGGGAACAGTCAAGCACATTAAAAACACACTGTAAATTACAGCTTATTGATTATTCAGTGGCATCCTTCATAAAATATTAGTTTTATAACAAGTTTATTTACTACCACTTAAAAATTTGGGATCACTGTGGCATATTTGATCAATTGATCACTATTGATCTAAAGGTATCAGATGTTTTTTAAAGAACAATACATTTTATTGCATATAGTCCTATTATCAGCAGTCCTCAGTCTTCTGTCTCAGACTTCTGGTATGGCTGCCAATACAAGTTAAGAATGTTATAAAGGCTAATTTATAATAGGGTAATTGGAAACCCTTTTTCAGATTTGACTTAATTCCGCAATAAAGGCCATTTTATACTTCTTCATCGAGCCTACACCATAGTCTACACATATCCAGCGAGAGTGCGCTACGCAGTGAAGCGCGTTTATACTTCGGTGTGCGTGTATCAGTGACTCTTCAGTTTCACTCTGCAGTTTAAACTGTGAAGGTGGGAATGCGAGGCAAGCGGATTAAACATAGCTGTGCCTGTTCACAACGCATGATGCGTAATTACATTTACAGGGAGGTGTGCGTCGGGCTACTTACAGAGGAGCTTAAAGAGGGGCATAGCATTCTAGATTAGTTTAGTATCTTCAATAGGGCTTCAACTAATGACAGTTGTAATAGTGGACTAATCTGCAGATTTATTTTTTCCAACTAGAGGAAATTCAGGATACATAAATGTTTGTTCAATGTATATATGAATTGAATTTATGTATGACTTTGGGTTGGAGTTGCAAGGTTTGCGGTTTTACAACCTAATTGAAAATATAGTTGCGGTGAGAAATAAAAGATCATAGGGTGTGTTTTTTTTGGTCACTTTTTAATATTTATCACTGTTGCCAAAAGCCTTAATTAGACTTTTTAAATATTGGGTTAGTTTGAGCTTCTGAAGAGCGGGTTTTAGACATACTGTTCTGGATATTTTAACTGGACCTGGTAACCCTGAGTCCAAATTCAGCTCTCTATCAAATTTCTACATCTAATTTATAGGCCTTAATTCAGTCTAATGAAATGTAGAATGCATACATCTAATTATAATCTGATTAAAACATTATTACTAAGGTTTTAGTGTTTCTAGTTGTGGGTTTGTGATTTAATCACTGCTAAAAGTTTGTGGCTCTTACCATTTCACACGAAGAAACTGTCAGCAGGAACATCAGACTGACCACAGACATCCTCATGTTCATACAGCTCAGGTGTTTTTCACAGACAAACGAACTGCGGAAAGGGTTCATTAAATGTGATAATGATAATAAATTACTTAAAATGTATATTTCTAAAAGTATATTTGTAGTTTTCTGGAACTTTAAAAAGAAAAATCATTTGTTGAAAGTAAAAACCAGTAAATACCCCTTCAGCCATTATTACACCATAATAATTACATTAGTATAAGTATATAAGTATATAAAGACAGTTTACTGACCTTCTGCAGTGAGGATCGGGTCCAGCAGTGAGATCGAGCTTGCTGTGATAATGCTGTTGGCTTTAAGATTTCAGAATGAGGTCAGGATGGTAGAGACGAGTTCAGTCAGATGGTTCAGCTTCAGTAAAATTCGAACTAAAGCAGCTGAACAGAGATGCTCCTCTGTTTAAATATGTGGGTTACGCCCCACTCTAAAGAAAAAGTCATCAGCACTTGCGTACCCATGATGGATTTATAAATATCCGTCAGTTTTACTTGCTACATGTGTGACAAAACTGATAAGAAGAAAAAACTGAGCATGCCATATATCTGGTTCTTCACCAGTTGTTGATCTTTGCCACTGTTAATCCTAATACAAAGGAATGGTAAATCGTTTGGTAACCGGTTGGCTTAGCGTATCTTGTGGGGTCCCACAGGGTTCTACCATAGGACCTATGAAACTGTTAACAATTATAGAACTGAAGCACTACACACAAGCAAATGTAGCATTACGAAAATAAGAGGGGAAAAATTTGAACTTCAGTCCCTAATATGTTAGTGAATGGAGCAAATCTTCAGAGGTCATCTGGCATACGACATTGGTATCCTTTAAGAATCACAGTTTAAAAAAACAATATAGATGACTTTTCAGTCGCTTGTGTGCATGAAAGTTAGCCGCCATCTCTTGGTTCTAAAGACACTGTTCATTTCACGGTTCTTCTTCTTTTTTTTTTTAGAACCAAAGAAAGGAGTTTCTAACTAAGCATAATTTAATGTATAACTCTGTTGTACAGAGTGGTTTAAATCATCCCTTACTGACATAGTAACGTATAAATGCTTATCAGAGCTGTTGTGTGTGCTCTTCTGCCTGTTGCTATAACTTTTTTATGGATATTATATTATCCCAGGACAAATATTATCGTAATTTTTAATTATTTTTATGCCACTAATATGATGATAATAATTTAATGATGCAGAGGCGGTTACTACAAACCTACAAACTTCATGTAGCTTCATCTGCACAGTAATATAAAATAAGTTTCCTTGTACAATGAAATTAAACAAAAAAATTAAAGCGGATTCAATCGATATACAACTTTTACAAATGTACAGTAACTTAACAAAAGTGAGAAACCCCTCACATTTCTGCAAATAATTATATTAATAATTAATTATACTTTTTATGGGATAACACTATAGAAATGAAACTTGTCAATAAATCCTAGTTCTAGTCTGTGTACAGCTTATATATCAGTATAGATTTACTCTCTTCTGAAAATAACTCTACATACAGCCATTCATATCCAATAGCTGGCAAAACATGTGAATACACACCAAAATGAACATTGAACTAATTGTGCTGAAAGTGTCAATATTTTGAGGGACCGTCATTATTTTCCAGCACTGCCTCAACCCTTGATTTTTGTTATGGAATGTACCGGAGCTGCACAATTTTTAAACATACAAACATAAAATACCTCCAAGATTTAGGTAATGGACTGATCTATTATGTCTCTGGACCTAAACCCAATCGAGCACCTGTGGGGCATCCTCAAGTAGAAAGTAGAGGAGGGCAAGGTGTCTATCATCCACCAGTGTCATTTTGTACTGTATTTCAAGGCAGTGCTTGTTTATAATAGTGGTCACACAAAATTACCTTAATGCCACATGAAATGGTAAGAAACGAATATGGAGAAACTAAAGTATTAAAAAAATAATTTGCAGCACAGAAATAAAAGCACACACCAAACTAGAAAAGTGCATTTCCTGAAGGTAATGCTGAATGGTTGCGCAGATAAAATTGCACCCAGCGTTCGCTATGGTGGTTGCTAAGGTGATTGCTTAGGTGTTGCTATGGTGTTGCCAAATGGTGGTTACCAAGTGGTTGCTAAGTGGTTGCTATGGTATTGCTATGGTGTCAATGGAATAGAAACACAGGCATTTATCCCATCTGTGGCAATAAACACACCAGAAAGCTTGAGGATTAGTTTTATGTTTTGACTTAAGGTTAAGGATTAGGTTTAGAATTCAGATTTAAATTAGGGTCCCATTTATGTTTTTGGTTTAAATTGAGATTAGGTTTAAATTTTAGGGTTGTACTCTGGCATTAAGTTAAAGGAAGGGTTTAAAGTTTAGGTTTAGGATGTGTCCTCACTTTAAATGTTAAGGATATAGGAATATCAATGTTGTATCATATTAGATTCTGTTTTGCAGTACTGTATCAAATTTTAAAAGCACAGTGCAGATTTTTAGTTATTAGTTTACATGTTGTTCAGTTAGTGGAGTTAGATTAATCTTTTATAATTACAAAAAAGTAAGCATTTCTTTTATTCTGATTCATTAAAATACTATATATGATATAAAGTAAAATATACATAATCGTATTGCCAAGTTCTTGCCAATACACAGCCCTTCTTGATTTAACTTATCTTTAACTGATCATAAAATTAGAGCTTATTGTGAGGCCTGTTCTAAGGAAACAGCTTTTGATGGTTCTGCTTCTGTGGTCGTGGTCGCTCAGCAGGCCTCACATCCAAACCCAGAGCATATTATCACACTATATACACCATATACAGCCCCTCCCTGTTAACCACTTACTGCTGTCTAAACTGCTTGCAGAGTGGGTGCATGGGCTAAGTGTGATAAAGGCTTTCTTAGTTTTTGTGTCTTAACACCACAGTTCTCTGTGTGTCTTTAGACTATATGGACACCATATACAGTGAGTCCAAGAAGTATTTGATCCCTTGCTGATTTTCTTCGTTGGCCCACTAATAAAGACATGATCATTCTATACTTTTAATGGTAGATGTATTCTTACATGGAGAGACAGAATATTAAAAAGAAAATCCAGAAAATAAATCTAAGGAATATATATTAATTGATTTGTATTTCATGGAGTGAAATAAGTATTTGATCCCTTAGTATTCATTAGCAGTTCTGGCTTTTACAGACCAGTTAGACACTCCCAATCAACTTGTTACCTGACCTGAAGCCACCTGTTCTCACTAATCACTTGTGTGAAAAACACCTGTCCACAGAATCAGACAGATCACACAGATTTCAAGTCTCCAACATGGGTAAAACCAAAGAGCTGTCACAGGACCTCAGAGTCAGAATTGTTGACCTTCACAAAGCTGGAATGGGCTACAAAAAGATTAGTAAGGTGTTGGATGTGAAAGTAACAACTATTGGTGCAATTATCAGAAAGTTTAAAGAGTATAACATGACAATCAACAGACCTCGGCCCGGTGCTCCAAAGAAGATTTCGCCTCGTGGGGTGGCAATGATGCTGAGAACGGTCAGAAATCGTCCTGCAACCACTCAGCAGGAGTTAGCAAATGACCTGAAGGCAGCTGGGACCACAGTTTGCAAGGAAACAATTGGCAACACTTTGCGCAACAATGGATTCACATCCTGCAGTGCCCGAAAGGTACCCCTGCTGAAGAGAGCACATGTGGAGGCGCGCCTCAAGTATGCCAATGATCATTTGAAAGATGAACCAAGTTATTGGGAGAAGGTTTTGTGGTCAGACGAGACCAAAATTGAACTTTTTGGCCTCAACTCCACCCGCCATGTGTGGAGGAAGAAAAATGCTGCCTATGACCCCAAGAACACTGTGCCCACCGTCAAGCATGGAGGTGGAAGCATAATGTTTTGGGGGTGTTTCTCTGCCAAGGGTACAGGGCTACTTCACCGCATCACTGGGAAGATGGATGGAGCCATGTACCGCACAATCCTGAAGGACAACCTCCTCCCCTCTGCCAGGGATCTGAAAATGGGCCGTGGTTGGGTCTTCCAACATGATAACGACCCTAAACATACAGCAAAGGCAACAAAGGATTGGCTCAAGAAAAATCACATTAAGGTCATGGAGTGGCCCAGCCAGTCGCCAGACCTCAATCCGATCGAAAATCTATGGAGGGAGCTGAAGGTCAGAGTTGCCAAGCGACAGCCCACCAACCTTCATGATTTAGAGAGGATCTGCAAAGAAGAGTGGGCCAAAATTCCCCCTGGTGTGTGTGCTAAACTTGTGGTTAACTACAACAAACGTCTCACCGCTGTGCTTGCAAACAAAGGCTTTGCCACTAAGTATTGAGTGTGTTTGGCAAGAGGGATCAAATACTTATTTTCCTCATTGAAATACAAATTAATTAAAATATATTCTTTAAAATTATATTCTGGATTTTTGTCTTGATATTCTGTCTCTCCATGTTAGAATATATCTACCATTAAAAGTGCAGAAGTATAGTGTCTTTATTAGTGGGCAAACAAAGAAAATCAGCAAGGGATCAAATACTTCTTGGACTCTGTAGATATAACCAAAAATGAGTATATACATGTGGTCTGCCTCCTCCACTCATCAAAGGTTTTATTCTTAGCAATCTTCCATACAGGCCAAATTAGTGGAGTGCACAACTTTTATTGTTGTCCTGTAGACTGATTTGGCCTAAGCTGTGGATCTCTGCAGCTTCTCCAGAGTGACCATGGGCCTCTTGGCTGCTTGTCTGACCAGTGTGACCATGTCTTGGTAGTTTTGCAGTGGTTGAATTATTTTCCTATTGTTGTTTGATGAATTGAACAGTACTTTTTGTGATGCTCAAAGTTTTGGATTTGTCTCTTCCGCAACTTTATCTCTGATCTGTCTGGTTAGTTCCTTGGTTTTCATGATGCTGTTTGTTCACTAGTGTTCTCTAACAAACCACAGAGGCCTTCACAGAACAGCTGTATTTATACTGAGACTAAATTGCACACAGCTCCAGGAATTTATTAACTACTTAAGTGACTTTTAAAGGCAATTGATAGCACTGGATTTTATTTAGGGGGTTCAGAGTAAAGGGAGGTTTTCAAATCACAATTATATTTACACAATTACTTCGTGCTGGTCTATCATCTAAAAAAACTATAAAAACATTTCAGTTTGTGGTTGCAAGAAGAGAAATTGTGAAAAAGTTTAAGAGGCATGAATACTTTTGCAAGCCACTATTTTACCCACTGCTTTTTGTGTGTATGTGTGGGAAGGTTTGGTGTTGAAAGCAGAACCCACAGAGAAAGCACACCCAAGTCTGTGTGAAAGCGCCCTAAATTAAATGTTTAAAACATAGTCTGATTTGATCCCTGGCAGCTTTAAAAAGTAAGCCTTAAAAATGATTAAAACATATGTATGTATATGAAATATTCTTAAATACATTGCCCGTTTTATAATGAATATGAAATTACGTTCGAAACATAAAATGTATATTTTCTCATTTATGTGAACTCATTCATGGTGAAAAAGCTAAATGTAGGCAATTATAAAGCAAAACTTTATTTTGCATGTATTTATTCAGATGCATCATTTATAAATATTACATACAAAACATATTGGCACTGCAGTCGTAGGCACGAGCCTGCAGGCCGAGTATAGGGTAGATCAGCACAGCAGTGTCAATATTACACGTTATAGCACAAACCTCGAGTGTATTATTGCAATTATTCCACAGTTCTATTATCGCTGTTTATTAAAAGGTTTTGAGTTAAAGGAGATGAGAAATACAATCAGTTTGGTTATAAAAACTCTAAAATAGTTCCATAGCTGCTCTGTTTGTAGCTGCGCTGTAAGCGCTGCATTGTTGCTAGGTTGCTAGGTCTCTATTTTCAGACATTTTAGTCAAAATTGTGGAAATCTAAGTGTAAGCGCTGCATCGTTGCTAGGTTACCTGTATGTGGCGGAGTAATACAGGGAGACATTCGGGGCATTACCAGTTAATAATGTCACTCATAAAACGCCTCTCAGCCAATCACATTGCAGGGTCAGAACTAACTGTGGGATAATAATTCTTATAATATTACTTTACTTTTAATCCTAAAATGAGAAATATTAGATATAGGCTACATTTCCATTTTAATTTACAAAACCGAATGTAGGAGGTTAAACATCAGGACTGGTGTAAATAAGGATGGAACTAATACTGTTGATGTGTTTTTAATTTTTATGCACTGAAGGTTGCTCTTCTTTCCAACACTTTTGAGCTCATAAACCACGTTACAGTGCGTGTTCTTTTTAATAGAAGTTACACGAAAGACCTCGTACGGGGGGATCAGCACCTCCCTCTCACTTGGAAATGCAGAATATTTTTCCACACTGGCTCCAAAACAAGTCTCCACTTTAAAACAGGACGTACTACCAAATCCGTGTAAGTTGTGTTTTAAAGAGGTGGAGGTAAACGACCCGAATCGAACGGTTTTATTGAGAACATCTTTTTGAAATTTAATATTAGTTCTGCGATATGTGGTTAAACACCCTGTCTGGTTTCGTTTGAGTTGCTGAATGGCGTCTGTTAAGAAGAAGTGCAGAGAGTAAAACTGAAAGTCTCCAGATTTGTACTCTGCTGATCCGTTACGAGATGCGTTGTTGAATTGGAGGTAAACGCAGTTCTCTGTGTACATGCGTATGGCGGTGGACTGATGTCTCCCCAGTCCAGTGCTCTGGTAGTGATTAGGTGCCTTTTTCCAGCCGGCAGAGCAAAAAGCAGTTGCATTATTTTCCTCTTCAATGTATTTTGAGTTTACTAATTTAAACATTGGGTCTTTACAGCCTTCATAGGAGTCGTCCACAGAGCCTTCAGCCATGTCCAGGGGCAGAACCTGTCCACTGATACGCTGCAAGATTAAAAATACATTTATTTAAGATGAATTCGTGGTATAAGAATGAGTTTATTAGCTTGTAAAAAAATAAATACATAAAAAAAACTGCTAATCTGATTTTGTAGTCTTTTATATTGGGGGAAAAAAGAGACAGGAAGTGTTTTACTAATGTTCTCTGAATGCAGAGATATGCATATATATATGTATATGTATATATATATATATATATATATATATATATATATATATATATATATATATATATATATATAAAATTATTTGGTGGCCTTATTTATTTTGTGCAGTTTTAATATTTACAATGAGACATAATTAAATTAAAAGGAAAACACAGTGACATCCCTGTTCCTTACTAGTGTCACAATGCGCCTTATTATCTGGTGCGCTTTATATATAAAAATATAATAATTATTTACAGCACATTTTATGATCTGGTGTGCCTTAATTTAGTAACTTTTATACATGTAGTTGTCCCTCCCCAGGTTCTTACAAAATTGTTCTTAAATTCACTTTGTATGAATATGTATGTTTGAATGGGTTTTTAAAGGCTATTTTTCAAAAATAAATGTGGTTGTGTTTGGTTTGTATTCTTTAAAAGTGGGTTGGGAAATGACCATAAGAAACTGTGGGTCCTGGGCTGAGACCAGTTGCCCCTGGTCAATACCACACCTGGCATTATGGATGGTACCAATAGACTCATGCGTATTTATCTGCTCAGAGAGTTCTATTCTTTTGGCAGTACCTTTCTACAGGGAGTAGACAAGTGTATTTGTGTGTTTTTGTGCATTTGGTTAGTACTGTGTTTTTTGCACTGTAAGGCTTAGGCATCGGATTATAAAGCACACTCAAATTTTTGGCCTATTTTCATACATAAGGCGCACCTGATTATAAGGCGCATTATGCGACACTAGTAAGGAACTGGGGTGTCACCATGTTTTCCTTCTATTTCATTAAAGATAAACTAAGTAAGCCAAACTAATTCGTAAAAAAAGTGCTAGATATTAATCTACACAGATTTCCAAATGCCACCTGACAGCACTACACTGAGAAACCCTGAGTGTTCCAGGAAGCCGGGTTCGTCCTACATAGCTTGTTTGAACACAATAAACACGAGGACTACAGTTCAATATACTCGCCTCTGAACTGTGAAAGAGTTAGCGCTTAGTGAGGTTAGAGGCTAAAGCTAATACTGCTCCAGTCTCGGTGCTGGATAACTAAACTGATACACCTGTAAAATGCTGTACTTCAGCAGAGTGACTTTACTGCTTCTTAATACCTGACTTGTAAAATTCATACTTAAGGAGCACACTGATGATTTTTGGCAAAATTAAAGGATGTTAAGTGTGCGTTATAGTACGGTACATTTTGACATATAGTGTTTGCCTCTTACCATCTGTACAGACACAGAAACAGTCACCAGGAGCAGCACACTGACCACAAACACAGTCATCTTCATACAGCTTAAGACCATTCTGAAGAAAACCAGAGACTGTAGAGAGAAATAATTAATTTATATCAGTAAAATGATTCTTCAAAATTATAACATAATATCAGACATTTTGGTGCTTAAGTGCATCAGTTATCATCAGTTAAGTATATACAGAAATTTTAATACATAGCTGATTAACATATTATTATAATATATATTAATATAATATATTACCCTTTCTATTTTCCTGCTTTTAACACAATTTACATTCAGAACTGACTGTTCACTTCATGCCTAATATGTGTACAGTTTTACAGTGTAAATTAAGGTACTTTTTTTCAGATATTATTTGCATTAGTTCTACTTACAATCACTTAGGTGTTTTAAAAATGGCTCCGTCCTCTGAACTCTTCGTTACACCAACCCTGATGTGAATAAATCTGAAAAGCTTCTGTTTGGACCACCAGACAGTTTTATTCTTAGCTGTCTGGAGGTTTAGACTTCCTTCTTCCTCTCCTTAACCTGCATTGCCAAATCCGATTTAAGGCTTTTCCTATATTTCAGAGTGAACTTCCTTTTTTCAGTCTTGTTTTTGCTCAGGTCTCCTTTTGCTACTTTTGAACTGAGCTGGGGTTGATCAATGATTTGTTGCTGAGTCTTCTGTTCTCAAAACAGTTTCATTTTCATTCATTTAATTTTCATCCCACTTTCAGTTAAGCTCTTGAGTCTGTGCTTATGGCAAGAACTTGGTGATCTGTAATGTATCACAGTACAGGGGTCATGATTCAGTACGTCTGCATAAACTGCAATAATGAATGGAAGGTATCAAACTGTTCAAATACATATTAAGAAAAACTGTTATAGTTTAAAAGACACACTTTATTATTCAATATTTATAAAATATGAGTGAAATTAAAGTTTACTTTTTCGTTTAAAAGCACTGCTGTCTAGGGGGCGGGGTTTAAAAGGAACACTAAACTAACCACAGTCTGACACCAACCAAATGGGCACCCAAATGTGTGAGACACATTAAAGTGAGAGAGAGATGGAGAGAGAGAGATGGAAAGAGATGAAGAGAGAGATGGAGAGAGAGATGAAGGAGATGGAGAGGAAGAGGGGGAGAGAGAGATGGAGAGAGATAGAGAGAAGTGAAGAGAGAGATAAAGAGAGGTATGGAGAGAGAGATGAAGAGAGATGAAAGAGAGAGAGAGAGATGGAGAGGGGGCAAGAGAGAGAGATAAAGAGAGATGAAGAGAGAGAGAAAGAAAGGTGAAGAGATGTAAACAGATGAGAGAGAGAGAGATAGAAGAAAAAAAGAGATGGAAAGAGAGGTGAAGAGAGAGATGGAGAAAGTGAGAAAGATGGAGAGAGATGGAGAAAGAGAGATGAAGAGAGAGATGGAAAGAGATGAAAAGAGATATGGAGAGGGAGAGAGAGAGAGAGAAAGATAAAGAGAGGTGAAGAAAGAGATGGAAAGAGAGAGGTGAAGAGAAAGATGGAGAGAGAGATGGAGACAGGCAAACACAGACTGGGACAGAGACACAGATAGCCACAGAGAGATACTGGACAACAATCTATAATTATATAATAAAATTATTATTATTATTATTATTATTATTATTATTATTATTATTATTATTATTATTATTATTATTATGTAATGTTATTTATAATTTATATGAAATGTTTACATTATGCACATGTAAAAAGGTACATTTATAGATGTACATGTGTTGTCTGTGTTCTCCTGCCTTGTTGACCTTTATTGTATGTTTGTTAAACTGACGATCTTTGAGGAACAGAGTTAGAAGTGATTTCTGATATTAACAGTCTGTGCTAACTTCCTGTTTTACACTCTAGATTTGAGTTGTTACTGTTCAGGGGTCATGAGCTTTTACTATTATGTACATTTACGCAATGTGTCATTTTTAATTTCACTTCTTAAGTTACTTAAGTGTAAAGGTTTGGTTATCGTTACTTAATAATTACTACGTAATTATTGTTTAGACAATTTTTTAAGTCTACTCCTTACATTTACACAATTATCTGAACTTTCTACTTCTTACATTTTAAAAATAGCCTCGTTACTCTTATTTTAATTTCAACTTGTTTCATTCAGACGTTTCATCTTTTAATAAAACCCCTATCCAGATAAATCTCTCCATCCAGATCCAGTGAATTTGATTGTGATTGGACGTAGAGAAGTATAAACATATACCATTCTGACTCCCTATTGGTTTATACTGTGATCCATCACACCTGCACACGTCGCGCCCCCCCCCCCCCCCCACACACACACACAGTAAGAACATAGCAGATGTATGTAGTCTAGTATGAAGATGATCCGTGCAGAGACTCAAGAGAACTCCAGATAAACTCCAGTCCAACTAAACTTTAACTTTAATATATTTACATTCTACTAAAATACATTCATTTACAATCAGCATATATGCAGCTGAAGCACTAGAGAACCTGGTGCATCCCAAATTTATCAACATTAACATTTTAATAATATAACATTATAGTCATTATGGCTTTAAAAAAAGTGTTTTAGGGAGGGGGGTAGTGCACTATAGGACCCTGTGGTTCAGCCTAAACTTTTGTCATTAATGGTATTTTTCCCCTTAAATTACTTTTAATTTTATATTTTAAATAGTTTTAAATCCAGCACAACACTTTTACTGGGGTTAAAAGCTTGAATTAATACTTCAACTTCTATTTTAAACCCTAGTATCGATACTTCTACCTACAGAGTTTTAAATACTTTAGTGAGGAATACTTTTCACACCTTTGGAACTATGGAACATCGTGTTCAATATTGTGTCCTCATTATCACTCTGTAAAGTGGCCTAAGCTTTTGTTCTTAATGGCAATTTTTCCCTTACATTACTTTTACTTTTAAACTTTGATGTAGTTTTGAAATCAGTACTTTTACACTTTTACTTAAAGAGTAAAAAGAGTTGATACTTCAGCTTCTATAGAAGTATTTTAAACCTTAGTCTGAGTAATGAATGAGAATATTATTTGATAAAACACATCAGCCAAATATTTCAGAGCTGCTATCTAATTTTTCGGCATTAAAATCCTCTGTTTACACATCTACACAAACAGCACACCTGTGTACCATATGACATAAAAGATCAGATTTGAGCTGCATTTACCTGCTGTATGAATGAATGCTGTGTGATTGTATCTGGAGGGACAGTAGAGTGGTGTATGAAGAGCAGAGCCTCTGATTTTTGGCCTCTAGATCGTAGTTCAGTCCAGTCTGAGCTTATAGAAGAATTTTTCATCCTGATTGTGAGTATAATCTGGTAGCGTATACTGGTGTTTAGTCCTGGTTCTCAGTGTGGCTGGGTCTGTGCTGGTTAGCTCTAGCCTCAGATGTTCAGTGGAAGGTTTGAGAGAGAATTGAGTAGTTTGAGGAGCCTCTGATTTTTGGCCTCCAGATCACAGTTCAAAGCAGATCAAATAATTGATTTTTGTTTCTTGACTCTGAGCTTAATCTAGTAGTGTATACTCATCAGCAAACGTGTCCGAATGAGTCCCTTCAACAGCCAGTGAAATCCAGGCATGAGAGCTAAACAGGAGAAATTGTAGTGTTTTATTTTAGTGCTCAAACGTATTCAATATTTTCTGATTCTGAGTACAAAACTGAATTTTGCTTCTTCTACTGCAGTTTCTTAATTTTACATTCCACCTTAAATATGTAGTACTTATTGCATACTACTATACTATAATATTTAAGATGGAACATAAATTCAAATAAGAAGCTAACATCTGCTATGCTTGTAAGTGTAGCCAACCAGGGCGGTTTCAAGGCATTAGTTACTGTGTTACTAATTAAGTCTATGTACAACCCCTGGCAAAAAGTATGGAATCACCAGTCTTGGATGAGCACTCCTTCAGACATTTCATTCTGTAAAACAAACTCTGATCAAAAACATGATACAATAATAAGGTCATTCCAAAGTGCAACTTGTTGGCTTTCAGGAACACCCAAAGAAATGAAGAAAAAACATTGTGGAAGTCAGTGAATGTTACTTTTATTGACCAACCACAGGGAAAAAAATATGGAATCACTCAATTCTGAGGAAAAAAGTATGGAATCATGAAAAACAGATAAACAAAAGATGATTCAAAATACATCACTAGTATTTAGTTGCACCACCTTTGGCTTTTATAACGGCTTTCAGTCTCTGAGGCATGGACTTGATGAGTGACAAACAGTATTCTGCATCAATTTGGTGCCAACTCTTTGATAGCAGTTGCGAGATCAGCTTTGCAGGTCGGAGCCTTCTTGTGGACCATTTTTTTCAATTTCCACCACAGGTTTTCAATTGGGTTGAGATCTGGACTATTTGCAGGCCATGACATCGACTGAATGTGTCTTTCTCCAAGGAATGCCTTCACTATTTTTGCCCTATGGCACGATGCATTGTCATCTTGGAAAATTATTTCATTATCTCCAAACATCTGTTCAATTGAAGGGATGAGAAAACTGTCCAAAATGTCAATGTAAACTTGTGCATTGATAGAAGAATTAACCACAGTCATCTCCCCAGTGCCTTTGCCTGACATGCAGCCCCATATCATCAAGGACTGTGGAAATTTGGTTGTTTTCTTCAGGCAGGCCTCTTCATAAATCTCACTGGAACGGCACCAAACAAAAGTTCCAGCATCATCACCTTGTCCAATGCAGATTCTTGACTCATCACTGAAGATAACTTTCATCCAGTCATCCACAGTCCATGATTGCCCACTGCAGTCTTGTTCTTTTATGTTTAGGTGTCAATGATGGTTTTCTTTTAGCTTTCCTGTATTGAAATCCCATTTCCTTTAGGCGATTTCTTACGGTTCGGTCACATACATTGGCTCCAGCTTCTTCCCATTTATGCTTCATCTGTTTAGTTGTACTTTTTCAGTTTTCAAGACAAATGGCCTTAAGTTGCTTGTCTTGAAGCTTTGATGTCTTTCTGGGTCTACCAGTACGCTTGGCTTTAACAACCATTCCATGCTGTTTGTATTTGGTCCATATCTTGGATACAGCTGACTGTGAACAGCCCACATCTTTAGCAACCATGCGTGAAGAGTTACCTTCTTCAAGAAGTTTCACAATCCTCTCTTTTGTTTCAAGAGACATTTCTCTTGTTGGAGCCATGGTTCTTGCCACTCTAATTCGTCCAGCAGCCCTCCAAGGTGTCTGCAGGTGTTTTTAACTGCAGACTAACGAGCAGATCTAATCTGAGGCAGGTGTCCATTTAGGGAAAGGAAATTGACTGGGTGTGTCCTTATTTTCTACCTTCAATTTGAGTGATTCCATACTTTTTTCCTCAGAATTGAGTGATTCCATATTTTTTTCCCTGTGGTTGGTCAATAAAAGTAACATTCACTGACTTCCACAATGTTTTTTCTTCATTTCTTTGAGTGTTCCTGAAAGCCAACAAGTTGCACTTTGGAATGACCTTATTATTGTATCATGTTTTTGATCAGAGTTTGTTTTACAGAATGAAATGTCTGAAGGAGTGCTCATCCAAGACTGGTGATTCCATACTTTTTGCCAGGGGTTGTATATCATATTTACATGCACAGAATACATTGCATTAACATTAAGAGGGCCCCATACTCAATTTTAGCATATTGAAAGTAGTCACTATTAACAGCTTAGTGAGAGAAATTCACTCTACCTTCATCAGTGAAGACATTGTTAAAAAGGGGGTTCTTAGACATTAAAGAAAAGCATATTAAGCTCAGAGGTGGAAAAAGTACTGAAAATTGTAATTAAGTAAAAGTACCTTTACTTTGCTAAAATTCTACCCAAGTAAAAGTGAAAAGTACTCAATTTAAAATGTACTTTGAGTAAAAGTTACATAGTTACTTTTAATTATTTGATGTAAAAAGGTAAAAACAAATCATAAATTAAATCCTTTTTAATGAACTATTATTCCACATAATAATTTGGATCTTTCAGGCAGTATTTGTTCAGACCACCCCATAAAACATTTTCAAGAACAAGTGGTATAGGTTTCTATGATCCATATTTTTCTTTACTATTAAAAAGTTATGGTCTTATAAGTGACCATAAACTGTAATGTTATTGTTTTACAGGTCATTATTATTTTTTCAATTGTCATTGCTGTGCTTTAACTGCTATTTACATGTTTTTTTTTACATTTAGGCAGATTGTTTAATGATAAAAACACTTACCACTACATGCTTTCTCAGGTTTGATGTGGAAGTTTTGAAAGCTGACAGCTCTGTCCGGCAGGGCACATTTTGTATTGCAGGAGGACGTTATGGCCTTGTTATTCCACGCGAGAGCATCCGTGCCAATTTTTTATTTTTTTTTTGTAATTCAGACAATTGCTTTTTGTTTCAGCATTTTATTTTTTACTCAGTAATTGGGAGTTTCCAATGTAGCAAAGTAAATTACTTGTGTCAAAATGTACTTGAGTAAAAGTAAAATGACCTATTTTAAAAACTACTTTAAAAATGACAGATTACTCATAAAATCTACTCAATTACAGTAACTTGAGTAAATGTAATTCATTACTTTCCACCTCTGATTTAAGCGATAAAGAAAATGTATGGTAAGAGGCCTAATTTACCCTAGCAAGTTATCACACACCACTGTCTTTTTTTTTTTCTCTATTTTTTTATGGCTTCAGGATGAGTAACTCTATTTCATGATTGCTAAAGGTTCATGTTTTGCCGGCTGCAGGTATCATGAACCTGGCTGGTTGGCTTACTGTCTGCGGCTTGAGGGGGGATTCTGATGACAGTGTCGTTGTAGTTTCCTGCATTGACTTTCACAGAATTTAAAGGGGTGCTCACACTTTTTCATTGCATTCAATTCATAACCAGTCGATGTCTGGGGGCTCCAGGCCAGCTCGAGACTCTACATAGACTGCTGTACCACTGACCTCCAGTCTGTAAAGACCAGACCCTTCTAATTCATTTATTTATTATTTAGACCCTTTTTATTTATTTAGTTTTTAGGCAGTGCAAATGATTTGTGTATGCAGCGATAGCAGCAATCCATTATGCTGCTGTGTTTTGGAGCTTGTTTGGTTCAATTCAGTTGTGCAGTAGGGACGGAACTTCTGATAATCATTTTGGAAGTCGAATCATCTGGCCATTATTTTTCTGATTAGTCGATTAGTCAACAATTTGTATCTCATCTCTAAGGTTTAGTGCCCCTTTAAGTACTGATAATGTCCTTGATGTGCGTACAATAAGTAAATTAATCACAATACGAAAAAATATCAATATATTATCCAGCTCTAATTTCTATGATATTCTTGGCGATATGACAATTTTTTTTACATTAATTTTAAGTGTATACTAATTAAACAAAATAAATATTAGTTTTATTTTGTTTAAATATTAAAGTTTTATTCATTCAGTAGAAACCCTAAAAAACTATCAACTGTCTATTTCATAAACAGTAACTTACCAAGACCAAGATTTACCCTGTTTTTTTGACACCCCTAGTCGACACTGACAGTGTGGATTCTAATTATTAGCTAAAAAACAAAAAGGGTGAAATTGCTATTGATGTTCATTCACCATAAAATGAGAAATACTCAATTTGTAATCTGATATGACTTTAAATATCATTTAGTGTATTCAAGATATAAGACGCCCCAAATTACGACTTATTAAAAGACATAATTAAAGGATCTGAGGTGAATCTGCCTTGGTGCCAAAATAACACAGAACTATTTCAGAGCTTATGTGGAGTCCAGGCCTCTGATGCTCAGGTCTCAGTATTTGGCAGGTGGTTTTATTGTTGTGGCTGATTTCATTGGTTTAAATGAAACCAGTGTTTCATAAGAGACTGTGCATCTTCTACCCTATGAAGAGTATCATAGTCATGTACAGATATACCCTTATGTGACCACGAGAGGGCGCCACATTCTAACCTTTCTTAAGGACTCCCTGCTGATCTATGAGGACACACTGCTCTGTGTGTATCAGGGTCATTTATCACAAATAACACATAGTATCACACACACACACACACACACACACACACACACACACACACACACACACACACAAACACGGCTCCATTTCCCTCATGATGCTGCTTTTATCTGCTGAACTCCTCTGCCTCTGCTGAACCCTGTGTTTCCAAAACATCCATCAACCAACCACACACACACTTTCACTTAAACACACAATCACAATCCTAATCCTTCAGCACACAAAGCTGATAGATCTAGCTTAATTATATACAATTAAATTCAAGCTCGTTTTGAAGCTCTAGGATTCAAGAGCTTCTGGCTCAGAATTCTGGATTTTGATACTGAAAAGGTCAGACACTAAAGTTTCTGTCATTTATGTTTAGTGTTAAATATGTAGACAGATATGGACACAATTTTTTTTTCTATGGCATCACTTAAGGAAATTTGGGGACACTTAAAAAGGTTGGCCTTTACGCTATCTGGACGGGATTAGTTTCTCTGGGGTTCCTCTGTGGTTTTATTCCTGTCTGGAATGACCATCTATGTGTTTTTCTCAGACATCCTCTGAGAAAATTACAGGCTATCTACTGTTTTTTACCGAACTCCGTGGTCTTCTGATAATTTCAGTCCCGTCTGGATCCACATCTCTGAGTTTCGTCTCCTCACGTTTAATAAAATAGCTATTTGTCCACTGCCACGCACCGTAGTTACACTTTGGGCGCGTGTTTCCATGGAGATCCACATAAACACAACAGCGAGTGGAAATGGAGGAGCTACTGAACGTGAAGTCATGTGACCGAGAAAGCCATACAACTCACTGGTCCTCCTGTTTTTTTAATTGTTTAGTCACTGAGTAGAAGTGTGAAATATTTTTCACAGACGTCCCCCTGAGGGATTTTGTCTGTAAAATACCTCGAAACATTAGTTTATACAGTGGTATGAAAAAGTTTGGGTACCCATGATCATTTTTTAAGATTTTTATTTATAAATAATTGGTTGTTAGAATCAGCAATTTAAGTTAAATATATCATATAGCAGATGAACACAGTGTTTATAGTTTATAGGATTTACAGAAAGTATGGGATAATTCTTTGAACAAAATTTGACAGGTGCATAAATTTGGCCCCACCGACTGGCTTCTGGTTGAAGCTATTTTGGACCATTCTATATCTGTTATTAACTGAATTCAAATATCAACTAGGTCGACTAATTATTGCAGCCCTGTGTACTGTATGAAATCTAGTTTACAATGTTTTTTTTCATTTGCCCTATAACTGAGGAAAACTCAGTTTGGAAGTGAGAAATAAGGTGCAAGGTTCATTGTACTTACACCTACAGTTATGAGCATGTTTTTATCTGTATGATCAACTTTTTAACCATATTGGCCATTTAAAAAACAGCTTGGACTGTTCTGAGACCAGCTACCAGCTAAATCTGCTTGTGAGCAGAGTTTTTTAGTGAGTTTTCAGCAGGGAGATGTTAGGCTTCAGGTTTTTCTGCATGTGATAAATACTCTTGTGTTATTCCCTGTAAAAAATGTCTCTTCATGCACTTTGGGTTAAATTTGCTTGTGTCCGGTTCCTGATGGTGAACAGCTTGCTCAGAGCCTGGTGTGCTTTTATTAGATCAGATTAAAGCTGGCTTTATTCAGCTAATGGAGAAGGTGCCGGGGGACAACGTGACCCCATTTAGCAGGACTTCCCATGGGGAAGGGGGACATGTGTGTCTGTGTGTGTTTGTCTCTCCTCTCCTGATGCGACCCCCCCAAACAAACCTCATCCTCCGCTCTCTCCTCTCCTTTTTCAGGATGTCTCACCCTTGAAGATGAGTAATGATGGTGTCACGCACACACCTCTCCATTCATCATGATCAGGGGCGAGAGAGATAGAGATAGAAAGAGCGAGAGAATAAGAGAGAGAGAGAGATGCGAGGAAGACAAAGAAATGTAGAGGAGAGAGGAAGCGTGATTGATTGCTGAAGAAAATTAAGCACTGCTCTTTAGCTTGTGCTCTTAATTATGCTAATGAGACGTCTCCTCTCTAGCATTGTTCTCTTCCTCGGTCTCGCTCTTTCGCGCCGACGCTCCTTCCCTCTTTCCTTCATCATTAACGTGGCGTGTGCAGTATGCCGACTTAATCCACCGCGGCTGCGCTACGGCGGGTGGGTGGGTGATTGAATTTCTTTTCAGGTCTCGTGTTTTCCCCCCTTGTCTGTTTTAGTCATTTCCAGCTCCCACCCGTTAACTAGGACTCCCCCATCATCACATGATGTCTCCAGCACTGAAAGGGTGAAGGTGAACACATGCTTCCTCTGAGGAGACTGCTCTGCCACTAGCTCAGCACTCACACCAAACAGCTGAACACGCTTGGAGGAGAACACTAAGCTGCCAGTTCTGCTTTGTTTGCTAAATAAGATGTTTGCCCTGTATATATATATATATTATTTACTAAGTACACTTTTGGTCAAAGAATATCTAAGTTCTGTAAATACACTGCCTGATCAAAAAAAAGGTCACACACTAATATTTCATTGGGCCTCCTTTAGCTTTGATTGCGGCACACATTCACTGTGGCATTGTTTTAATAATCTTCTGCAACGTCACAAGATTGATTTCAGTCCAGTGTTGCTGGATTAATTTTTCACCAAGATCTTGCAGCAGCATTGATGATGGTAGAGTCTGACCACTGCACAAAGTCTTCTCCATCCAGCACATCCCAAAGATTCTCAATAAGGTTAAGGTCTGGACTCTGTGGTGAACTCTCTCTCAATCCATGTGTGAAAATGATGATCTCATGCTCCCTGAACCCTGAACTCTTTCACTATTCCAGCCCCATGAATCCTGACATTGTTATCTTGGAATATGTCAGTGTTCATCAGGGAAGAAAAATCCATTGATGGAATAACCTGGTCTATATTCAGTATATTCAGGTTGTCAGCTGATCTCATTCTTTCAGCACATACTGTTGCTGAACCTAAACCTGCAGACCAACTGCAGCATCAACCCCACATCATTTACTTACTTAAATCAAGGTGGAGACTTTTTTTTTTGAAAAATAGAAAAATGAAAGAGAAAAAAATGTTTTTACTTGATCTTATTCTAATTTCTAATTCAGTAGGTCATGTGGCTTCTTTCTCTTTATTAAAGTGGCAGTCTGTATTATTTTGTTTCTAAACTGAAAGCAGAAGCATTTCTGAGTGAAAAATGGATTAAATATTGTGTTTAATGGTACCAGTCTGCTTGAACAACCATCCCTGCTAAACCCAATATATTTATTCTAAAAACTGGGGTGTCGTGTTCTTCTGGCCACGTCACACGTCTTTACGTACTTGTCACATGTACAGCCTCTAAAAGGGGATCCGGCTCAGTTTTACTGAACGCGAGCGGCTGGTGGAGCAATGGAGACTTCAGAAGGGGAAACTCAGAGCTCAGCAGCTCATTCACTCATAGTAAATACAAAGAAATGAAGGAGTGAAGTTTCTGATTAAGCGCTCTCTCGCTCTGACAGGAGACCGTATTACACCCGCCCAGTTTAAAATGATTCTTCTGCATGCTCGGTGCAATTACCCACTCTCACCTGAGAGGGCCCTAATACACAAACTTACGGACATCAGCTTTAAACTGAATAATATGTTGTGAGACCAATAGAGGGTAGATACATACTGGAAGTTTATAAATATTTATGAATAATAACAGTTTATCTGTAATTTAGTCTTAAGCCTGAAGTTAAGGGGAAAAAAATGTATTTAACTAAAAAAAACATGATGAAGAGGAGCACACTGTGGTTCATATGATCAGCGAGAAAACTCTCTCTTTATTGTATTTTTCTGAAAAACAAAAAACTGTTCTGTTCTGTAAGTCTCTGGTGTTACCATTTCCGTAATTCTGTACAAGGGAAAAGAGAAAGAAAGCACTGCATTAGGTACAGACTCAAATCCTCCAACTAAAAAAAAAAACCCTTCAAAATAAAAGTCAGAGAAAAAGTTTACATTACCCATTAGTATTAAGACATTGTCTGAAGTGCAATGGTACAGCTCAGATGAGTTTAAAAGTGGGAAATGAAAACAAACTAATAAAATAAAAATACTCTATTTTAAACAAACAGTAATACCTTTACAGAGAGTAGAGACACATCTTCCGGTGTATTTAAAGTAGTAAAAACATATTTACAAATAGCCATTCTTATATATATATCTTTTTTCATCACATATATAATCAGCACCAGTACAAAAAAAAGCCCAAAAAGAAGACGACATTGATGACTGACAGAAATGACCAACAAAAAATAACAATAATAATAATAATAGAATAGCAGATTCTTGTCTGACTTGGTCCCAGGAGAGTTGAGCATTAAGAAAGAACGAGGCTGGAGAGACCATCAACAGCAACACTAACACCTTAACCTCCCCAAAAACACTGAAACACTGCAGACGCCGCGGACGGCTCGTTCCATCTCTCTCTGACTGATGAAGGAGAAAAATCAGTTTGTAAAAAAATAAAGGAGCAGTCACCCTAGTATTACATTCCTCAGAGGTTTAAAACAATCAAACTAGATTTAAATAGACTAGCTATGCCGCCATGACACAACGTACACACATACGTACATACACACAAATGGGGGATAACCGGAAATCCATCGCGGTTCTACTTCTTATTTTTTAATGAAATCATCGTAGAGATTAAAACGGATACAAATTAAGAGAAATTAAGAGTCACCTCTTCCCAGCTGGCTGAGAAGAATGAGAGGTGATGAATAATGAAGTAAAGGCTTTTTGGTCAGGTACTACAACAGCATGGATCAACAATAGTAAAGATATTACAATAAACTCAGTAGAATAGAACACAGCACACACCGAGAACATATGCCTCACTGGAGGAACCGAAGGTGGGAAGATGTTGGTTTAACCTCTTGGATTCTAGGATAATTAATATTTAGTGATTGATTATTAATCATAATGCAGAAATTATCGCAAATTAATTTGGTTTAACGTGTCTCGAGTCCCAAAGGGTTCTATATTAGGGCCCATTAAAAGGTTTGTAATCAAAGCAGTAACAGCAGTAACATATTTGATGAGTTAACAGGCATGGAAAGCATCGTCAGATTAGAAACTTTTACAATTGATTACAAAGAAGAATCACACAGATGGTAAACTCAGGTCCATATAGTAAAACCCTGGTACATGATTTTGTTCCAAATACCTTGGCAGCTCAGCTACAGCTCTGCTATATATACAGAGCCCTCCAGGTAGTTGGAACAAAATCCTGAAGTGGATTTTCACTATCTGAACATGGATTTTCCAGCACTAGAACCAAATATGATTTGAGGAAGTCTGCCAGATTCAGTGGTGGATACAGCATGACCCTCTGTACTTCTGTTTAGTTGTAATCAGAACATCTTTATTCTACAGTAAAATGGCATTTACAGCATTCTATGCAATCACTCAATGATAGCCTATAAACCCTGTAAATTAAACATTGTACAGTGCTCCAAAATTAAGGTGATCCAATTGGTTCTTTAAGTAACACCATAGAACAACCAGTTCAGGTTTAAAACAAGAACCTAGTTTGTACAAAAAAGATGTGTAAGTGTGAAGAACCTTTTAAAAAAGGTTAGAAAAACCTATGTTGGGTGTAAAATTGTTATTAAAAGGTTCTTTTTTATTTTTAAGGTTGTTTCACACTTACACAGTGGTTCTCCTATGGCAGAGATCTATAAATGCCACCCTAAAATCTGGAATGCTCTTATTTTAGCAGCCTCTGTCGCTACTGTATTGCAGCTCTGATGAAGATTCTATGGATTCACTCAAAGACGTTTTTTTTTTGTAGCACCTTGTTTTGCCTTTAAATTAAGAGATATCTAGAAGTGATATTCGTAGTGGGTGTAGAGATCATGTTTACACATTTCACAAAAGAACAATATATTAAATTGTATGCATTTTGAGAAATAAACACTTCAATATCTCTTGGCAAAATATTAGTTGAGTAAAACTAAAACTATGAAGTATTTAAGTATTCCATCAACAGAGGGGCTCCATATGATCAAGAGCAGAAATGCTTCAGTTCAAATGCTTAAATAATTATTTTCTAATGTAATACAAGCCAAGTATTGATGGTCAATGATAGGTAATACTTTAGGCTGTTTTTAGATGTATAATTAGTACATATTTGGCTTTGGTTGCGGCTTTTTTTAATTTCACCACTCCCGTTATTTTAACTCAGATTAAAACATGCTTTATTTTCTTTTATGCTGGCGAGAGAAAAAGAATAACGTATTAGTGGCTTCTTTATGTTACTGTTCCCTATGAGCCACATAGTGTAGCCTAGCATAGCTCAGCATAGCTTAGCGTTCATCTCCAGATAGTGCGCTGTGGTTATAATCAATAAAAGGCTTTCTCTAGTGAGCTGGGTTTATGTAAATCGTGGGGTATTGTAGGGGTATGCATACACAGGAAATTTGGCAGTGTTAAATCAACACTGTTAGTGTTAAACTTTACACTTTCAGTGTTAATATAACACTAACAGTGTTGATTTAACACTGCCAAATTTCCTGTGTATAATAAGTCAGCACTGTTATGTAACAGTTTTGGGGTTTTGGAATTGGCTCATTTTCCAGTTTCGTATTGAATATTCCGAATTTTCTTTTGAAGGAGGAACATGTCTATTCTAGCTCCTCTTAGTGTCATTTTGATGAAACTTTTATTAAGGATCACTTGTTCATCAAACTAATATAACATATATATATATTTTTGTGTAATTTTACTTTTCAGAGAGAACACATACTTTTACTCAATTACTATTTTACCAAGAGTATTCATACTTTATCCTCAGTACAGAAGTTTCATATTGATAAAGAGAGAGTGTGAGATTGCTTTAAAAAAAAAAAAAAAAGATGACCCACTGAGGCCTATAGAAGCAGCAGGCTCGTTCTGTTAAAATTCCCTTCCTAGAATGACTAAATTCTTCAATAAAATCAAACTTCTGCCACAATATGCTGTCAAAATATCTGTCCTACATCACTCTATTATAGTACAACTTTTACCAGGTTAAATCTCTGTTCAAACAAGATTAAATTTCATTTCCATGTGAAAATACGGAACATTTACAGCCGCAGTGTTGAGAAGCTGTTCTGGATGGTGTATCTGAATGGTTTTAGCCTGTAGAGCTGATGCCATGCTTGTGTTCATAGCTGCCATATGACTTATGAGAAAACATCATCTCATCCAGCCTCCAGATTTTAAGCGGAGAGATAAGTTTGTAGCTGCCAAGTCTCTTTGATTACTGTTAACACACACACACACACACACACACACACACACACACACAAACGGTTGCCCAGCTACAGCAGAAAATCCACAATAGACTTGCAAAGAGAAAACAAAGAAGACTGTGATTCATGTTTCATCATGATGCCTGAAGAGCAGATACGAAACACTCTCGCGCACTTTCTCACACACACACACACACACACACACACACGACTAGAGCAGCGGGCCATGTCAGAGAGAGTGAGAAGATAAGGAGAACAGATTTGATAGATAGGGATGCACAATGATATCAGAATCTGAATCATCTCAGTATCAGGTAATTAGATTTGATTAGATTAAATTATTAGAATCCAGCTCTGCACAATCTGATAGGCTGAACAAGAAGGCCCCGCCCCCAGTTTCAGACTGAGCATCATAACTGAACAGCAGGTCTTGCAGCTAATCAATAGGCATTTAAACCCCTCCCCTTTGCACTGAGCCAATCATTGTCTGAAGGCGGAGCCTTGAGTCTAAAGGGAAGGTCTTGTTGGGCATACCGAGCTTCACTATGCTTTGGCTGGACTGACATGTACATGATTATGTTCCACACATGCTAGCTGTGATAATGGCCTGTATGTCCAGCTGATATTTGATGATGTATCTGCTGGTAAGTACAGAATTAGATGTTATATTTCCTTTAAATGCTGATCCAGATTTCTTTTTTTTATTGTGCTATGTACCAGTACTGAGTGATGGAAAAAATGTATGGTGATTTTGGGCTGTGTATTGGCAAGGACCTGCGGATATAGCTTATAACTTATATATCTACTAGATACAGATTATAACTGTCCAGTATCATTTATTTTACTTTAATCCTGGATATATGGAGATATGTGGAGTGCTTTATTAGTGTCATGACGTTCTGGATGAATGAATTCTGCTACAAATCTGATAAAATTACTGCACACCCCTAACTGAGATATAAAAAAATACAATATCATATCATATGCAATAATAAAATTTAATGTTCAATTTGTTGCAGTGGTGTATTCTTGAAATATATATATATATATATATATATATATATATATATATATACACACACACATCTCTCCAAGAGTATCTTTATCGCTATTGGGACTAGGTCAACATGGACGTCTAATTCTGTATCTACTGGCCATGAACCCAGCTAGCATACATGGTAGCCCTGCCAAGATATAGTGAAGCTCAGCATGCCCAACAAGGCCTTCAGACAATGTTTGATGCATGTAAATTAGGAATTAGATTGATAATATTGCAATACTTTTAAGATATTGATGTTTTCATACACCCCTGTTGGATATTAGTGCAGAATTCCCATATCAGTACATCCCGAATGATGAAAGAGTAGAGAAAGAAAGAAAAGCTGATATGAAACTGTTTGTTTGGCTTGTCGAATTACTGTGAAATGAAAGGGATCTCTTGGGTAAAGGTGACTGAGAGAAACACAGATATGTAAAATATACAGCCGCAGACACAGAGCAGAGCAGAGGGCCACAATCTCAGATTCTAGAGAGTGAATAAAAAGAGAACAGATGTGATTGATAGGGATGCACATGATGATCAGAATCATCTCAGTATCAGATTTGGACGATATATTTGATATCAAGTCCTTGGCCTCAGACTGGGCTCCATAACCATATGCCAGATACTGACTAGATGGCTGTAGCCCATCCCATCATTGTCTGGCAGGGCCTAGTACATAAAAAATATCAGATATGACTATCCAAATCACACTAAAGGGGTTACAGGTTAAAATATTGCGGTATAATATGATACAGTAAACCTAGATTACGTTTTTTCATGGAAAAAAATGTGGTTCAGAGTTAAACATAACAAAATAAGAACCACTGTCTGCCACTGCCACAGGTACAGTAATAAATGAAAAGTGATACTATTTTTTTGGAGAATCAGTTCCATACTACTGCAAAACAAAACAAAGAATCATGATGTTTGATATCTGCTCAGCATTTCCTTATCAGTGCATCCCTAGCAATAAAACAGAGAAAGAAACTAACTCACACATTCACACCCAAACACACTTCACAATTGGTTGAACGTTGATGAACCAGGCAGATGTTTGAAGATGGAGGCTGATATCTTGTCAAACCAAAACCGTTCTGTTTAGAATTCATTTTAGGGAAACTTGATTTGCAAACTTCACATTAGAAAAAGTGACTGCAGGACTGAAGGAAAGATGGGCACATCATCATTAAGCCTAAAGAGACTCAGCTCCTAGATGGGAGCACAGCTCGGAGATCGTTGGTTTAAATATAGTGACAGCACACGTACAATACACGACATGTAATATTTTCCCCAAGTTGTTGAACATTAAATGAAAACAGCGAAACGAAAACACATCCATAAATCTTTTTCCTTTTTTACGTAATAAAAAACACTTTTTCCCCAGGCCCGTCCCAAAACCTATACAGTTTTCTGTGTTGGCTATTGACTAGGGAAGAACTCATCCATCCAGCCATCTGTTGAGTCCAGCTCTGCACTGTCTGATAGGCCAAAAGAAACCCCGCCCCCACCTCCCGATGGAGCGCCGTAACCATATGCCAGGTCCTGGCTAGACGTCCGTTGATAGCCTTGTGGCTGACCGGCAGGCATATAAGCCCCTCCCCCTGGTCCCGCCCCCGCTAATGCCTGGGCAGAGCCTTGTCCGAAAGCCATGTTGGGCATGCCGCCCTGGCTCATGCCAGGCATCACCATGCCCCGTGGCTGCCCAGTCCTCGGCTGGCCCGCCATGTGTGGCATCATAGGTCCACCCATACTAGCTGGGTTCATGGCCCGTGGGTCCACCATGCCCTGGCCGCCCATCCCTTGGGCAAAATGCTGCTTGGGCATCCTCGACGGCTGCCCACCTTGCATTGGGTAGTTACTGTTAAACGCCACCATGTCGTTTGTAGTCCTTCCAGCCATGGCTTGAAGATTTTGCTGCTGTTGCTGCGGTGGCGGCTGCTGCTGCTGGGGCCACCCCTGGCCTCCACCTCCCATCATGCTCTGCAGTCTCTGCGCCTGGGCTTTGGCCATGGGCTGCCCGACGCCGCCTGGCTTCATCTGCTGCTGAGACAGCGCAGGGTTCATCAGCATGCCCTGACCATAGCCACCACCCGCAGCACCGCCCGCTACCATCCCCTGGCCATTGTTGCCTGCAGGTCTCTGAGCCATGCCCATGGCTCCCTGGTTGGGATGGTGTTGCGGCTGGAGCATCTGCCCCATTCCCGAGTTCATGCCTTGGTACATGCCTGTCTGGCCACCCGCCTGACTTCCGTAGGCCATGCCCATCTCCCCCTGACCAGGCATGGGACCGGAGTTCTGGACCGGGGTCATCTGTAGGATGCCTTGGTTCTGCTGCTGCTGCTGTTGTTGCTGCTGCTGAAGGAGTCGGGCGTTCCTCATGTTCTGAAGAGCCTGGTTCCTCGCCGCCATCTCTTGTGGTGTGCCTACAAGAGACCAAAAACAGGGTGTGAGGGTTGAAGTAGATGTAGATGTCCCTGATCATCATATATAATCTAAGAATGTCAGAGTTGTGTGTGTGTTTTAAGGTTCTTTTATCGCTATGAATTTTTCTATTTCACACTTGTACCTCCTTGAAACCACTCTGTTGTAAGGATTCTAAATGTTCTGTTGATATTACACTTGTGTTGTGCAAGTAATTGTGTATATGAATTGAACCAGGGAACAGCTGGGAATGCCCAAATCTGTATATGTTGTGGCAGTGGGTGCCAGATGTAGGGAACATTTCAGTCAGAGTACAGTCAGAAAAGGCAATACCATGCTCTCTTCACTGTGAGTGGTAATGCCTTTGATGACATATTTCCGACATATATCAGCAGTGGCATTTACCTTAAATTGTTCATGCAAACAGATGAACAACTGCAGCACAATACAAAATAGCCAGTTATAACGGAGCTCATTTATCTTATATCGATCAGATAGATGCAGCAAAAACGGTCTTTGAGTTTTAAAGGAGTTTTAGAGGTAAACACAGTGTTCAACTATAGTAAAGATATCGATAATAATAAATGTGATGTATACTAATATTCTAATGAGTACAATGTATAACAACACTGTTTTTGGACGGTCCATTTCATGGCCTTGTTGATGCTCAATTGAATGTCTAATAAATGCAACTTAACCTTTTGTTGAATATAAATAATTAAAAACTGAATCTAACCCTACACCTACATTTTTACGTCTAACTCTAAACCTAATCCTAAAATTAAGATTAGAGTTTGGGTAAGAGTTGCATATAGGGTAACATTTAAAAGAGAATCATTTACTTTTACCTTTCAGTTCAATTGCATTTAATAGAAATGCAGTTGAATGTGAGTGTTAGTTGAATGTCAGTTAAGCATCAATGAGGCCATCAAATGGACCATCCAAGAAAAGTGTTACCCAATGTATACTTCTACTACTGTTATTAGTACGGCTAATAATACTAAATGCAATAGAAAAAAATGCAATGCAATACATTACTACTATAAATAAATGCAATGAAAGCTGCATGTGTATGAACTTGGAAAGGGTGTATCCATCCTGATGATCTGTGCTGGTTTAGACAAAAAAAAAAAAAAAAGATCGTACAGAGAAATTCGGGGGGCCAGGTTGCCACGGCAACAGGCCGAGCTTCCAGAGGGAGAGTTCAACCCTGCCAATAAATAAATAAATAAATAAACAAACAAACAGGAGCAGGTGAGGCTTTGAGAAGAGGAAGCTGAAGAGCAGAGAGAGGAGGGAGCTTTCATCGGCTGAAACTGAGCCCACGATCAGCTCCACCATCGCTGCGGGAGCGAGCGAGACGAGAGAGTGTGTGTGTGTGTGTGTGTATATATGTGTTCTTGAGATTTGAGTGCTATACTTTGAAGCTGAATTTAGAGCTCAGCCAGCCAGATCTGGCTACGATAGGTTTGGTCAGTGTCAGGCCAGCGGCTTGGCTGGAGAGCGGTGCAGCGCGCTGTGGTCACTGGAGTGATGGATGTATCTTCTGGAGATAATTAGCTCCCAGCTGGTGTGCTGAATGCTCAGCTGAAGAAAGCATCAGAAACAATGGTGCTCAACCAAACAAACACGGGGAAGCTGACAGATTAGCATGCTCAGTAATTGAACTGAATGATGCATTAATTACACTGTCACTTCAGGAAAACAGGCATCTAATTCTTTAAGAACTTATTCTTAAGAACATATTCTTTACTAACAGCAGCTCGGCTTATTAAAAATAATGAATAAATAGCGCTTTTGTACTTTAATATTATTCCTAACTGGAACATTTAACCATTAGAAAAATTATACATAATTTAAATGGAAGGAACATATAATTCATACCATGACTGCCTATACTAATGTGTAATGTTTGTGGGGACACCCCTTCTAGTCAAAGCAGCATTCAGCTACTTTACTCAGCAACCATTGCTGAAACAGATGTGCAAATCCATACAACATTGATCTAGTATCTGTAAAGAAGAGGGATAGGCTTTTATAATTGGAGCAAATAAACATAAATCTATTGGCACCATGTCTAATGGCAGGTATGGGATATACAGGGGTTTAAAGCATCCCAACATTGAGCTGTGGAGCAAAGAAATTATGTTCTTTGGAATGATGATACAGAATCATCAAATCAAACTGAGCAATCAAATTATCGCAGCAATGTTTTTAAATGTAGTAGAAAGCCTTCTCTGAACAGTAGAAACAAAAACACAATTAACTTTTTAATACCCTTGATTTAAGAAGAAATAATGAATGAGCAGGTGTCCAAATACGTTTGTCTGTATATTTTGTGTAATAGGGAAAGACTTGTTTTCGGGAGTTAACCCTTTCAGACCCTGCATCCATTACAATGGACATGTATTTTCTTTATTTTTAAATGTTTTTTGCACATACCACTATTGGAGAGCAGTTATCCATCAGAATAGACCAAGTTTAGAAACCAATAAATCAGTAGCTTGGCCCTGTCCACTGCACTGGAAAAAAATGTAGTACTAGAGCCATTAAGGGAAAGTTACAGCTAATTTTTAATAATTTAATGTGATTTTAGAATACTTTTTAATCATCTTTTAACTGTTTAGGGATGGTTTATGAAATAAAAAGCTCAATATTAAATATAAAATATTACATAGACTTACAACCTTCTTTGTCTGTGCATTACAGACAGAAAAAGCATTGTAACATTTTTTACCATCCCTGGAGTTAATTCAGCTCTGAAAGAGTTAATGGTCTTGAATGTAAAGGCATTAGCTTGCGAAGCTCTCTGATCTAGTAGCTAGTAGCCAGAATAGCCTTTATATACATACGTTTGTTTTATTATTGCAGCCAGATGTTTCTCTGTTATACAGTACGTCTGTCTCCATTCTAAGGAGAAGAGAGGAGGCAGGTCTGGTTTGACAAGGAAGATAAATTAGCTGGGGGTGTTGTGAAGATGGGAGCTTAGTGAACAGCCTTTCCAACAAGGACTGGTGAGAATGGTGGCGGCAGTAAATTAGTCAGAATTACTGGTCTAACAGATGGTTGAAAGGTATTACTAGGGATTCTGTAAGTCTCTCAAAAGCTTCCCCCCAACATGCTTTTATTTTAGACACTATGCTGAAAAAGTGTTGGATATACAGCTCTGGAAAGAATTGAGACTAGTTCAGTTTCTGAATCAGTTTCTCTGATTTTTGTTATTTATAGGTTTATGTTTGAGTAAAATTAACATTGTTGTTTTATTTTATAAACTACAGACAACATTTCTCCCAAATTCCAAATAAAAATATTGTCATTTAGAGCATTTATTTACAGAAAATGAGAAATGGCTCAAAAAATGCAAAACAAAACAAGTTTATACTGATAAAGTTTTAAGAGTTCAGAAATCAATATTTGGTGGAATAACCCTGGTTTTTAATCACAGTTTTCATGCATCTTGGCATGTTCTCCTCCACCAGTCTTACACACTGCTTTTGGATAACTTTATGCCACTCCTGGTGCAAAAATTCAAGCAGTTCAGCTTGGTTTGATGGCTTTTGATCATACATCTTCCTCTTGATTATATTCCAGAGGTTTTCAATTTGGTAAAATCAAAGAAACTAGTCATCTTTAACTGTTCTGTTATTTTTTTCCAGAGCTGTATGTGGAAGACTATCCTAACAGCTATTCTAAGGGTAGCTCTTGGAATGTATTTAAATGTCCTGAGACTGCACATCCACCAAACACTCTAAAATACAACGCAATCAAAACACTTGCATCAACCTACAATTCTTGTATCAGTGCATTACCACTATAAACATTGTGTATTAAGGCTTTTTGCAATATATGCAAGTGTAGTTGGTATATTTAACACAGCATTTCTACACACATTGTCAATCTTTTCAGATACACTGACCACATAGCAGGATTTTGTAGTCCTATAATTACAGACTGTAGTTATGTATCTGTTTTTTGTGCATAATTTATTATTTTCCTCCTTTCACACTGTTCTTCAAATAGTCAGGATTCCACAGGATAAACCATCACACAGCAGCTAGTATTTGTGTGGTTGGTCATTCTAAGCACTGCACAGATGCTGCCACACTAGAGTTGTCAGTGTGTAGTGCTGGTACAGTGAGTTGATCAGATACAGCAGTGCTGCTGGAGTTTTTAAACATTGTGTTTAATCTCTTACTGTCCTCCACTCTATTACACATTCTTATCTACAGCTGCTCCACCCTGTAGATAAATGTAGTAAAATCAGAGACAGAAGCTCATCCTGTAGTCCTTCATCAGTTCCCACAGAAAGCTGCCCACAGGGGTTTGTGAACTCTCAGTCCAGGAGTGACACTGAGGGAGGTGTTTAAAAACTGCACAGCACTGCTGTGTCTGATCCACTCATATCAGCACAACACACACTGACACCTCATACCATTTGAAGAACAGATTGAAAGGAAGATAATATAGTATGCAGAGAAACAGATAGAGCACTGCAGTAGATTCAAGATTTTGTATATTCTTATGTTACAAATACAGGAACATTTTTCACAAGTCAGCTATCTGACATATTATGCTAATGATAACACATTCTGCCATATTTTAAAGTATTATATCTGTTTGCATTTTGTCTAAAATGACCATTTTATTAAGCCATCACATGCTAAAGCTAAATCCTGATCTGGCTGAGGTCAGGTGATTGGACAGTCTATCTTAGACTAAATGCTGTTTTCACTTAAATGTGTCCAAAAAAAAAAAAAAAAAACCTTTGGTGCATGTGCCGCTGATGGGGCTGAATAAGAGGGCATTTCCCGCTGGATCTAAATCTAATATGGTTTCCATGGCAACATGACAGCAAGATCAATAGACAGACTTCGCTTTAGGGTGTGTGCACATGTGTGTATGGGGGATGTATTTTGCATATGTGTGAATATGATGACAGTGTTGCCTGTGTGTATTGTATGACGTGTCTGGGTCCTCGATGCCTAATATTTATATTTTTCTACCACGTTAGTCCACATGCTTCTTTCACTTCAGATACCTTTACCATCAGGGGATTATTTAGTACTTAAGTGCAGTAGTGAAATAGGTTTACTATATATTCTACTATACATCTCTGAAAGTTTACTGATGGGTCCTAGAAATTATATTTATAAAAAAGGGAAAATTTTATTTTTTAGACTCTTGGTATATGTTGTCACTGTCATGCAAAAACATAGTATCTCTTATTTTCTACCAAATTTAGCTGAGCCAATTAACCCACCAAATACCTAGGACTTGCAGTGCTCCCAACACTAGTAAGGTGAGAACAAGCACCTCTCTGACTCTGGCTGCTGATGGTGAAGCAGCAAGACCTGGCATTCAAATTGCAATCCTCAGGCATAGAATCTTAGTCTGCCTGTCAGAAATTTATGATGAATGGAGAAAACAGAAATACTACCAAAATGACTTGTTTTTTGCTTATAAAAAGATGCTGCTTTAAAGATATAAGGTTTCTGTATGAGACTGGCAACATACACGTGTATAAAGAAAGCCTCAACAAACCAGAGTAACTAAAACATGACTCTTACCCTGAAACTGCTGGAGTGGATACGGGTTCCTCTGTGCTTGACTCATCTGTCTGGGTAGATGCTGCTGTTGCTGCTGTAACTGTAAACATACACACAGTGTTACTCACACTCAGTAAACAATCACTAACACAACAACTGCATGCAGATGGCACTGGGGATTAAAGACCAAAATCATTATGATTTTATTTTGTATATTATTTTGTATACTTTCCTACTGGCCTTGACCATAACACACAGTTAAAAACAGAAAAATTGAGCAATTTATTACATTTATTACACAATTTGAATTATTTTATTTCTAAGAACTAGTCCACACCATTTCATTTTTTTAACAAGTAGTACAATGTGTCTGACTTCTATCACATTTCTGTTCTGTGTTTTGCTAATTATGGACAAAATAGCTCATTCATTCCTGTGCATATAACACTGCCACAGGATGGGGGCGCTCTGACAAATTTGAGTCGCTCTCTAAAAAAAGGGTGGACTTGTGCAGCTTACACAAATCCCTGCCCTCAGTAATACTGTATACTGCAGTAACATTTGACACACTTTACCCTGTCCAGATGGGATTAGTTTCTCAGGGGGACATCTGCGAAAAATATTCACACTTCTACTCAGAGTTAAAACTCTTGCATCTAGAATGCAACTAAAAAAACCAGGAGGACCAGTGAGTTTTTTTTTTTTTTGGCTTTCTCAGTCACGACATCACGTTCAGTAGCTCCTCCATTTCCACTTGCTGCTGTGTTTTTACATGGATCTCCATGGAAACGTGCTGAAAGTGTAATAACGGTGCATGGCAGTGGACAAATAGCTTTTTATTAAACGCTAGGAGACCAAACTCAAAGTTTTGTGTCAGGACGGGACTAAAATTACCGGACGACCACAGAGTTCAAAGAAAAACAGTAGATAATTCAGCCTGTAATTTTCTCAGTGGACGTCAGAGAACAACACATACATGGTCGTTCCAGAAGGGAATAAAATCACAGAGGACCCCCATAAAAGAGAAAATTACCCCAGGTCCTCCTGAGAAACTAATCCCGTCTGAAAAGGGCTTAAGACTGTATGGAAAAAACCCTAATGCTGTCATAATCATGCTGATATAATGCACAGTGCACTTGATGACTGTGTTCTTTGTACAATAATGCACATTAACTACTGAAATATTAATTAGGTTTATTAGGATACCTATTTATGTCCACCTCTTACATTAATATTTTTTACTTAAATCTGTACTTAAGTACTTTTTTACTTAAGTATGTGTCAAGTTAATATCATGAATGAAGGTTACACAGATGAGGCTACACAAATGTTATTTAGACAATAATATATTTAAGGCCAATTAAATGCTGGAATGCATATAAAGGGATTGTTTTAATTAAATGGATAAACATTGTCAAGATAATGGGCAAAACAGTGCAGTTGTGTGTGTGAGTGAGAGAGAGATAGAGGGGTTAGGAGTGGGCTAGGCAGATCAGTTGTATGTGGAGGAGGCAGAGATGTGTGTACATGTTTGACTTCCTGTATCAGTTTAAACTCTGTTTAGCAGTGTATTCCCAGCTGTAACAGATGAAAGAATGAATTAAAATAGCAGGTGGTGTGTGTGCACACACACTTTGATCAATGGAACTTTAAGTGTGTATAAGCAGATGCTTCTCTTGTAAAACATTAACAAACACACACACACCTAATTGTGTTTAGTGTATATTACAGCATGGGCAAAAATATACAGAGCTGCCACTTTATTAGAAACACTAAATTACACCAAACATACAAATGCACTCTATAAAAATACAATTAAATACATTAGACCCTGTACACCAACCAACAGCTGTAAGAGATAAATACCTTTTTAATCCAAGAGTGATTATCCTTATTACTGCTTTAAATGAAAGATTCCCTCTTTTGTCTTGTCACTTTCTAGTAGTTACACTACAGGCTGTTTCATGACTAAGATGATGTGCTATAGCTGTAGAATTATGTTGATGGCTCGAGTGCTCTAAGGTGTACTAGCAATTTACAGGTGCATTAGGGGCGTGGCCACTTCATATTGATTTCAATATAACAAACGTGATTGTAAATGTGATGGCAGTGGCGTTTTTCCTACAACAGATGTATTAGGCTATATGCGGATAGCATTACTTGGTGACACTTGTACAGGTTGGTTGGTAAAATGAGCAGCTTAATAGCTAAGAAAAGTAGTTCATCCTGATTTACAGCATGAACATACATTATGGGTATTTTTTGCCTTTAATCTCTGACATTTTAGCTCTTCAGGTCCAGCCCATAACTGGAAATTGTAAAAAATCTATAGGCATTTAAGGAAAAAAAATAACTAAAAACGTAAAAAGTAATTTTAATATTGTTGAAGTATATTTTAAAGATATATTGTGGGGAAAAAAGCTTTAAAAATCTTTGTTTTAAAAAAAAAGAGGCAGTGTTTTTAAGCAAACAATTTGTTGGTTAACAGCTGTTAGCTGGTTGCCTGCTTGTCTGTCGTTTTAATATGGGGCAAAGTATGAGTTAAATTGTGATGTGTAAATCTAGCTGGGTGCTGAATGGCCAGAGATCCTTCAGTTTTGTCCATCATTACTGTGTAGTTGCTATGTTTCAGTGTTTGGAGCTTTAGTAGCCGAAAACCAAAGATCGATTTGACTGAAGTAGTTTATGTACCATTCAGTAGAAAATGACCATAACTCGCCACACACACGCTACATGCTCGCTGCTCACCTGCTCTGCCAGTAGGTGGTGCTGTTGCCTCTGTTCTCTCAGTAGCTGAGCTTTCTGCTGCTCCATCATGTGGAGCTGCACTCTCTTCTCCTGCTCCATAGCCATCATCTGCTTCATCATGGCTGCCTGCTGCTGCTGCTGTTGGTTGCCCATGTAGGCACCTGGTCCTGCCACTGGTACCGTGCCGTTGGGTCCAGCAGTGGCCACGCCCCCTGGACCTGTGTGAGGGGGCTGGACGCCTCCGGCTTGGCGTGGCATGCCCACCATGCCCTGTTCCTGAGAGGAGAACAAAAGTGGAGAGACAAAAACTTGTGTTAAGAATGCAAGAGACTAGTGTTAGCCATTATTAATGGATACCACAGTGAAAAATTAAACAAACTTGTTTAAATATAATCAAAAATGTCTGGTAACATTTGGACGTCACATATTAAATGATCTTAACCAAATTTGAGGTATGACTAATAACATTTGTTGCCGATTCCAATAAAAAGCATTGAACTGAGTATTTATTCAACTGCTAATTTAGCATTTACTGCTAATACTGAAACCAAGCATTTAAAGCAGCATTACGTGAAAATTGTTTGCTCATCAGCTATATTCTCTTTATTATTACAGTCAGTGAAGCATCACTATGATTCTGAAGCTAATATTTAATAGCACAAAATGCTACATAATGTTGTTTTAAGTGCCAGCATTGGCACAGATAATTATACTGGTACTGGGTTAAAGCTTAGACTGGCACTTAAATACAATTCAAAACTAATAATAATGCTTTTGCCCAAGAAAAATGAGTGCATTTTGATCAAGTTTGAAATTAATCATTTGTTTACTGGAATTGAAAACAGGCCAAATGTCACGGAACAGGAATTACTATCATGTTTAATGACTTTTGCCTGGTCCTACCAAAGCTTAAGAATACTGCACTGACCTACATTATATTCATGTGTGGTCTCCTTTATTGTATGTGATTTCTGCTAGAGTTGCTTGTCTGTTTGCATGTGCATTTCTAGCCAGATGCCACCGGTTAGAATCATTACCACTAGGGGTTTACCATATCGTATCAAACGCGACAATATTGCTAACATTTTTTAATATCAAGAACCATTTTATACCCTGTTCTATATCACCCACCCCTTTTTTCCACATCATTTAAATTCCACATATAGTGCTTATGTTGTATTTGGAGAGATTGCCAGGGTTGCCAGGTCCAGCAAAAAATCTGCCTAATGTCTGTCTAAAACCCATCCATCAGCTTAAACCAGCATACTATCTAAAGTTGGCACAGACATTCAAAACAGAGGTAATTTTCATTTTGAACTTTTTGGCGGCCGTAATAAATAAAAAAGTACCCCTGAATTTTCACCCATGACTCTCAAACAAACCCAGTTTGGCGGGAAAAATGCAAACCTGGCAACTCTGGTAACAGAGTCAATGCAATAGAACAATTCACATGGAAATATTAATATGAAAAAGTAAAATAGAAAATTGTAAATACTTAATACTGCCTTAATTGCAGTTTACTTGAATTAAAGGCATTAGTTGCAGCCCTAGATTGAGGAATGTTAAATTCCTACAAAGCTTCAAGAATGGAAGGTCACATCCACCTGCACCCACCATCAGACCTCTAGCTCACATAATTCACTTTGCCTTGCCATGAGCACACTGGCCAGTGTTTAACCTCACAACTTGCATAAAATGTGTGTTTCCAAGCCATTCCCTGAGGAAACGCTTCACAATGAATTTACATACTGTTGTCCCATGACTTTAGGACACATCACTGTGTATCTAATGTTTTTTTAGCTTTATATAGAGAGGGGTTTTAGAAGAGTGATGGTGTGTTTGTTTGTTTTTGGACACACAGGTGCTGTATTGATGTATTGGTGGAATTAGCACTCTGCCTCTCTTTCTCTCTCTCTAAAAGCAGATGCTTCACATCCATCCACCAGACCAGAGCGATCGATAAGTGCAAATCTCCCCGGACGCTGCAGGATCTCCTCACTTAACCAGGCAGGCTGACGAAGCGAGCGCCGGGCAGTGTGTGTGTATATGTGTGTGTGTGTGATGTCCACAGTGTCCAGATGAGGGCAGTGTTGATCTATCGTTCCTGTCTCTGAACCGTCATATCTCTATTTCCTCCACCTCCATGCCTATCTTGCAGTCATGCACGCCCTCTCCCTCTCTCTCTTTTTCTCCAACTCCATCCCTCCATATCTCTACTTATCTCTCTCCCTCACACCCCTGCTTTCTCTTTTCCAGCCCAAACTCTACCATCCATACTTTCCTCTCCATCTCTCTCTTCTTTACTTGCTCACACTCTCCCCGCCTCTCTCTCTCTTGCTTTCTCTCTACCTTTCTCGCTCTCTCTTGCTCTCTCTTTCTCTCTCTCTCTCGCCCTCTCTCGATGGCTTAATCATGAGTGCAGTAATATACATCTCCCTCTTCCTCCCGGATAATGTGTGTGAGCCAGACTACTCCTCAACTGAGCATGACGAGAGAAAGAGTGTGCGCAACTGCAGGAGAGATGAAGTGAAAGAAAAAAGAGAAATAGAGGAGAGAGAGAAAGGAAGAGGTAAGAAGTGTGAGCATGAGAACAAGCAAGTAAAAAAGAAAATAATGACAGAGTTAGAGAAAATAAAGAGAAGGGAATAAAGTGAATTAAAACATGAGAGATTAAAATGAGGGAAATGGTGAAAAGGTGAGAGAAGAAAGAGGCCAATGAGAATGACAAAGAAAGCAGAAAAACAGAGGGAGAGAAATCTGGAAGACAAGTGATAAAAGCTAAAAGAGAAATGATAGAGTCAGTAGAGTGATAAAGCAAGAGTCAAAAAGAAACGGAAAAAAGTAAGAACAAGAGAAAGAGGGCGAGCAATGGAGAGAGAAATCTGAAAGATGAGTGATAAGAGGGAAAGGAGAGAAAATAAAGGGGCAGGAGAGAGAGAGCGAGGGAGTGCGAGAGCAGGTAGCCAGGCAACAGCGGCTGTAATGTTGAGCAGATGGTGCTCATAGGAGCCATGATGGACGACAGCGGGCGGCAGCCTCTAACAACACACACAGACCCAGGGGAGGGAGGGAGAGAGAGAGAGGGAAAGGGGAAGGAGAGAGAGAGAAAGAGAGAGGGGAAGGGGGGAGACGGTAAAAGAGAGAGAGAGGAGCGTAAATAAAGTGGCATGCCTCTTATTCCTCCCTCTGCCTCTTTCTATCCTCATCCCTCGTGTTTCCTCTGCACGCACTGTCCACCTTCCTCCTCCTCCTCCTCTCTCTTTCTCTCCTCTCTCTTTCTCTTTGTTTTCACTTGCTCCACCTGGTCCGACCACAACACATGACAACATACACCCACATAACCTACACTAAATGACATTTGTATTGGAACATACACACTCTCGTGCTCTCTCTTTCCCTCCCTCTTACAGACAAACACATGCACACAGTACTCTGTGTATTTAAGCTACTCCAACATATGGCTAAAGTCCTTAGCATTGATTGTATAATCTGTATCGGAACAATTAACACAATTAACACAGTAATCAGTTCTATTAGCTCTGCAGTCATTTCGTATTCCTGCTAAACTACAGATACAGATGTTTGTGAACACCTCTTATACTGAATACTTCTTTATTTACTTCAAGGTGTACCCACTGATGACACAGATCCACATCCACACATACAGCTTATCTACTCACAGTAGATAAAGTATTATTTCCAAAAGAATAGGACCATCTAGAGAAGATGAGCATGAATTTACTGGCACCAAACTGTCACAGCAATACAGCAATGCTTCATAATTTAGTAAAAACAATAAATGAGCAGCTGTCCCAATACTTTTTGTCAGCGTTGGTATTTTTAAATGTCTGATAATCCGTACCAGCTAGAGAAGAAACTATTTTTATATCTATAATTTTTTTTTTTTACATTTTCAGACAAATACTTTCGGTTGCCAAATATTCGGTGCACCCATAGTACTGCTTCATTCATCAGTCAATCTATTGTAAATACTCTTGACTATGTAGTTCCAATGGCATCTGTCAAGTAGAGGTAGAACAATATTTAATTATTGTAATGTCGTATCATTTAGATCTTATATCGATATGTGCCGATATAATATCTATATTGATATGTTTTTTTTTATTGAAACAGATGCTCTAAACTCCATAAGACTTGCCATCCCCTCCCAATTGGACATACTAAATTTACAGCCTTATTACTCCACATGGTGGCGCTAGAATAAAATTAATAGAGTAAACCTGCAGTGAAGAATTTTGGTAGTTGAATTCTGTGAAACTGACACCAATTAATTCATAATTTTTGGTATTTACTTATTTATAAGCATTTTATCCTCTTTAGTAACGCAGATGCTATGAAGTATCCTAGAGAATTGCTATATATTACTATATATGGAGTATCACAGATAATGTGGGAGATTGTTAACATGGGCAACGTATCGTGACCTACTGTAGGATAGGTAGGATCTACATATTAGGCAGCAAAAGAACGATAATTTCTTGAAGGTCATGTGATAAAAGCAGGATGGACGAGCATCATGATCTAACTGACTTTAACAAGAACCAAACTATACTGGCTAAAGAACTGGGTCAAAACATCTCCAGAACATGTGTGGAATGTTCCACTAAAGATATCAATGATTGGTCAAGTAGAAAACCAAAAATCTTGCAGTAGGTTTGCTTGGACACACATCTGAACCCCCAACACATCCTCACATCCACCCCCTCAACCACACACACACACACACACACTCACTCCAGGAGAGCAGGTTATTAGGGAGGGAGTCGACTACATAAGCATCCAATTTGGTTAAAGCAGCAGGCGTCAGGGCTTCTGCCCCCCCCCCCCCCCCATACACACACACACCAAAAAAACACTCAGAACTGCTGCAGAAACGTGCACACTCTCTCTCCCAGCCCACATGTAAGCACTACACACAGCAGAGAGTGAGAAACTGCAGAATGCACAATAATCTAATCTACAGTTCAGCACAGACTGATCGCTTCCATTGATCACAAACACAAACACACACACACACACACACACACTCAGATTGATTACCAGTAGTGAGCTTGGCCCTGATCACACACTAATCTGGGAGGCTTGCTCCCAACATCTCGCCTAATAACACACCACGTGCCGGCACACACTCCTCCGGGGGGGTGAGCGAGTGTGTGCTGCGCTACAGAACAATGCACAAATATTCAAATAGTCTTGTGTGCATATATACACACACACACACACACACACACACACACACACACACACACACACACACACACACAGCAAATCCCTGCACTACAGATCCACTAGGCAGCTATAAGCTACATGTTCATGAAGGTCAGTGTGAAAGATGGGTTAAAAGGTTAAAACTGAGTTTAAGGGTTAAAAATGAGTGTAAGGGTAAGGCTGGGTTTAAAGGTTAAGGTTGAGTATAAGGGTTAAGGCAGGGTTTAAGGGTTAAAGCCGAGTTAGATGGTTAAGAAAGGCTTTAGCGGTTGAGAGTGTATTTCAGGGTAAGGAAGGGTTTAGGGGCAAAGGCTGGGTTTAAGGGTAAATTGATAGATTAAGACTGGATTTACGGGTCAAGGCTGGGTTGAAGAGTACAGGCTGGGAATAAGAGTCAGCTATGATTTAGTGTTTAGGTTGGGTTGGTTTGGGTTTAAGAGTTAAGACTGTAAGTAAACAGTCAGTTTAGTGTTTGAGGTTGCATTTACAGATTAATAGTAAAAACTGGGTCTAAACGTAGAGGATGGTTTCATGGGTTTTATTAAGGCTGGGCGGAAAAAGAGTTATGAGGCTTTTAGGGTCTAGGTTGAGGGCAAGGGTTGAGGGCAGGTTGGGTTTAATGGTTTAAAGACTAGGTTTAAGAGTTAAGAGAGGTTTAGTTTACAAGTTAACCCTGGAAGTATAGGTTAACAGTGAGTTTAGTGTTTTAAAGCTGCACTTACAGTTTTAGGCTAAAAGTTGGGTCTAAATATAGAGGACGGTTTTATGGTATAAGGCAGGGGAAAAAATATATATATACACAAGACTAAGTTTCAGGGTCTAGGTTGAGTGCAAGAGTAAAGTGTTGGGTTTAGGAGTAAAGGCTAAGTATCAGAATTAAGGCTGGGTTTAAGGATTCCAGAAGAACCGGAGTTAATTTAGTCTCTATAAATCCAGTAAACACTAAACATCTGTGTGAAGCACAAATAGCACAGTCGCACTGAAGCTCCAGCAGCGCTGCTAATAAACGCAGTGAAGTGCAGAGCTAGTACACTCAGTAGTGTGTGTGCAGAGACAGCACACAGTATATTAGAACGGAACCGGAATATGGTGTGTGTGAATTTCTATAGTGGTCTTTACAGCCGCCTAATGCAGTAACAGTACTGCAAATGTCCATCACTATTGATTATATAAGGCTTAATAATATAGCAATCTATTATTAACAAACCTGTCTATACATCTGTCCATCTACTCATCTATACATCTCTTAAATTATTAACAATAATTCTTCATTTCCTTATTCATTCAATCCAGCTATAAATAATGCTATATTATCCATACATCCAACCATCAAATCCAGGTGTAGACATGTCAGGGGCCAAAAACTACCGTCCCATGACTTTTGCCATGTCCCATACACTTGATGTGTGTCTGGGGTCTCCTGCATTGATTAAGGATGTGATTTCTGTCAGTATACAGCTCTGGAAAAAAAATAAGATACCACTTTTAAAAAAATGAGTGTCTTTGATTTTACCAAATTGAAACCCTCTGAAATATAATCAAGAGGAAGATGGATGATCACAAGCCATCAAACCAAACTGAACTGCTTGAATTTTTGCACCAGGAGTGGCATAAAGTTATCCAAGAGCAGTGTGTAAGACCGGTGGAGGAGAACATGCCAAGATGCATGAAAACTGTAATTAAAAACCAGGGTTATTCCACCAAATATTGATTAAAATATTGAACTCTTAAAACTTTATGAATATGAACTTGTTTACATTATTTGAGGTCTGAAAGCTCTGCATCTTTTTTGTTATTTCAGCCATTTCTCATTTGTTCAAATTCTCTAAAAGACAATATTTTTTTCGGAACTTGAGAAAATGTTAATAGTTTATAGAATTAAACAACCTATATACCTATAAATAGCAAAATCAGAGTAAAAAAAACTCAGAAACTCAAATCTGAGAAACTCCAACTCCCATAATTCACATTGCCACAGTATTTAGCTTCACTCACATGAGAACACCTGAATACCTATACAGATGTGGGTGTTCCCAAGCTGCTTACTTCCGAGATCTATTTACATACTGATGTCCCATGACTTTTGGCATATCAGTGTTGTTAATGTGGAGTTTGCCCTCTGTTTGCCCACACTGGAGGTGTGTATGTGTGTGTGTTAAGAGCATAATAACTGAGAATAGTACCCTCCCAGTCATGTCAAATGCTTAATCAGCCTCCATCTTCTGATAACACACACACACACACACACACACACACACACACACACACAGCTCAAGGTGCTTCCTCTGCTCCTTTCTCCCCATCTCTCTCTCTCTCTCTCTCTCTCTCTCTCTCTCTCATATGTAACAGGATGGGAGTGGCAGTATTTATCCCTCTCTCTTTCTCTCCTCTCTTCCGCTCACCCTACCTCCTCCCCCCACACCCCTCGACAGCAGTCCATCTTTCTTTTTTCACTCTCGGCCGCTCCATCCCTCGCTCCCCTCCTCCATCCCTCGCTCTCTTTATCTCTCTCTGGCCCTCTATTGCTCCATTCCTCCTCCCTCAGCCCCCTCTGCGCTCGCACTCTCTGCACAGAAGCCATTAGTGGTGGCCGCAAAGCCATATTTCTGTCTACAGCTCAATTACACACACACTCTCATGCTCACACACACACAGTCACACACATATATACACACTCACACTTACACACATATATACACACACACACACAGGTTCAGTTTTAGTTCACAGAGCATTATGGACAAAAATCTGTCCAGAGCTGTGCACACTGATTAAAAAGTGTCTCCTCCCCACACACACACACACACACACACACACACTGCCGGTAGGTGTGCTCGGCGCGGACTCGCCGGAACAGGTGGTGGCGAAAGGGTGAAGCAGAGTGATGAAATCTGATGTAAGCCTGAGAAAGGCTGGATAATAACAGGCGAAAAACGTCTGTCTGTCCATTTTTTTTATTGCTGTCTGTCTGTGTGCGCATGTGTGTGTGTGTAAAGAAGAGAATCATTTAAGTGTATTTATACACACACACACACACACACACAATGGACAAATAAGCAATAAGTTTTGTTTTATGTTCTGATTTAGAGGGTAAATTGGATATTCTAAATTGCCCGGGAAAGTTTAATTTGTATATGTATGTATAGGTTTGTGTATCGTGTATGATTGTGTGTGTGTGTGTGTATGTGTGTAAATGTATGTATGACTGTGTGCCCAGATATGGATTGACACTGGGTGACACTGTCCTGGTTGAAATGCTGTAGTGCCCAATGCAGTTCTCCAGGTGGACCGTTGTTTCTGGTTGAGAGTATGCTGTACGCTATTGGCTGCTGCTTCTGACCAGGGTGTGAATGAGAGCTGAGTATGAGTAATGGCTGTGTGTAAAACATGCAAATTGTAAAGAGTCCTTGGGTTTCTAGAAAGGTGCTATATAAGTGTAACTTCATATACATTTGTATACACACAAATCCCCAAAGTCATGGGATACCAATATGAAAATTGATTATGGAAGGTTACCTCAGGAGCGAGTTGGAAAGGCCCGCAACTATATATGTTGTGAGGTGTTATTTTGTGAGTGAGGCTGAACACTAGCCAGTCAAAAAAGGCATTATCACCTACAGTGGGCTGCACAGTGTGTGTGGTAATGATTGTAGCCAGTGACATCTGGTTAGAACAGTAGGTTCTGCCCTAGTGATCCAATCATAGCAGCTCTCAGAAGAGAAGAGACATAATGACCAATCATCTCCTTTTACTGTTGGTACGGCGACACGCCACCGCATCGACAGCTGAGAGTGTGTGTGTGTGTGTGTGTGGAGTAAATGCATATTAATTACATACGAGCACGGTTATATTTGCCTGATATGTACATGTGAGTTGAAGTGTGTGTTGGAGTGTGTGTGTGTGTCACCACCACCCTCTCCTAGGCACTTTTCTCCTGAGCAGCAATTACCAGAGCCTTGATTTATGTGTCCAGTCATAAGAGCCTCTCTCGGCCTCTCTCTCTCCCTTTCCCCCTCATCTCTCTCTTCCTTGCTCTGATCTCTCTCTCTCTCTCTCTCTCTCTCTCTCTCTTTTTCCCCGACATAGTCTCTCCTTCTGTTTCTTTCCTGCCCACTGACCTGTAACACATTTTATGCTTTTATACTACTAACCATTAACAAACTGTGCTGTACTGTTAGACATCTGACTGGGAACACACCCAAACCTGTTACACCAAAATAGTCTTCATACTGCACACCCCTAACCTGTACAGACAATAACACAATCCATTCTCTTACACTACTGGACCGTAACATACCATTACACCACTGACCTGTAACACTACATAGTGTTACAAAACATACCCATAACACGATCCATTCTCGTACACCATTGAACCGTAACATACTGTAACACCATTGACCATAACACAGTCCATCCTGTTATACCATTAAACCAAACAGTGTTCATACTTTTACACCAAAAATCTGTAACACGCTACATACTGATACACCATAGTGTTACACCTCTGACCCGTAACATGTCATACCGATACATCACAGACTCCTATCATAATCCATTTCATTACATTACATTACATTTGGCAGACGCTTTTGTCCAAAGCGACTTACAAAAGTCAAGTACAAAAGTAATAGGAATTAAGATAAACCATTTTTAGATAGGGCTTAAAGGAGGTCGAAGGGAAATAAAGGGATAGAGAAGTGAAGGAGGGGAAGAAGGAAATGAGGTTAGAAGTAGTTAGTTAGTTAGAGGTGTTAGGAGAGTAAGTGCTCTTTGAAGAGCTCTGTCTTCAGGAGTTTATTAAAGATAGTGAGAGATTCTCCTGATCTGGTAGTGGAAGGTAGTTTGTTCCACCATTGGGGAACTCTGTATGAGAACAGTCTGGATTGCTTTGTGTGAATGTTTGTTTGGTAAAGTGAGGCGACGTTCATTGGAGGAGCGCAGCGGCCGGGAGGTAACGTAAGCCTTCAGGAGTGAGTGCAGGTAGGAAGGAGCCTGTTCTGTCATCTCCTTGTAGGCGATTGTAAGAGTTTTGAATTTGATGCGAGCACCATTACACCACTGACCCATAACATGCTAAAAACTATTACACAATGGACACATAACATATGGAATTCAATTACTCCAATGATCGTAACACACGATTAATACTTCGACAACTGACCTGTATCACAGTCAATGCTGTTGTTACACCACTGACATGTATCACTACATTGATACAGCCATGATTAACCCATAACACTCCATACTGTTACCCCATCAAACTGTAACACACTTTATTCATTTACTTCACTAAACTGTAACGTTTCTTTTTTTATTTCTTACTTTCTCTCTCTCTCTGCAGTTCTCCTTTTACTAGCAAGTCACTCAGTTATAGCTTCACAACAACCCCCGAGACCCAATCCTGGACACACACACACACTATAATTGTAAAAAGACTCTTGGGAGAGAACTGAATCATATAAATATGCAACATTCACTCTGTGTGTGTGTGTGTGTGTGTGTGTGTGTGTGTGTGTGTGTGTGTGTGTGTGTGTGTTGTATGCACAACATGAGAGTATGTATGCAGAAAATCTTTTCCCCAGTAGTTATGTTAATGCACAGAACACACACTCACGCACACACACAGTAATTAGCAAGGCTGTGTCCATACACACACCTCTCTAACCCACCCTCCCTCCCTCTCTCTCTCCCTTTTTTCTTCTTTTATTTAAAGATTGTTAGTGGGGGGAGGGGCTGAAGAATGCACAGCCTCAGGGGGAGAGGGAGGGAGAGAGAGAGGGAGAAGAGAGAGGGGGCAGGTAAACAATCAGCCACACTTATAAAGCGAAGAGGGAAAATAGAGAGGATGGGTAAACGTGTGTTTAGCGCACACACACACACACACACACACACACACACACACACACACACACAAACAACAACCTCAAAAGAGCAATCCGTGGGTGAGACACAGACACACACGACTGTTGTCTCTAGAGCAGAATAGAAAGACAGGCAGGGGGAGAACGAGAGAACAGGAAAACAAGGTGGCAGCGCTGCCTACTTCAGAGAGAGAGAAAGACAGGAAGAGCTCATTAATGACTGATTTACTGGTCAGAAATGAAAATACTTTATCATTACCGTTGATATTAAATCTAATTAATAACAGAGAGAAAGACCCCGAGAGGCAAAGAAAGTGAACAAGAAACAAAAACAAAAAGTGTAAATACTGTTACCTCACTGACCTATAACACTGTATGCTTTTACACCACTGACCCTATAACACAACACACTGCATATTATCACTGACCTATAAACACACTCCATCATTATGTACCACTAAACCAAAAACAATCACTATACTGTCACACTACTGACCTGTAACGCATTCCATACTCTTACACCACGGACCCATAACAGTGCTAGCGCTATGCCACTGACCCGTAAATTTCCCAAAACACACTCCATACTTATACCACTGAACCAAAACATTCCCTGTGCTCTTATGGTTACACCAATTACTCGTAACATACTTAATACTGTAACACCACTGACACATAACTAATAGTTACAGCACCAACCGACAACACAATTTATACTGTTACACAAATGACACATAATATAATCCATAATGTTTTACACAAGAACACTAACACAGTTAACAGCTCTGGAAAAAAAATGAGTTCACTTAAAAATGATGAGTTTCTTTGATTTTCCCAATTTGAAAATCTCTGCAATATAATCAAGAGGAAGATGGATGATCACAAGCCATCAAACCAAGCTGATCTGCTTAAATTGTTGCACCAGGAGTAAAGGCATACAGTTATCCAAAAGCAGTGTGCAAGACTAGTGGAGGAGAACATGCCAAGATGCATGAAAACTGTGATTAAAGACCAGGGTTATTCCACCAGATATTGATTTCTGAACTCTTAAAACATTATGAATAATGAAGAAAGTTCTTTGTATTATTTGAGGTCTGAAAGCTCTGCATCTTTTTTGTTATTTCAGCCATTTCTCATTTTTTGCAATCAAATGCTCTAAGTGACAATATTTTAATTTGGAATTTGGGAGAAATGTTGTCTGTAGTTTATAGAATAAAACAACAATGTTCATGTTACTCAAACGTATATATGTAAATAGCAAAATCAGAGAAACTGCTTTAGAAACAGAAGTGGACTGTTTATCTTTCCAGAGTTGTATACTGTTACACCAGTGAAGAATAACACTCTAGTCTGTTACACCACTGACCTGTAACACAATCTATGCTCCTACACTACTGACCTGTAATACTCTGTAATGTTACATCATTGACCCATTGACAGACTCTATTGTGCACAAGTAGCCAAAACAATGTCTGTCTACCATCAGCCCCTGATGAAGGAGGCTAGGACATGGTTACTCAGAGGTTACCCGGGGTAACCGGACAGGTCTGTCGCTGCGGTAACCCCTAAGGAGGCTGAACCAGGTTACTAAGTACCCGGGTGGCGGGTTTGTTGTCGTGGCAACCATTACACCCAAAGGTGATATTGAGGGTCCATAGAGGAGCATGTCTGTATTGATTTCCTACCTGACTGGGAGGGGGAGAGAGATGGAGAGAAACAGGAGGAGGGAAAGAGTAAGATAGAGAGAGTGAGAAAGAGAAAGAAAGAGGTAGAAGGGAAGGCGTGGGGGGAGGTAATTACTTAGATAAAGAGAGCAGGAGGGGAGAGGTGTGAAGGAGGGAAGGACAGAAGTGCTGACACACAAAAGAAGAAGAGAAAAGGAGAGGTGTGCTCATTTGCAGTCTGTCTCGGTGGAGCAGGTCGTGAGCTTTTTGCACGCGCTCAGAGCGTGCCGGGACGCATTAGCTAGCAGCACGCGTAGCGGGCAGGCTAACGCTAGATCCCACACACACTCCACTGCCGAGGATGAAAGAGCCGGGTTAAGGCCGAAATATCACTGGGATTTCGGCCTTAGAGAGGGAAGGGGTGGGGAAGAGAGAGGGAGTGGCTAAGGAGGGAGTGATGGAAGTAGGGAGAAAAGGATTGAGAACAGAGGAAACAAATAAGTTAACCATTTGAACTCCAGGATTAGTACTCAGTTATTAACTCTGAAGGCTTAATAATATGATTATGAGGGGTCATTTCCTACTTGGAAAGTGGGAAGAGCTTTACCAACCAGGAGTTCAGGATCCAAGATGGCTGCCATATTAACAGTAGCAAAAGCAGTATTAAAATACACTTTATTATCCTTTATTATCTATTTGAGTCTCATTAAATCAGTTGTACACAAAGTACCGTCCAACCTCTGTTGACATGCTTCCACAGATGCACAAAATACTGCATAATGCGTTATTAGCGACTGATATCTCTAACATTGACATCTTTCTCAGCTCAGACCTCCTAAGCTAAATGGAGTGCAAAGAAGGCTAGTAGATTTTGGGGCATTGCTGTGAGAATATTGATTGCATTCAACAACAAGAGCATTAGTGAGGTTAGAACACCCCACCTCACCCCCAATTCACCAACTCAACCTAAAACTATTGAATGGAGCTCCATCATTCCAGAAAACACAGTTCCACTGCTCCATAGCTCAGTACTGGGGGCTTTAAACCCCTCTAGTCCAGTCGTGGTATTAGTTATGGTGCCAATGAGTTCGAGTTTGAGAAGACAAGATGTTAATCCATCAGATTTTAAACCAGACCAGCATTACACAACTCACCAAACTGACAAAACAATGCCTTTTTTTGGTTAAACCTGTTTTATGCTGTTGGATGCACATCCTTCTACAAACCTGCAATCCTGCTTCTCAGTTAAGTGAAGTAGGGAGGGTCCATCCATAAGAAAGTTCTTTAGTGCATTAGCTAAACTGCAGTATGAAACCAAAACTAACTGTGCAAAATTTATACAATGCACCAAACGTCAACCTAGTAGTGCTGGGCAGTATGACCAAAAATGTATATCGTGTTTTTTTTTTTTTTGTTTTTTTTGACGGTTTCGCAGTTTATCACAGCACACACGCTTACTATCAATTAAAAATGTTTTTCTGAAGATATTAGGGTATTACAATATTAAAATCTGCCACAATTTCCTTCTTTCTCCACTTAATGAATACATTCAGTTCAGCTTGCATTAAAATGATTATTTAAGCTACAGTATTAATATATTTAAAAGGGCTATAGTTATATAGTTCCTCGCATCGAGAGTTTTATGGAGTTTATTCTCTTGTGTTGAATAAATGACCGGTTCTGGGTTCATCTGGGGCACAGGAGGAACATTTCTCACAGTCTGTATTCAAGTCTATGCTCCAGGGTGTTAGCTTGTTATGCTAAGTGGCTAGCGTTTTCTAGTGAACTGTGTGTCTTCTTTGGCAGCGCTGTTCTACACTGTGTGCTACTGCACAGCTCTCTGCAGTGCCTCTAGTGGTATGGCGGTATGGGAAAAATGCATATCGCTTCAAAATTCTGCTCCAGTATACTGTATAAACCGGTATACTGCCCAAACTTGGACATGGACTTTGATATTTTGATAATAAACCGACTCTCTCATCCCCTTGATTACAAGTCAAAACTCTAGTGGACCTATAAAACACACTAAAACTCCTTAAAAGCTTCCCAAAACCTAGCCGAGCCTGACTGAGTGACAGCAACTCCCATCTAATATAGTATAGTGAACAGTGAGTGCTACCTACAAACTCCACAGAACTGTGACATGTTTAACATGAAAGTACAGTAAAGTTTTATATCCAGCTAAATCATGCATACAGTACACACACACACACACACACACACGAACAAAGTTATTCTCTCCTGTGTGAATTCCCAGGTGTGTCTGAAGACATGGCAAAGGCTATTTTTGTCTCATCTACAAAAAAGGTGAAAACCGAGAGAGAAAAGAAACGGAAAAGGAGGAACGGAAACGAGGCTAAATATAGCCCAATGCGACATTCCACGAGAGAATAATACTCTTTCCTGCAGCTTGACCAGAGACAGACAGACAGGCGAAAAGAGAGAGAGAGAGAGAGAATGACACCATGCATTATACAGGTTTAGCACAGGTTACCAGTTTACATTCAGTTAACATACAAAACTACTATATATAAGCTTTAATAAATGTTGTTAACCACTTTACCACTGTATCTTACAGTCTACAATTTATCCACAGGGTGTTCTCTAAAATCTTGTAAACATTATTTGTCTTTTTGTGGTAACAGATCATTGGATCGTATTTGGTTTCTCCTCGGCTCCTCCAGCATTCCTGTTCTGGTGTTGATAAGGGTGGAATTATAGGGAATTTCAAGGAACAGCAGCAGTCATGTGACTCTGCACGTGTCCAAGCACTGACCTTATGAAGAGGAGAGAGAGAGAAAAAGAGAGAGAGAAACTTTTCAGCTCCCCTCAAACAAAAAAACAAGCCTGTGATGACTTACTCAACTTTTCCAGAAGGAAAATCAACAAAACGGAACAAAGAAAAAACACAGAGAGAGAGAAAGAGAGAGAGCTGCTTGGTGTAGGTGGTACATTTCACACAACCACTTTGGATAACAGATTACAGACTGGAAAACAGAAATTCTAGACCTTCTAACACACACTCCCTTTTAACCCATGCATGCAGTGAACACAAACGCATACACTGAGCTCAAAAGCCCAGAGTGTTAAAGGTTCTTTAAGGGTAATAACAGTGGCAGCTTATCGAACCCAGAACACGGTGCCACAACTTCCCAATTTACAGCACATACTCCAGCTAAGAGTGAGCTGGGTGGCAGTAAGGAGGGTTAAGGGTAGTAAAAAGATCAGTAGATATAATAATATCAAACACACAAAAAGGTCACACATTATGTGGTTGGACCACCTTTAGCTTTGATTGCAGCACACATTCACTGTGGCATTGTTTCTATAAGCTTCTGCAATGTGTCAAGATTGATTTCAATCCAGTGTTGCATACATTTGTCCCCAAGATCTTGCAGCATTGATGATGGTAGAGTCTGACCACTACACAAAGCCTTCTTTGACGTAAAATCAAATTGTTTTGATTACCATATCATTCAAAACCAATCATCATTATTAAACAGGACCAATTTACAGGAATGTGAGGCCGTTATGAAGATATGATATGATGTAATGTAATGTGAATCTGGCATGGTTTATTGTTGTATCCAAATTTCATGATGACTGAACCAATAGAAATGCTCCAAATTACTTTGTTTAACTGATTTAATTTAAAGTAAGAAGATTGTGAAGTATGTTTAATGCAGGTATGAGAATGTAGAGTTAGGAGTCGTGCTCAGACTCTTACTGCTGTAGTGTGCGGTGTGGTGGGGTGTGGTGTGATGTGGTGTGGTAAAGCTCCTCGCCTGGGGATTTGAACCCACAGGGACGGTGGTGCTGTTACTCCAGAGGGACTGGAATGTTTACAAAGCTCTGCAGCAGATAAATGCACCTTTATCACTTCCTCCTAGTGCTGCTCATCACAGGTAAGCAGGAAAGTGTGTGTTTGTGTGTTGTGTTTGTGTGTTTGTGTGTGTGTGTGTTGGACGGATAACACTATTAACACAAGCACAATACAGTGTTCTTTGCTTGGTAATTACTGTGTACTTACTGCCGGCAAAGAGCAATATGACCTTTCCTTCACCACAACACACACAGATAGCGTGTGTGTGAGCATGAGCGAGAGTGTGTGTGTGTGTGTGTGTGTGTGTGTGTGTGTGTGTGATATCCTGCTAGTTCAGCAGGAACTGTCTGTGCTGTTCCGATCCATGTTCCATGACACACTGTAATGAGGGACAGGGACGGATACCATCAAACGTTCAAAACACGACCGAGACAAACACCAACCAGTTACCCCACCCATCACCAACCTCACTACTAAACACAGGTAATATATAAGAGAGAAAGAGAGAGAGAGAGAGAGAATAATTAATGGGGAAAAGCAAAAAAAACATGAAGAATGTGACCGAAACAGCAAAAGACTAAAAGAAGTTAGTAAATGCAGTAAAAAAGGAAGACAGAGAGCAAGACTAATAAAAAGAGGGTTGTATGAAAGAGTGAGAGCGAGCAATAATAAGAAGAGAAAGAAAGAGAGGCTATGAGACAGAAAGCATGCAAGAGCCTAAGAAGGTAATGAGAAAGTAAGAGAGCAAATGAGTGACTATTAGATAGTAGTGAAATGGAAAAACAAAGAGTCTAAGAAAGAGAAGGCAGTGTGAAAGAGAACAAGAGCTTAAGAAGGTAAGGAGAACATTAGAAAATGAGAGGCCATGAGAAAGTAGTGTATGCGAGAGAGAGAGAGAGTGAGAGAGTAAAAAAAGAGAAGGTAGTGTGAAAAAGAGAGAGCAAGAGTCATATAAATGAGAAAGTGAAAGAGAGAGAATGAGAAGCCATGAGAAATCAGTGTGTGTGAGAAAGACTAGAGCGAGATAGAGTAAAAAAAAAAAGAGAAAGTAGTGTGAAAAAGAGAGCAAGAGCCAAAGAAGGTAATGGAACATGAGAGAGAGACAGAAAGAGACAGAGAAAGAGAATATGAAAGTACTGAGAAAGTAAGAGACAGAAAGAGAGAGACTTAAAAGAAAGGAAGTATGAAAGAGAGCAATAGCCTGAAAAGATAACAACAGATGAATGAATGATACAGTGAGAGAGGAAAAAGGAAAAGCAAGATTAATTAGAAAGAGTAAAGAAAGGTTGGGTATATTTTAAATACAATAGGTTTAAAAAAGTTTAACCTTTTTATATTTCTGCATAAAATAGACCTAAAACAAAGTCAGTGTTTGTAGTTGGATGAGGCCAAATAATATATTTTTGGGGTAAATAAAAAGTGTTATATCTAGAGAACGGAAAAAATGCATTCCAGCTTAAAAACTTTCACAATTAATTCTGATGTATTCTAGCAAATACTAAAGCAAAATATCAGGATATGTTCATGAGCTGAATCTTAGAAGAGAGTGGATCATGCAGCAAGACAATGACCCTAGGCACACAAGTCGATCTACCAAAAAATGATCAGTGGAAATGTTGTGGAAGAACCTGAAGTGCTCGTTTAATGTGAGGAAACTGTTAAAGAGTTAAACCTGTTCTGTACGGATGAATGGGCTAAAATTCCTCCAAGACAGCGTGCAGAACTGATCAACAGTTACCAAAAACAAAACAAAAAAAACATTTAGTTGTTATTGCTGCAAAGGGGGGGAATACACCAGATACTGAAAGCAAAGGTTTATATTTACCAATGACAAATGTTATATTGGATAATTTTTTTTTATAAATAAATGGTCAAGTATAATGTTTGTGTCTCATTTGTTTAATACTTGCATAAATTCTATGTTCTAGAGGGTTCACACACTTTTAAGCACCACTCTCTATACAGTTGGAGAGAGTGCATGAAAGAGGAAGATAAAGAAAGGTAAGGGGGTGAGAGAGAGAGAGAGAGAGAGAGATAGAGTGTAAGGGAGTGAGAAAGAGGAAGGAGCACAGGTCAGCAGGAAAGGAGGTTTTGCTGAGTTGTCATTTTTAGGCCCCATGCCCGTCATAAGGAACCACTACACACACTGATATAAAAGAGAGAGAGAGAGATCACGTTCTTCAGTTCTTCTGAAAGAACAGTCATCCATACGACTCCATACAAGTACAGTAAAACTCACCTTCACACCAAGGTCAGTTCTTTCACCTTCAGCATGTTCTCACACTATACTGTGTGTCCAAATGTTCGTAGACACTACGGCTACACAACATAACATTTTAGTAATGTTACAGTAAAGGTACATTTAAATAAATGCTACAATGTCTTCGTGCTTAAAACTTGTAAAGTTTGCACAGTTTCACACTCTTTTTCCACATCATACTTTTTAGATATGTCACTGTAATTACATTATTAACTTATCATACAAAATCTGGACATAACTTTAATAACTTTTGCTGACCTCAACATAGCTTCTGTTTCCATTAACATTAATGAGACAATATGTCCACTTCCACTCCTAAACCACACTACACTATTATTACTGTCTTACTCTCAAAATACAGGAACTAGCAGCATTAAAAACAAGAATCATGATTATCATTTATTTTCAAGTGATTGACACAATTAATATACTTTTATTTAATTTTGTAAATGTAATGATATATATTTTTAAAAAGAACTCTTCAATCTAAAATACATGAAGCAATATGCACAGGAAAAATATTTGTAGTTTAAGCAGAAGCAATGATTTTTGTTCTTAAGAAATCTTCACAAACATTACTCATGTCAGATGTTGAATAAATATATCGTGTGAGAATAATTATTGTTTTTTGCATTTTTTGGTTACAATTACAATTGAAAAAGGTATTGAAAAAAAAAAGTATTGTATGGGTTTGGTACTGAATTCAAAGTATCGTATCGGTACCAGTATCGAACATTTAAAAACGATACCCAGCCCTGGAGTTTATACGCACTGGGAATACCATTACTGAGCTGAAATTCAGTTCTCTTTAACAAATCTCTAAAACAGATTGTTAGAAATCAGAGCATCATGACTGCAGTAATCTGATTATAATACAGATGTTTGGGTGCATGTAATCACACTCACTCAGTGACACTGTGCTTGTTTTAATCGTGTAGAGAAAAGAAAAAGAAAGAAGGAAAGACTGATTCAAGCACAAACTGTCAGTGAGCAGAGACAGATAGAGAGAGAAAGAGAGAGAGAGACACTGCAGTAGTCTCTGCTGCCAGATTATCGACTGACGTAGCATTATCACAGTGCTGATAGGAGCAAGAGCTGGAAAGAGCAACCATGAGAGTGAGAGAGAGAGAGAGAGAGAGAGAGAGAGAGAGAGAGAGGGAGGAAAGTAGGGTTGGAGGAGGAGGCTTCATGGCTAGAACAAGAAAGTCATGCAGAGAAAGAAAAGAAGAGAGCGAGATGAAAGAGAACAGGCATCACTGCAGGAGGGTAGAGGATGAAGAGGTCGAGAGAGTGCGAGAGAGAGACAGAGAAAGAGGGAGAGAAAGAAAGGTAGAATTAGAAAGAGCGAGGCAAAACAGAGAGGTAAAAACAACCCAAAAAAATACAGAAGAACAAAAAGGAAGTAAGTTATAAAGAGACTTTAGTTCACAAGTTCAGGAAGGTGTAATCCAAAATCCGCACCAGGATTTTGTTCAGACTTCCTGGACAGCTCTGCTACTATTGGCTGCACCGCCCCCACAATTCTGAATGGTACTACTCCATTCCATCTGTATCCATAAGCTTTCAATGAGCATACACAAGTACATTTACATTACGAAATTTGGCTGACGTTTGTATCCAGAGCGACTTACAAGGTTGTTTCTGTTAATGAAGTTGGGCCAATATAGTGTTAGGAGTCTTGCCCAAGGACTCCTATTGGTGTATTACTGTACAGTCACCTGGACCGGGAATTAAACCCCAGTCTTCCAGATGATGTGGTAGCTCATAAGCAGGCAGTATTGCTACCCTCTGCTCTTTATTGGAAAAAAATTTAATTGCAATTTTACATTGTAATTTTTTTAGGCAATATAAATCGCGATATTAAACAATGCAGGGCCCATGATGTCGATCAAGAGCTGAGTCAGTGCAGAGCACTCAAAACCCGAAGAAAACCACAAAACAACAGTAATCTCGCAGCCATTTAAATGGCTTTTTAAAAGCTAAATAAGAGCGTTTTTCTGGGATTAAAAGCGTGAATTCAGCTGTAACTGGAAATATCTGTGCAAATCCTGAGTGCAAAACCTGACTGAGGTGCACAGCTTTTGCCACATGCCCACATTTACAAGCATGTGTCCAACCATGTGGATGGAGTCCATGCAGTCACCCAGTGTTTACTCCTCGTACTTCTTAGGCAGCAGCAGCCTGTCACTCACACAGACACAGAGACAGCACTGTGTATCTACTTCTTGTGTCAAGAATCAAAACATTACATGACGTGTTTGATTTAATTGCCTTAAGTGACATTGCACGTCCTGCGATGTGACTATTGCACATGCTTACATCGCGATGACGATGCTTAAATGATATATCGTGCAGCCCTACTCTGTGCGACACCAACCACTAGGTATAGAGAAAATAAATACAGAGTACAGAGAGAGAAGAACGAAGGCTATATCCATATTAGTATCGATATTTAACAATGTATGAATGTAAAAAGAGCTGTGCAGGCAATTGAAACATAGTTCTGGGTTAGGCTTTGCTTTCTGAATCAGAATTTGCTATCTCAAACACACACATTTCTTCAAAACAATGTGTTCCTCTCACCAGCGTTCCGGTTAACGCAGGACTAGAGCGGCTGAGAGAATGCCAGGCATTCCAGAGTTAGCGCCAGCGCGAGGCTCGGGCTTCAGCAGGAGGACAGAGGCTCACCCTCCCACTCACCCCAGAGGAATGCAACTCCTTAACCTCTTCATCAACACCACAGGACTGCAGGACAAAGACCCATCTGTTCCATCCAGACCTTTAAAAACTATACATACACTTCTGTAGAGCTGGAGTATATACGTCTATAATCATACATGGATATCTATTCCACACTGTGATTAGATACCGCTTTTAGATTTTAGGCCATTAAAGGGACTGAAAACAAAGACATGCTGTCCAGTGTTTAACCTTATTTACAAGATAACACCTCACAACACATACAGTTGGGGTCGATCCAAAGCTGTTCCCTTAGGTAACACTTCATAATCAACTTAAATGCTGCTATCCTGTGACTTCTGAGATGCTGGTGTAAATACTAAAGCTCGAGAACCTTTATTACACAAAAAAACACTACATTCGGTCAATCAAATTAGCATGAACTGAAGAACATCCTCTGAACATTCCATATTTTCACTCTGTAAGGCGCACTTAAAATTCTTTAATTTTCCCAAAAATCAAATCTGGTGCATCTTATGTATAAATTCTACCATTCAGGTATTAAGGAGCAGTAAAGCCACCCTGATGAAGTACAGCATTATACAGGAATATCAGTGAAGCTTCTCCAGCAACGAGGCTGGAGCAGCATTAGCATTAGCTGCTGACTGCAGCGCTCGCCCTTTCACTGTTCAGAGGTGAGTATTATCGGTAGTCTGTGTGTTTACAGTGTTAAACAAGCTACGTGGGACAAACCGCTAGCTGATATCTCCCTGGCTTACTGGAACACTCAGGGTTCCTCTGTGTAGTGCTGTCGGGCGGCATTTACTAGCGCTAAGTCTGGCTAACCTCGGCTAGCGCTGCTGCTAACTGTGCTGTTGAAAATACTGTAAATCTAAGCTTACTATAAATAAACAGAAGCTCTTTACTCACCCAAGTAAAGCTGTGTGACACCCCTGTTCCTTACTATTGTCCCTTAAAATGAGCCTTATAATCCGGTGTGCCTTATGTATGAAAATAGACCAGTAAAAGTACATGTGTGAGTGAATATTAGATAGAAGGTCAACTATGAGGCCTACGTAGTGTAAAAAAAATAAAAATAAATAATAATAATAAATAAATAAATAAATACAAAAGGCATCAAGACACTTCTAAGTTCCCCCCTTGATCCGAACAGACAAACAAGCAATGCTAAAGTACAGAAGATCTGAGCTAGCCACAGATATCCATGAGTCAGCAGCTGCAGAATCATGATGTCTGAGATGTTTAGGATATAATAGCATGTCTTTGTTTAAACGACACAAAAGCTTCATTCAGAAGACACTCAAACACTGAATCAGTAGATTCAGAACCACAAAAGACTGGAGACGTTCCACCAGCAGTTCAAAATCAGAGACACTGCCACCTCCAGCAGGTTTCAACAGCTTATTTATATATTTTAAATACAGATAAGAGATGCTTCTGTCTGGTTCACAGTGAAATATTCAAAGCAAAGTGGTCCATTTACCTATACAGCACCGCACTCACACCTAGATACAGGGTTCTTGTACCATTTTAACAGTCAAATTTAATGCTTTTTGAGACCTTTTCTCTGGGAATGTAAATTAGCTCACCGCTAATATTAGCTAGCTTTCGGGTAACATTAGCGAACTCTCGGGTAACTTGCCGCTAATGTTATCTATCTCTCCACTAACATTGTAATGTAATGTAAGCTGGCTCACTGCTAATGATAATATGGGCGTTCACACCGGCATTAAACAGACCGGCTGAAAATTTAATTCCTTCAGCAAATTTTCAGTAAATTTAAGACAATTTAAGACCTTAATAAGAATCACTTTCACTTTTGACAAGTTTTTGTAAAGTTCCGTCCAAAACTCTGTAACTGTGTCAGCCAAGAATACCTATTGAAGGGCAAAAAAAACATAAGGTGCGAGCGTAATTGAACCCAATTTAACCTTTAACTAGAGACTAATAAAGTAATCCAAACTGCAATAAGTTCATATATAGATCTGCTGACAGTGGCAGGTTTTATATTTTACCCTGATGTACATGAGCAAGAGTTTATTATAGAATTTAAACATGATCTTATATACATTAATATTAATAATAATTCAAATATACAACAAGATTTGATGATGTTTAGAACCTTGGGAGAATTGTTTTTTTTTTTAAGAAATAAAAAATAGTGTGGCAACAGGAAGCCAGTGGAGGGAACGCAGCAAAGAAGTCACATGGCTGAACAGAAGGTTGAAGATGGGTGGTTTTAAAAGTGGGAGAAGAGGAAAGTACAGAAAAACCTAAGATTAAAAACTGAAGTGTAACTGTCTGATTACTGTGCATATGATAAAACTACTGAAACTTAAATCTTGATAAACGAAAATGTACAGATGACCAATTGTGTAGAAGAAATTGCAGAAAACAATGTGAAGAACAATAAAAAAAAAGAAAAACACGACAAGCAATGTGAAATTTATGATGATGATGATAATGATGATCTCTTATCACGCAGCACACAATGGAAGTTATCCAGTCTGTTACTTATTCACTTCTGAAACAGCTGAACTTCAGAACGCCACACATCCTTAACACTTATTAATGTGTTAATAATAATAATCCACTGAATGAAGATCCACACAAGTCTGAACTCGCTCTGCAGAGGTGTGACATTCTCTCACTGATACCAGCTAATATAACAGATGAAGTTCATTGGAGTAAATTAGTCAAATTTGACTGATTTAAAAGCTAAACCAGTAGGAACTGCTTTAACAGACTGTAATTTGAATATTAAAATCACATGAATAAATAAAGACAATTGGTGATCAAGTCCATGAGGTGTTTGCTAAGTGTGTTGACTTTGGAACAGGCCAAAAAGTTCTTCAGGAACATGTGAAGACAGGAAGCACAAATTAGCACATTGCTAATTTAGAGCATATGCTTAAACAAGCATGACAGAGAGAAATCAAAAGCATATCAAATGGCTATGAGTGAATATGATATGAGTTCAGATTGCTCTGTAATGAGCTCAGAGGTTCTTTCCAATTCTGAGGTAATGTTTATAAAATGCCTCATAGTTATGTTTTCTGCTATGTTTATCATAGATGCAGGGTCTATGTTACCTCCCGGCCGCTGCGCTCCTCCAGTGAACGTCGCCTCGCTTTACCAAACATTCACACAAAACAATCCAGACTGTTCTCATACAGAGTTCCCCAATGGTGGAACAAACTACCTTCTACTACCAGATCAGGAGAATCTCTCACTATCTTTAATAAACTCCTGAAGACTCTCTTAACACCTCTAACACACTAACTACTTCTAACCTCATTTCCTGCTCCTTTGGCCTCCTTTAGGCCCTGTTAAAATGTTTTTACCTTGAACTTCTATGTACTCTATTGCAAAATGTACAGCATTATTTGTAAGTTGATTTGGATAAAAGTGTCCGCTAAATGTAATGTAAAAGATGCAATAGCAAAATGCTAGGTTTCAAGGCTCACCTGGAAATTTGCTGTATCCTTTCAAAGCAGAGACAAACACTAATCTTTCAATCTAATCTAGTGTTAAATTGTTCAGAGGTCATCTTTGGTTCATTTTTCCCAATCTTTCATGAAAAAAAAACCCAAACCATATGCTACACACTTATTAATGGTATTAATGGCTGGAGCATCTGCTAACAGTACAGGTGTGCAGCGTCAACATATTCAAGGCTAGTGGGTCAAGGGCTTGTGTTTGGCTTTTAAATCATCTACGATTGCAAGATTACACCAACATTAACAACAATGCACTTGGATAAAAAGGGAAAACTGTGCTTTCCTTGACATCATTAATCTTAGGATCTGTAAAACAGGCCAATTCCAAAATCTCATCCCTGTAACAAAACAATCTTGAGTTGTGTCAGGGCGGGGGTGCAGGGTAGATGAGGAGGCGGACGCAATTGCAAACCAAAACGGGATTTATTCAAGAAAACAAATACAAAATACACAGGGAACTGGGGAAACCGTAAACAGGACTGAGGAAACTGGTGAAAACATACGGACCACTAACAGACGTAAAAACGTACAAGGATCGACACCGGGGAAATGAAACACGGACCTTAAATAGAGGTGCACACACACAGGAAACATGAAACACCTGGGACGAAGGGGCGGAGTTACAGAAGAACACAGGTGAGTGGAAAAACACAGGTAGAACACAGGGGCACGGGTCACGTGGGACAACACAGGCACGAGGACAGACAGGAAACAGGGCCAGGACCTTACAAGTTGTTACATTTTCACCCCCAAAACTCAACATACACTCAGCCTACTAGAAAAAAACTCTATGTTAAACTTGACGGCAACTTCAGGATAAATATGCTGGTGGGGATGGGGATCAGAAGGCATCACACAATACGATATCATTGGGGGAGGAGTCTAAAGGATTTTAGAGTGCCTAATGTTTCATTTCAATAAAAATAACAATATTTTAGAACACATATCAGTAATGCATCGCAACAAAAATCATTTGATCAATATTCATATTTAGTCCCAACCGTAGTGTGGATAGTGGAGAAGAGCTCATCACGACCAGAGCAGTTATTGGAATACAAGTTGCTATGAACCAGTCAAAAAAGCGAAAGAAAGAAATGTAACACTAGCCATGTGTCTTTTGCCATCTCTATCTCTCCATTGCCTGCTCTATCTAAAAGAAATGGGACAGCTGAAACAAACTCGAGAGGAAGAATCTATTCAATTTTTTAATGGTAAGATAAGGAAATCCAAACCTGGGGAAGGCAAGTGGAGGTAAGGCATCAATACTGGCATCTTGCTAACAGCATAGTACTTTATTCAGGGTTCTTGCACCATTTTTAAAGTCCAATTTATTGCTTTTTAAGACCCCAATAAATATATATATATATATTTTTTATAATGTAGATATAATTTATTTGGTAACCTTAGTTCTTCCCCCACTAATTTTAGCTAGCTTGCTGCTAATGTAAGCTAGCTCTATGGTAACGTTAGCTAGCTCATCTCTAATGTTAGCTAGCTTCCCTTTCATGTTAGCTAGCTCCCCGCTTACCTTAACTCTCCACAGTAACGTTAGCTAACTTGCCACTAATGTTAGCTAGCTTTCCGCTAACCTTAGTTCTCTCTCCGGTAACGTTAGCTAGCTCGCCTCTAATGGTAATATGTGCTTTATCACCAGCATTAAAGAGACCATCTGAAACTTTAATACCTACAGCAAATTTACAGTAAATTTAAGACCTTAATTACCCAGATTTTAACTTAAGACATTTAAAGACTTTTTAAGGACCAGCGCAAACCTTGTGTGTATTCGGTGTGTAATGTTTGTGGCTCCTGTAAGCTGCTGCAGTGCCATAAACTAGTCAATTAAAAGCTAATAGCTTATCGTTACATGCACTCTTAGCTTTCTGTAGATGAAAAATCAGCTTGTTTCATTTGTATCATTCTTAGGCAAAAATAATAAGGTGGTAAATAGGCTTGTTACATCCCATCTAGACATTCTACAGCCCATTCAAAATCAGATACTTACTACTTATACACCATGTATTCAGTACATGCATTATTTGGCATCCTTAAAGCAAGCAGTCTGTAATCTGGAGGAAAAAAACCTTTTTTTTCTTCTTCTCGTCTTCGTAGTGTGTTGATGATGTCTCTCTTTATGAGGTACTATATCACGCCATAAAACACTAGCATGCTCATGCAACCATTTATATATATATTTTTACAATATTTTCAGAGAGAAAATACAGAGAGGGGAAATCTTCCTATGGATCGCGGCTCTACCTCAGGAGAATGTGGTAGTAAACCATCTTTCGGACATTACAGGTGGACCTCCTCCTCCTCTTGCTGCTGCTGCTGGGCTTGGAGCTCAATGACACTTTAATATCCAGCTTCAACTCTAATGGTGTCAATGAAAACCAATACAGTCACCTTCCCTTCTAACCAGCCTGATTTACGAGCAATGGCGTCGAAATTGCAGTCAACACAAGGTCTCGCATCGCAACGTATATATTACACACACACAGACAAATCAGACCTACACCTACAGCCGCTCGCACACCTCTCTCTCTCTCTCTCTCTCCTTGTCAAGGTGAAAGCGGACGAGAACAAATAAATAAGCCCATCACGACCCTATGTCTCTACTGAGTGCAGACTATAAAAGAGCTGATGGGGGCTGGGGGGCTGCTAATGAGGCTGCGGAGGTGAAGCCATTTACAGCAGAAACGAATGGAGTCTCAGACAAACCCGGTCGGACCCTCAATGACACGGCCACCGCCACCCGGTAAAACAAAAGCTGTTTGCGTACCGATGATAAATAGCCTCCTTGCAATGGGAGGGTCCTGGCGGGAGTGGCGGATTTTTGTCTTTTCGGCTCCTCCGGGGCTCGGCGGGCCGCAACAAACCTAAACCTAAACGCGCCCTCAGCACGTCCACTTTTAGAATATTGACCGCTGCCTCATTTCCGAGGCACTGCCGCTCTGGCAGTAAGCGGCGAATCCCCATTGAGCGATTTTCATAGGGACTGGGGCAATGGATATGAGAGGGGGAGGCTACAGGAGTTTAAAAACAGCCCCTGGCTTAAACAGAGAGCCGAGAAGTATTGGCGATGACGGATGCTGACAGTTGATGTATGGCTAGCTAAGATAAACACAGGCATCCCTCGAGATGGAGCTAAACTCAGGAATCGACATCACCTTCCGACAATAAATCTGACTTTGAGCGCGTCAGCAAATATGATCTAGAGCTCACGTCAGGCCGGGGTCAAACGCAAATAAAACATTTTGAGAAACAGTCTACGCAATAATAATCGCACCGCCTGAAAACAGTCTATAGCAAAAATATTTAAATAGCATTTCATAGCTTTTTTTAATCCATAAAAGCCAAAATGTGCACACACAAACACACCTGAAACTCTGTGACACAATGACACACTACAATTCAATTAGAAACCCAAAACCCATCTTATTATATAATGTAAGACAATAAGTTGAGCAATGGTCAGTGCGCATCAAGGCGATGTGAATTATAAGAGTTGGAGTGAGGCCTGATAGTAGGCAGTAGTGCAGATGGATGGGACATTCCATTTCTGGACATGTGCATGAACATCTGAACATTCCTCACATCACAGCATCACACGTGTGTACAGGAAATACATTAGTGAGGAGTTACCACCCACGGTGAACAGAACAGTGGGTGATAATGATCATGACTGGCTATAATAGGCTCATGGTCAAATTTAGTATACTAGTGCATCTCAAAAATTTGAAAATCATTGAAAAGTCACTTTATTTCTGTTATTCAGTAATTTAATTCACCAACTTTATTCACCTCCAAACCTCTGAGCTCTCCAGTGAGGGGAGCTTTCACTGCCCTCTGAGACCATCCCAGAAATATTCACCCTTGAAGGTAAGCACAATTTCCACTTCACTGCGGAAAAACTGAGAGTGGAGGAACACTTTCCTTCTTTTTTTTTTCCTTCTTTCTTTTTGTCTATTCTTTTGTGGCCTAAACGCGGGAACTGCGGTCCCGATCCTGGAGGTCCAGTACATGTTGCTGGCCTCCTTGCTGTTAAACCCGTGATAGCTAAGGGTGCTTTTCTGAGGGTATTGTAAGAACTTAACTCTAATCACCTGCCAATTTTGTAAAAGAAGGTGGAATAGCTGCTTGGGAAGACTATGTGTTAAAGTTTAAACTAACATAAAAGTACTTGCGGGGGTCTTTATGGGTGGGTAGGGTGGCTCCCTTGAAGCATTTTTTGGTAGGGACTAGCCACTGCCTTAAAGAAACAACCCATAAGACATGCCTAATGTTTTGGAGATCCAGTCAACTAACCATCACAGAGAGTTTGGCTCGTTACAACGTTTCAGACTCACTTACACACACACACTACACTACTTTTGGGATGAGTTGGAAATAAGGAGAGATAGTGATTATATACACCCTGAGCTCACTAATGCTCTTTTTTTAATGTTAGCAGAGCCAATCCTACCCAATTAAACCACCTACCCAATCAAACAGACTCCCTCACTTCTATCACTTGTGTTTACAGTGTTCCCAACATTAGAAGAACTTTCCTTCTTCCCCTCCTTCACTCCTCTATCCTATTATTCCCCTTTGACCTCCTTTTATCCCTATCCAAAGATGTTTTACCTTTAAACTTATTTTACATTGTACTTGACTATTGTAAGTCGCTTTGGACAAAAGCGTCTGCCAAATGTAATGTAATGTAGAAGAGTGAGGACTAGCACATGCCTGAACATATGCATATAAAGCCAGCCACCGCCTCTTTTCAGACTGACCCAATGCAACATCACTAGATAGTCGACACACTCAGAGGAAAGAGCCAAATCCCCAGATCTTATACATCGACCAACAGACACCTGTGCCAGTCAGCCTAGTGTACACAAAGTGTCAAGCAAAACATGATCTGGACAAAAATTTGATGTGCTATAACATTGTCATTGGATTTTCCAAAATCAATAGAGTTGCAATAAAAAATGAGATTCATTCTAAAGCCCCAGTACCATCCAATGGTTTCTGAGAACCGAGTGGCTATAAAAGGTTTACAAACTCTCTGTCTCTCTGAGTAAACACTGAAATCCATCTATCTCTCTGAATCATCTTCTCGTATCATGCTTTTATCGTCCATTCCAAAATAAATGACTTCTCGGTATACAGAGATATATCCAAGAGTTTAACTCCACAGAGCTGCTACACTTAATCCACTCAACTGGCCTTTCAGCCTGCTCTCTCCAACACTCCAGACGCTGTGTGTACAGTAAAGGAGGACGACAGTGACCTTGACTCCAAACTTGCACATAAACACATACACACTGGCTTGTGTAGACGGATGTGTGTTATGTCTGCTTTCAAACGTTTTACTGCATCATTGTGTTTCTAATACAATAAGAAAACACTGTACAGACAAAACAGACAAACCCAGACAGCCTTAGTAAGGAGAAGGATCTGAAGTTTGCTTCATTGGCTTCAAACTGAAGATACGAGGCTAAAGTATCACAAGCGATGGAAACTTGCACTGCCATAATAATCAGCCGTAACATTACAACATATGCTTCATGCCACTAAAACAGCTCTGAATCTATAAGGTATGAGCTACACAAGACATAGCCAGAATTAACTTTTCCCACGTTTTAGCTAAAGTTGCTCTAACGTGGAATCCATCCAGACTGTAGACTGTACGTTAAAGAGGACAGCAAGTGCCCAGTCACTCTAATTTACCATTTAAAGCAAATAATTACCAAAATGGAAGCTCAAAATTGTTCAAGCTTGTGCAGTAGAGTTGAACTGGAGCCATAGCAAGGCCATGTGATCACCCAAACCCCACCCATATTTTTTAGGGGAGCGTTTTCACACCAGCACTATTTGGTCCAGTTAAAACGGACTCTGGTTCATTTGTACCCTTAGTGCGGTTAGATTAAGCGTGTGAAAAAAGTAATGACACTCTGTTTAATACATGTGTTTGAAAGCACAGAGATTCAGTGTTCTGTGTTAAAGCGGTTTCACACTGCACAGATATTCGTCAGAATCTTTTCGCATATTTACATTCTTGCTCTCACCCCAGAAGAAACAATGTGCTCATATGGTTTATTGGTGTGCATTTTGGTGTGTTTAAGTTTATGTCTGTGCGAAACCAAACCAAACATAAGGAGAAAACACTCCAAATAAACAAACTCATCAATTGATTTGGAATAGAGATGCCCTTGGAAATGCCCTTAGAACTTGACATTTAATGGATGACTCCATTAACTGAAAGTACACCAATATGCTATTTATTCTCTTTAAAATACCTGCATGTTTATGATACAAGATGCTCAGTATTAGCTGTATATCAAAATACACACAGCTGGCTATCTCCTCATGACCACTCCTCATACAATATCACCAAATATCACTAAATATCACCAAATAAACATGGGGACAGAATCTAATTTAAAGTTTCATTTCTGCTCTAATTACTTGGGTGCAGATAAACTTTGCACTCTACTACCAAAGGGCGTAAGAGATGTTTCGGCTTTTATTTTTCAACCACCGTTGTCCTGTCCATTCTAATACACAGACAGACAGGCTAACCTTTAACTCCCAACACTCATCAAAAAATCGCTACAAGACTTGCCTGATGTTTTGGAGATGTTTAGAGACTCTCCAATCCTTAAGCTTTCTAGGTTTTTTCAACAAGAACTTACTGTTCACTTGCTGCCTAATATATAGATCCCACTCCTTCATAGATGTCACCATATTGAGATAATCAATGTTATTAGTGATTTCAATGTTATCTGATCAATTAGCGTCATCCACACCCTAATAAATAATCTACTAGCAGTATATCAGAGCTCTGTGATCTAAAATAGGTGTTGATGTTTCCACACAAATGAAGCAGGAACAAGTGTGAGGACCCCAAAAATGTCATGGCTGCCTTTGGTTTAAAGTTTGATTAGCGCAAATAAGAGTGAATACTTTTAGAGCTCTCTTGATTCCCACAGTCGTGCCACAGCTTCACTGTGTTGGTGATCCCCTGGGACTGAGCATGTCCAGACAGGTTTCAGGAACAGTGGAGGAACTGAGGGAACGCAGTGGAGTTTACTTACTGATGCTGGTTTTGCTTCCCAAAATAGAGACTTTATTCCACAAACCATCACTGTTGAATGGCAGAGTGGTCACGATTCACTGATCAGCCATAACACTAGCACCATCTACTTCATAAAGTACTGAGTAGGTGTCTTTTGTGTTGATACAACAGTTCTGAAGCACAGAGGCTTGGACTCCACAAGACCTTTGAAGGTGTTCTGTGGTATCTGGCACCAGGACAGTAGCAGCAGATCCTTTACGTTTTAAGGTGGGAAATCCACGGATCACATCAATAAGCCCACACAAGACATAGATACTGTAGAGCTACAGTAGCTCTTCTGTGGGATCAGACCAGAGAGGCTAGCTTTTACTCTTCAAGCACTTCAATGAATGCCCATGACCCTGCTGCCGGTTCACTGACTGTCCTTCTTTGAACCACTTTTGGTAGATTCGGGTCACTGCGTATCAGAAACAACACAACAAGACCTGCCTGATGTTTTGAAGATGTTCTGACCCAATCAGTCGTGTAGACGTTACAATATGACACTTGTGAAAACTCAAAAGTGTGAAACACATATTACATAGATGTATTACACAGAGAGTGATCTATTTTAAGTGTTTATTTATTTTATTGTTGATGATTATGGCTTACAGACAATAAAAACCCAAAATCAATGTCTCAGAAACTTAGAATATTATATAAGACCAATTGGTACTTTTGGCAGTGTGGGCAGTGTGCCAAGTCCTGCTGGAAAATGAAATCCGCACCTACATAAAAGTTGTCAGTAGCAGAGGGAAGCATGAAGTGCTGTAAGATTTTGTGGGAAAACAAAACTGCACTGACTTTAGACTTGATAATAAAACACAGTGGATCAACACCAGCAGATGACATGTCTCTCCAAACCATCACTGATCATCAGTAAATTTTACATTTCATTTGTAAATCAAGGGAGCAGAATCTGGAGGAAGAGTGAAGAGACACAAACTGCTTGAGGTCTAGTGTAAAGTTTCTACAATCAGTGATGGTTTGGAGAGTCATGTCATCTGCTGGTGTTGATCCACTGTGTTTTATCACCAAGTCTAATTCAGTGCCGTGTTTTCCCGCAAAATATTAAAGCACTTCATGTTTCCCTCTGCTGACAACTTTTATGGAGATGCAGATTTCATTTTCCAGCAGAAAGTACCAATTGGTTTTATATAATATTCTAAATTTCTGAGACACTCATTCCCTCTGCTGACAAATTGTATGGACTTTTAAGGACATAACCCTATAACCACAATCATATATAAATATAAATTAATTAGTTAAATAAGCTAGTGACCATTGTTGGAGGCTACATGGAAGTGCAGACTGTTAAATTTACTGGTAACTTGGCCGTGATCATTGAAGGTAAGACATATGCCATGTCTTCTAGTGTTTTATGAAAATAATACAACTAAATCATCCCACAAACCCTTCAAACAGCATAACGCTGTTCAGAAATGTAGTAATGTCAACAGTTTAGTGGTTTCTGGCTGTGTCGGTGTGCTGCTGCGGCCTCACATTTATATATAATGTAATTTGTCCCGCACAGAACAGACAGCAGTGTTCTGATGATGATTATTATTATTAAATCAATTTCAAAGCTATTAAAACCCATTAAGCCACTCAAGTCCTGTGTGTCAGCACTAGTGTCCCTGACCGGGGGAAGGACGCAGGGGTGTGGATACACAAAGCTAACCACCCTCCAAGTCACCTAACCATACCACACACACACACACACACACACACACACACACACACACACACACACACATACACACTGCAGTGTGTAGACAGAGTGTGAGGAAAGTGGAGACATGATTTCAAGCTTAGACACTCTGCAGTGACCTCAAACTTACTGCCAGATTAGATACACACACCTGGAGGCACACACACACACACACACACAACTTTTTGTTTTTGAAGTTTCTCTCTACATTCATCCCTTTCTGCAGTCATTCTGATGAATATATAATTAAATGGACCAAGTGGAGCTGGTTCGAATCCCGGTCATGCAGTTTGCCATCAGCTACCAGAGCCCTAAGAGAGCACAATCGGCCTTGCTCTCTCTGGGTGGGTACAGTAGATGGCACTCTTTCCCCTAATCACTCCTAGGGTGATGTCGATCAGCACAAGGCGTCTGTGAGCTGATATATCAGAAATTAGTCATTGCACTTTCCTCTGAGTGCGCTGTGATGCTACTCGGCAATGCTGCATCAGCAGCAGTTCAAAAAGAGGCGGAGTCTGACTTCACATGTGTCAGAGGAGGCATGGACTTGTCTTCACCCTCCTTGTGTGTTGGGGCATCACTACTGATAGGGGGATATACAGCTGAGTAGCAGCTGAATGGGTGGGAAAATTGCCATAGCTAAAGTGGAAGAACAACAGGCGAAATAAATTCATATAAAAAAAAATGATTTGAATCTGAATGATCAATTTAACAATCCACTGGGATTTCTTCTAACTAAATAGTGATATGGCAATCATACTGGTATCAAGAATGTTTTTGACTTTTTGGCATAATGTGATTTTAAAGTACTTATTTATAACAGTAAACTAATAGAAATGTTCCAGAACTGATTTACTGACTAAAATTTACAGTCTCAACCTTCTGCAAAATGGCCATTTTTGAGATGCAACATTTTTGCATTACGGTCTCAAAATGTTTTCTGTATTAGCAACATCGGTTCTCAAATGTTACACGGTTCTGGCAAAAGATCTTGTGCAGCTTCACCAAAGCACCACAGTGCATTAGCAGTGTTGCGGCCTAAAATGGCAATAATAGAGACGTCACTCTGCCTATTACAATAAGTGAACATGATCAACATGATTCTGAAGCTGCTACATAACGTTGCTTGAACAGCTGAACATGGACTGAACCAACGGAACATGAGCTATTCTTCATATCATAACCAGGCACCAGATATAAAAGGACATAAAACATCCTCATTTTCAATTGAGCAACTAATTTCCAGTTCATTTTAGCAGCAGAAAGTGAGCGCCTTTGTTGCGCGTGTGATGATAGAAACTCCACGCTGTGATAATGGAAGGCTCTAGTCCTTTTCTTACACCAGATATTTGGTTAACATCCTCCTTTGTGCCATTGTGTGTTAGAATGAGTTGTGCATACCAAGGCTGTCTTGCCATCCGCTGTTCATTTGTCATGCAGCTCACACCTAGCCAGGGATCCAGACGCTGCTGAAATGTGAAGGAGGTAGTGGCTGGTATTTCACCTCTTTCTCTCTCTTTCTTTCTCTCTCTCTCCCTCTCTCTCACCTTTTCTCTCTCAGAACCCATCTGGACCGTGTCCGGCGTCTCACCGCTCCCCCGATGGACAACTCACTTGCCACAGAGGAGCGTTATCCCATCTCTTTCTTTTCTCTCTCTCGGCTCACCTCTCACTCCTGTGCCGTGTTATCGCTCCCCTTTGGAGGGCTATCTCATTCTCGCTCGCCCCGTTATCAGCCTGCTCCAGCCCGCCACGCACACAGGCCAACAAAGCGCTCCATCAACCCGGGCCTGAGGGGTCAAGAAGGGGCAGAACATCCAGGGAAGTCCTGCAGTGTGGGCGGAGCTACACGGAGTAACACAGGCTTATTTTATTACAGGCTGAAGAGGAAATTACACCTGCTATAGCTTTCTAGAAAAGCGAAAAAAAAAGCTGAGCTCAAGATATATATAAATACACACTAAATGTCCAGGTGTTTAAATGTTTGTGGACACCCCTTCAATTAAGTTGCAGCCATTGCTGACACAGATGTGCAAAAGCACACACACTCATGCACAGCTTGTGGCACTTCAGCAGTTCTCAAAAAGATCCTTGAGCAAGGGCCTTTACACTTACTGCTCTCCGGCCACCACAGTAATGGCTGCCCACCACTCCGGGCACGTGTGCTGTATGTTTCTTTAAAGTTTGTTCAATCAATTTTAACGCGTGTTTGTTCACTGTACAGATGGGTGAAAGGCAAAGAACAATGTGTTTCAATATTTTTGTACATGTAGTGCATGTTATGTATTGTTGTTATATTTGCATTAGAAATATCATGGTTATGTTTTATTTAGTTTTATACAACAGTTAGTTCCGACCTCACAAACTGATTGGTTGAGAAGTGTTCTAGCCGTGATGATATTTGTGATAACATCATGGCCTTCTCACACTAAACCTGTATCACTCCGCCGACGCGTTGCGATGGCTGTCTTTTGTGGAAAAAAGGCAAAGAAAATCGCTCGGCTAATGCCGTCTGACAGCCAGAACGCTAACCAGCCAGGCTAGGCTAAGCTAAGCCTAGCTAACGTAACCACAGTCCAGCCGGCTAGCTAAATTGAGTGTTCCCTAGGACTTTGAGAGACCAGTTTGAGACCTGTACAGTATAGTGGGGGTTTTGCTGGTGGGATTTCTTTGACCATCATGCTGGACCGAGTTTAAGTAGAAGATAAACTGGGTTTGAGCTGGCCTGTGTGAGAGTGTATGAGGGAGTTTTTTTGGTCTCTCTCTCTCTCTTTGCTGTACTGTACAGCTTTATATTTTCATTTCCCAAGCTTCCTGACTTTTACACACACACATACACACAACCACACACACACACACCTCCTAGCCACTGGAGCTTAACAGAGCCAAAGATAATTCACTTTGCACACTAACTTTCAATTTGGCTCCTGTGCCCCTCCTCCCCCCCTCTAAGGCGCTCTCCTGTGTCTGAGACACACACAGACACACACACACAGACACACACACAGACACAGACACACACACACACAGACACACACACACAGACACACACACACAGACACACACACACACACAGACACACACACACACACCTTCAAGGCAAAATTCAATCACTGACTCTGTATGTGTGTTTGAACACACGAGTGTGTGCATTACTCTTTGCACCACTCAACATCATGCAGTGTTAAAGCTAGACTTCTGCAGCCTGTCCTCAATAGAGAGAACGAGAGCGAACCTCACACCCCATCAGCCCTTCTCTCTCTACCTCTCTCTACCTCTCTCTACCTCTCTCTACCTCTCTCTACCTCTCTCTACCTCACACAAACAGCTTTCTTTTACTTTCTCTTTCATTGCATCCCTCTATATCTTTACCTCTCTTGCTCTTTCTACTTACTCTCTCATTTTGCATCCTTCATTCTCTTTGACATTCTCCCCCTCTCTTTCTTTCAATCTCTACGTTCTCTCTCTCTTTCCTTTATCGCTCTTCTTCCCTCTTTCTGTCATTCTTTCTCTTTCTACTTTCTCTTTCTAGCTATTGCCTCCCTCTTCCTTTCAGCACACACTACTGTCATTCTCTCTCTCTCAATATCTCCTTTCTCTATCCATCTCTATGCATCTTCCCTTTCTTCTATGCATCTCTCTATTTCATTTCTCTATTTCGTTCTCACTGCCATTCTCTCTCTCTGTCTCTCTTTCCCTTTTTTGTGTCTCTTATTCAATATTTCTCTTTTTTGCTTATTTCCTTTGTCTCTCTCTTCCTCTCACTGCTTCTTGTCCCTCTTGTACCCTTATTCTCTTTCTCATTCCTTTGTCTCTCTTTCTTTCTCTCTCTCCCTCTCTTGCTCTCTCTCTTTTTCTGTGTGTGTGTGTGTGTGTGTGTGTATGTGTGGAAGCGGGCAGAAATGATCCATTACCACTAATGAATTGATTCAATTGGGCATAATAGACTCATTTATCTATCAAAGAAAAGCCAATTCATGTTGAGAGAGCGAGTGAGAGATGAGAGAGAGGGGGAGGGACAGCGAGAGAGTGATGGAGAGAGAGAGAGAGAGAGAGAGAGAGAGAGAGAGAGAGAGCAGTCCAGGTATAAGGATGGGAGAGAGGGGGATAAAGAAGAGGATGTTTAACCAAGAGACAAAGAGAAAAACGAAGACAGAGGGGGTGGAATCATATGTGGTAAAAGAAGAGTGTGTGTGTGTGTGTGTGGATGAGGTGTTCAGGCAGGAAGGGGGTGGAAAGTGAGGGGGGGTGAGAGAGGGCGGGAGGTGTGTGTGTGTGTGTGTTTCTGTCTGTTTCTGCCTCCTCCATGTCAGCTTTTGTGTGAGGAACGCGGTGAGTAAAGACTAAGGAACGTCTGTGTTAAGAGAAATAAAGACCTACCTCTCCGCTCTCTCTCTGCTCTCTCTTTGTTTCTGCCCCTCTTTCTCTCTCCCTTCACTCTTTCTTGCCACCTATCATGTTGGCATGCCACTACTCCATGCCTATCACACACTACTCCCATTCGGTCACTGTCACAGACATCTCGTACATCCAAAACATCAACTTCACAGTAGAAGAAAAAAGCATCTCAACATCTCATTGAAGTCAATATAAAATATTTTATCCTTAGTCATTTTGGAGCATCTCTTTTGGTCCGTTTATCATTTACACTTTACATAGAGTAAGAATAGTAGCCAGACTCCATATGCTAGCAAGTATAAATGGCAAAAATATATTATCATTTGATATTCAGTCAACACACAGTAAATTTGTTTAGTTTGACGCTGCAATTTATACTGTTTTTGTTATCCAAAACAAAAAATAAAAAATAAAAGATTTGCATAAAGGCAGAAGATATAGTTTCCAATTTTTTACAGAAAAAGCAATCCCAGCTATCTGTTTTTCTGAGCTGGATTACTCTGAGTTATGACAGATCAAAGTCGATGTGTGAGCTGAGTCTTTAAATTAATCTGTGGCCATAGTTCACTTATAGTTTAGCAGTGAAATCACATAAGTAAAATTTACACAGAAAGGCAGTCTTAGCTCAGCTACCATTACTATGCTAGCCCTGTACATCTTGTATCTGTAAGATGATGAGCATAAAAAGGTTCATATATATTAAATATATATATATTGATCATAATTAAAGTGAATCATAATACTTGTGTTTAATAAACATCAGTAAACTAACTGTGAAAAAATGGCCCATATTTATCAAACGTCTAAGTAAGAATGCTGATCCAGGATCAGCTAAAGCTTACTGAATTCTATTAGACAGTTGATGAGAGGTGATCTAAGAATAGTGCCTTTACTCCAAGATGCTTGATGACTGAGACCTAATGTTTAAACTATGATTGTAAAATAAGGTAACATTTAAATAATTAGCAACAACCTAGCAACCACCACAGATACCATAAAAAAAAACAGCAACACCTTAGCAATGACCTAGCAACCACTTAGCAACACCACTGGAAGCACAGAACCTTAGAAACAATGTAGACACCATCATGTGCACCTTAGCAACCACCTATCAACACAGTTTCTGCAGGAACTGCAATCTATTTAATTAATGCTCTAGGCCGAACTTTGGTCCTTCGGTCTAGCCCGAGGTTTGTGGCACCTGCATCCCCTGTCCAAAAGAGCTCCAGAGCAAAGTTAGGCCACCAGCAGACGAACCCTACGTGCCACTCTGACTGAAAGAAGCAGCAGCAGCATCTGTTCCTGCACACCCACGCTGACCACGTCCTGCTAGCCCTGCCCAGCATTACGACTCAGTGCTTTAGACAAACAGAGTGGCAGCAGCAGATAAAGGCCCAAACTACGCTCGGCCTCGCCGCCATGTCCTTATCGCCGCCTGGAGGACAATAGGTCCCCTCTGATAGGTGGCCGCTGCTGCGCCTGATAGAAAAGCTGGCTTCCATCAAACTGCCCATTACTGTGATAAAGCACGCTAAGAATAGTGACGCGGGCAGCGCCGCCTCAGTGCCGGCCCTCCGCTGATCATCGTCTGGAGCTGCTAGAAAAACACACGCGCTTCGGAGACAGCTGGTGTAACTGTGTTTACTGTCTATTACATCAGTGTGCAGAGCGACAGCCTGTCTCTCTGTCTGTTGGTCTGTCTGTGGAATATTCTGGAAATCTCAGACCCACAAATACACGCAGTGAACGCTCTTCAGCTAATGGTCCTAATATCCATCACTGAGTGGCCTACAAGAGCTACCTGATATTGGAGAGATATGACAGTATGTGTATATACACTGTATGGACAAAAGTATTGGGACACCGGCTTCTCTTTGGTTTCTTTTAAAACAAAGCGTATTAAAAAACTGGAACTGAAACTCTCTCTACTGTCAAAGGAAGAGTTTCTTCTAGATTTTGGAGCATTGCTGTTAGGATTTGTTTGCCATCCTCAATTGTATTTTGTATTGTAAGAAAGAGAGAGAGAGAGAGAGAGAGAGAGAGACAAAGAGAGAGAGAGAGAGAGAGAGAGAGAGAGAGAGAGAGAGAGAAAGAGAGAAAGAGAGAGAGAGAAAAAGAGAGAGAGAGAGATAGTAAGAAAGTCAGAGAGAGATAGTAAGAGAGACAGAGACAGTAAGAGAGAGAGAAAGAGAGAGATAGTAAGAAAGTGAGAAAGAGATAGTAAGAAAGTGAGAGATAGTAAAGAAAGAGACGCTTTGGCAATACTGTAGTTAACTATGGTCATGCCAATATAGCTTCTTTAAATTGAACTGGATTGATACTGAGATGGTAAGAGAGAGAGAGAGAGAGAGAGAGAGAAAATGAAAGAGAGAGAGAAAGAGAGAGAGACACTGTTGTGTTGTGATGGTAAAGTGTAGAGTAGTGTTAAACTGCAGATACAGCAGACTGTTTATTTTTCCAGTAAAGCCAGTTCAGCTGTTCAGTCAGCTCTATTACGCTCCACTCTGCTGCTCAAAATGTCATAAAGCTAAAATCTCACAATCTCCTAATACTGCCATGGAAATACCTATTATCTCCATCAGCCCTGAATGCTTGTGCCAGTGCAGCCTGGTGTGTGTGTGTGAGAGAGTGTGTGTGCGTTTTAGTGGGGGAGAAAGGGAGCTGCCGCAGAGCTCACAGCGTGCTCTAATGACTGAGCAGAGGGATAAGTGACCACACCTCCTCAATAACACACACACACACACACACACACACACACACAGTCAAGTGGTCGGTGCTTCCATGAGTATCTAAGTTCTTTCTCTCTCTCTCTCTCTCTCTCTCTCTCTCTCTCTCTCTCTCTCTCTCTCTCTCTCTCTCTCTCTCTCTCTCTCTCTCTCTCTCTCTCTCTCTCTCTCTCTCTCTGAGTCTTCAGGCGGTGGTGAGTGGGTGAGTGGGTGGATAGCAAAGCTGTGAGACATTCTGCTCAGGTTTCAGAGACACAGCGAGACAGAGAGAGGAGAAAGACTAACAGAACAGAGAAGAACAGAAAAGAAAAGAAACTCTGAACTCCTCTAGGCTCACTCTTTTGTTATTAACCCTTTAAGACAAATAATAATAGTTACCAATTACCAAACTGACACCAATTAATAACAATACTAGCAGGAGCTGAATCATGAATGCATTATGGGTACCAGGTCACAGGTTATTTGTTTGGGTATCGGCTATTTATTTCTTTAATTAATTCACCATCTAGTGGCCTCAATGAGCCAATAACGGACATTAGTGCCCATTCGACAGCACTGTGGAGAGTTCTTAGAGGGTAAATGAAAGTGTTAGAGTCTGCAATGTGGAAATATTTTACTTTGAAGCATTAAAAATGACAATAATATCAGAACTGTCAGGTTGCATTATATATACATATAAATGTGACAACTGGATTAAAATGCTATCAGGTCATTTTTTGTTTTAGCATTAAGAGACTTGGGTTGGGTCAGGGGAGCAAAATAACCTCAGTAGGCACTGAACACTTTATAGTAGTGTTAGAATAATTCCATGTCCATACAAAATATACATACTAGGGGTGTGCCATATTATAGCACGCAATAATATTGGCAACATTTTTGAATATCGTGAATGATATTATATACTGAAGGCCACTACTTTTTTACTGTTTTTAACAAAATAAAAATTCCCACTGATCTCATTTCCCTTTATACATCTACTAGAGACAGATTATATCTGTCCAGTATACTTTATTTTACTCTATTTTAATATTTAGAGTGCATTACTAGTATCATGACATTCTGGACTTCTTTTACTAATCTGGTAAAATGCTTGTATTTTTAATATCTCAGATAGGGGTGTGACATATTGTATCGTATGCATAAAAAAATCCATTTGGTTGCAGTAGTGTATTCTTAAAATATTTTTTTTTAAAGCAGTGTTTTATCATCTCGCCAAGACTATCGTTAACATGGAAATACCATTAAATATCGTGATATTATTTTAGGGCCATATCGCGCACCCCTAGTACATACTAAAAACCTAACAATACATAATGAATAAAGAGTAGTGGTTACTGAATTATTCATGGTAATTACATGAAGTTTAGTGTTCATGTTTATTCATTTATTCTGAATTCTTGTACTAAAAATAAACAGCTAACAATTGTCAAACTATAATGTCTCACCACACAGGAAGTGTTCCCCTTGTGTGAGTCTGCTAAGCTAAATATATTGGCAACAAGTGTCCAGCTTAACCCCCACACACACAATCCTGAGCAAACAGCGTCTAAGCACAGTAGATGCTCAGTGTTGATAGATCTTCTGTTTGCTCTCTCGCTCTGTGTCAACTTCTAAAGCGAGGAAGCACTTCCGATCAAACACACACACAGACACACACACACACACACACACACACACACACACACACACACGTCTGGCAGCACGAGGACCACTGGGTGTTTGATAGAGGTGAACCCAGACAGCCTTCAGGCCTTCAGCCTTCCAAAGGGATCCAGTATCCAGACATTCCCTTTCTGATTAGTCAATTCAGCTCCACAATAAAACTACATATTGCTGACACAATTGTTGCAATGCACTCACTTTCAGCTTGTATTTTCTCCACAGTACAACATAACCAATAGAATGGGTCCCTATAAACAGTCTTCTACAGTCGAGTAGAATGGCGTTCTCTGCATCACTGAACCACTGGAATGATCTGAAGGGATGTTTTTGATCCAGAAATGATCAACAACATCAGTGCCTGACCTTACTAACGCTCTTGAGGCTGAATGCAATCAAATCCTCACAGCAATGTTCTAAACCTAGAGGAAATCCTTGACAGAACAGTGAAGACGGTGGACAGTTTCTTGTGGACAGTCATGCTTGAACAGTTCTTGAAAGGATCTACTGCTTCCATTTCAAATAATAGCACTTACAGTTGGCTGGGGCAGCTCTAGCCAGGTAGAAATTTTACAAACGGACTTGCGGCAAATGTAGATGTGGCATCCCATGACTAGCCAGATACCTAACGATACATAGCCGGGTGATGTTACCATCATTATGGTATACCATAGTAACCACCTGGCAACACCATAGCGACAACCCAGAATACCACAGAAACCACACAGCAACAGTTGTGAGTGAGTTGCAACTGCCTGCACTCTTCTAGTTAAAATATAAAAGATAAATATAAAAAGATATCTGTGAATCTTATCTGACAAACAAATGGCATCAGTATCCATACGGGTTGGGCCCTTTAACACATTGTTTGCAGTGTGCGTGTGTGTGTGCAGTAGGGGTGGGCGATATGGCTCTAAAATAATATCACGATATTTCAGAGTATTTTTACGATAACGATATACTTGGCGATATAGGAAAACAGAAAAATAATTAATTAATTTCAGGAATATAGTGTAAGAGTATAACAGCATAATCATAATTTATAATAAAATAAATAATTTTAAAAATAAATAATATAGCATAAAATAATATAATGCAGCAAAATATTTAGTGCATGCATATAAACTGCAAACTAAAACAATTATACAATAAATACACTTAAAACTTCACAGTAAATAATAGACTACTTTTAAGACAGAACAGCCCTATTATCACGATATGGATTTTTAATATCATGATATTTCTGTGTCACGATATATTGTATACGATATAATATTTCCCACCCCTAGTGTGCAGGTGGTGGAAGTAACAGTGCCACTGCTTGCTCTTTCTCTCTCTTTCTCTCTCTTTCTCTCTCTTTCTCTGTCTTTCTCTGTCTTTCTCTCTCTCTCTCTCTCTCTCTCTCTCTCTCTCTCTCTCTCTCTCTCACTGTGCTGTGGATCAGGTAGCAGAGTTGTTGGATTATGCTCTTTTAAGAAGGGATTAACCATGTTTCAGCGTTCAAGGCAAATTGCCCCAAGAAGACGTCTCTGGCTACAAAAAAGTTAAATTCTGCACCTAATCCTCCTCAAAGCTCCTTAACTCATCTCTTCTCTCTCTCTCTCTCTGTCTCTCTCTTCTCTCCGCTTGTCACTGAGTGTTTCGAGTGCCAGCATCTCTTTAAGACACTCCTCTGCATTCTCTCTCTCTCTCTTTAACTTCGACAGTTCTGAGCTTTTCTCTCTCTCTCTCTCTCTCTCTCTCTCTCTCTCTCTCTCTCCAGCGTGTGCTCAGGAGAAATTCTCTGTATTACAGCGATTGCGCCCTAATGCTTGACAGTCAGACGTATAATGCCACAATACATATTCCTACACGCGGAGCGAGAGCTGTGACACCACAGTCTGACAACACTACTCTCTTAAATCACCACAGAGATGAACCCAATGTGACACCACACGGAACAGACTGACAAGTGTGCGTGAGCATGTGTGTGCATGAGAGTGAGAGAGAGAGTGTGTGTGTGAGTGTGTGTGTGAGTAGGGGTGTAAAAAAGATACCTTGATGCAGTCTGAAGGCACTGACTCCAGCACTTCAGTTTTGGAACTTTAGAAACTATTATAATCAAAAATAACAATGCTCAATAAAGTATATTTCCAAGATTTTCTGTGCTAGTTTCAAAGAAAAAAAATAATTCAAGCATATAAACAAAAAAAAAAAACATTTGTCTATGTCATATAAGTCTTTGTCATATAAATCTTTGTTAAATGATGACGTAAACAGTTACCCCAAACAAATCAACCCAAATTTTATAAGGCAAGTTATCAATGAACGTCTATTTTATGGTCTAATTTCATACATAAGCAGCACCAAGTAGAAGGCACATTTTATGCGACACTAGTAAGGAACAGGGGTGTCGCCATGTTTTTCTTCTAATTTAGCAGGTCTTGCTGCTGGGTGGTGGTGGTGGTGAAGTAACTAAGTAGGGTAAAGCTAAGCTAAGTAAACAAAAATAATAAAAAAAATGATAAATGATAATCTACACAGATTTCTGGACAGATTTTTCCTGAAACCTGTTTATTTGGGTGAGTAAAGTGCTTCCGTTTACTTACAGTAAGCTTAGATTTCCAGAATTCCACTATGGCTGATTGCAGCAGCAGCATTAGCATTAGCAGCTAACCGCTAGTAAATGCTGCACC